>NW_005353967.1:10820508-10822433 GCF_000412655.1 Myotis brandtii
CATTATGTCAGCTGGTGTGGGTCTTTATCTTGCTAGAGAGACTTCAAGCTTCTCATTGCCACCAGCTTTTTTATCTTTCTGTGCCAGCTCTTCCAACCATTGTGAATCAGAATGCACACAATAACAGGATTACCTCCCAGTTTCTTCTCCCTCATTTATTTAGGTCTTCTTTAATTTCTTTCAACTATGTCTTGTAGTTTTCAATATACAAATATTGCACCTTCTTGGTAAAATTTATCCCTAAATGTTTTCTACTTTTGATAATATTTATAAATGGAATTGTTTTCTTATTTTTATTTTTTGATTGTTCATTGCTACAAGCATAGAAATGCATATGCGTATGTGGGGCTGGGAAGAACCCAGGAGTTTTGTTGGCTTGTGACTCTTCCAGCTCTAAAGGATTGTGGAAGCAACCTTAGTTATGAGCTCTGTAACTTGTATTTGAGCCCATTCATATCTGCTGATTTACATGGAAAGAACTGATATTGTCAGGAAAAGTCTGAAATGTGTTTCTAATGACTGAGATGCTGGCTAGGAGATGAAAAAACTTAGGAACACAATTTTTTTAAAAATTCTGTCTCCTGGACAAGCTGGTACCAGGAGTAGTCGGGGAGGACAGATGACAAGATTGGGTTCTGAAACTTACAGCCTGTGTGGCAGTATGTACAGTATAAATAGCCTTGGCACAAGGTGGAAGACCAGTGGTTAAAACCTGCACAGTTGGTGAATTGGGATGATATACTAGTGGTAGGGAGCAAAGTAGTAGACTTTTGAGGTATATGAGGCAAATAGTAACTGTGAAACCAATGAAACTGAGTAGATATTGTTAAGTTCCATGGACATTAGGAAAAGACAATAAAAGGCTGAGAGCAAATAACAGGCAATTGAAAGTGAAGTGTGAAAGAAAAGAGTCTTCCCAGCATCAGACAAAAAGGCTCTCAGCTCCTGCAGGGTGGCAGAGAAAGCTCGGGACCAGGACTGGGCAGTGTAGCCAACCTCTAAAGAAGGCTGAGCTCCCAGCGGTGGCAGGTATGCAACGCCAGGGTCCAGGCCCTGGTCGGGAAAGAATGATACCCTGAATTAGTTATTTCCAGACTCATTTCCTTTCACGTGGACTACTAACTACATTCACAGATTAGGGAAGGCAAAGCAGGCAGAGTTTATTTTCCATTTAGCAAGGTATGTATAAAATGGCTATTCTTGTGCATTGAGTAGAAAATATGGTGGATGTCATTCATTCAACAAACAATTAAGTTACACTGTGCCAGGCACCATGCTAATTGTGGGAGATACAAAGACAAATGAATCATGGTAAAAAGTGGATAAGAACAGAACCCAAAAATGCCATTCGGTGTATGGGTTTCCATCTGGAGAGAGGTCCTCAGTGACACTACACGATCTCAGGCATTGCCCATAACTTATTCAATGTTATTCTCCATGATATATATATACGCTGAGTGACCAGATTATTATGACCACCCCACCAGTACTTTGTTGGCCACTTTTGCCTTCAATACTGCGGCGATTCTTATTGGCATTGACTCCACAAGATGTTGAAAGGTGATGCGAGGAATCTGACACCATGCCTGATGAATAGCACTGTCCAGTTCTGTGAGATTTGATGGTTGTGGAACCAGCTGCCTGATGGCTCTTTTATTTATTTTTTCTCCCCTACCCCCCAGTGCTGATGGCTCTTTTAACTTCGTCCCACAAATGCTCAATTGGGTTGAGATCTGGTGATTGTGGGGGCCACCTAAGCAAGGTAAAGTCTCCCTCATGTTCTTGAACCCACTCCTGCACAATACGAGCACCGTGGCATGGCGCATTGTCTTGTTGGAAGAAGCCATCTCCATTGGGATACGCCATCAACATGATAGGATGAACTTGATCAGCAACAATACTTAGGTATGTTGTGCTATTCAGAC
>NW_005353967.1:10822458-10847119 GCF_000412655.1 Myotis brandtii
ATTATAGCTAATTTGCCTACAAACGTCAGGTGGTCATAATAATCTGGCCACTCAGTGTGTGTGTGTGTGTGTGTGTGTGTGTGTGTGTGTGTGCGTATCTTGTTGGGAATGACATAAAACTACGTAGGATAGCAGGTACAAAAGATGTTAGAATCAAGATACAACCAAGATTGAAAACATCAAGGAAAATTTAATACGGATAAGGAGTATAAATTTTACATTTCTAATAATATAGGAGAGGGGTGACATGGCTTGATACCAGGTCATGAGGAAGAAATTTGACCCTGAGCTCAATAGGAGAAGTGACTGTGAGAAGAGAATTGTATCATTTGGATCACAGAACGTGCTCCACAGAGCACCTGGACTAATGTATTAGGCACCACATGTTCAAAACACTAATCCACTGGCCGCTAGGCTATGGAAGATCTGGAAATCACACCATACGCAGAGAGGTTGTGATACCGAATTTTTGGACTGGAACCCAGATTCTTTGTCCGCCAGAATCGAAGAATGAATCCACAGACAGAAAGTGGTATAGCAAAGATGGAGATTTACTGAAGAACAAGTACAGACTCCCATGTAGGGAGGGGGAAGAGTCCCACAGAATGGACTCCCAAGTAGGGAGGGGGAAAAGGGTCCCACTGAGTCCCTTTTCTCTATGGCTTATAAAGGCTGCAGTTCCTGTGTCCTGATATCCCCTCTGATTGGTCAATATTCCCCTTCAAGTTGGTTACTATAGTAACTCCTTCTCTTTATTTTGTAAATATAGACCTTTCTTGGCTACTTCCAGTTCCCTTGTCTTATGGAAATATACCTGGACCTGGCTTCCTTGTGTTATGGAAATGTACCTTCTCCCAGTCTGCAGCCCTGCATTTTTCCATGGATCCCAATTCTAAAAAATCCCTAAGCCTGCCTATGTTCCCCAAAAATTCCTGCTTCAGTTGGAGGAACAGAGACCAGAACCCAGAGAACAAGTGGCAACTTATATCCTCAAATATTTGAAGACGTTTTAGTAAATAATAATAATAACTTGTATTTTGCTCCAAACTACAGAATTGAGACCAAGAGCACTTGGTGATTGAATTCCAATAAACAATCCTCCCCTAGACCTGTTCCAGGACCACTGAGAGAGTAGAATGTAGGACTGGGAGGTGGAGTTTGATGTTCGCTAGAGCGTCTTTGGCCTCTCAGATTCTTTGATTCCCTTCTATCAAATCTGCTCTCACATCTTTCATTCAATCACTCACTCAGGCATAAATAATGAATGATACATTTGGAGCTTCCTCAATCCCCAGGTACTGAGACTTTAATAGAGGTAAAGACATATTAAACGGTTAACTGGCTAGCTAAGGCATTTTAGTGAACAAGGGGGGTCTGGCGCCTGGTCCATGGCCTTGAATTCCCATGGACCGAGCAGCTTTCCCCTGGAAGCTCAGGTCACTTTGCTTTCCTGGCACAGGGGAAATTTTTGCAAGAATAATGTATTTGTTGTTAAATCCGCTCTTCCCGCAGAGGCTGTCATTGCTTCCCAGGGAACATCTTTACATCACAAAAGCATCAGTCTCCTTTTTAAAATAAATGAATGAGTGAACAAAAATGTCAATGCTTTCATTTCCTTTCATCAAAAGCCATGCTTACAAGCAATAAAAGACGCACGGGGTAACGGAATATTATGGAAAGGAGGAGGAAGTACCTAGAAAAGCGGACATTAGAAACGCTCCCGGGGCTGAAGGATTTGCCTGTCTGGATACAAAATTGGCATTTCAGAGCCACATAATTTATGTAAACGGTAGCCACTGAGATAGTTTATCTTGGTCATGTGCATAATCTGCAAAGAGAAAACCCGGGGATCGTCCTCGAGGACAATTTCCTGCCGGAGCTTTCTGGGTGATTTATCAAGAGACTGCGCATGAGGTCACCTCTTTAGGTGGCGGACACTTTAGATGGAATTATTATTGCCATTATCTGAGCAGGGCCCGAGCCGGCCTCAGGACCCCGCCCCAGCCTCTGCAGGCCGGCTGCCTCCTCCGTAACCATGGCAGACAGCTGTCCACACACCGCCCTGCAGCACCCAGCTCGACTGGGAACCATTAGCCTGTCTTGACGGAGCTCTTCCCCCGACCGAGACTCACTGGCAACGCTTTCCTGGGGAGACGGCCGTGTGCGCCTGGCGGCTGTGTCTGCTGGTCCCCTAGATGTCTGGGGGCCCTGGACATCTGGGGGTTGGAGCCATGCTTCAGAACAAACGTGTTGTTTGAGGGAAGTGTGGGGCATGGGGGGGGGGGGGTTGCTTATTTACACTTAGTGTAATTCCATGCAAGAATAAGGAAGCAGCCCTAACCGGTTTGGCTCAGTGGATAGAGCATCGGCCTGCGGACTCAAGGGGCCCAGGTTCGATTCCGGTCAAGGGCATGTACCTTGGTTGCGGGCACATCCCCAGCAGGGAGTGTGCAGGAGGCAGCTGATCGATGTTTCTCACTCATTGATGTTTCCAACTCTCTATTCCTCTTCCTTCCTCTCTGTAGAAAATCAATAAAATATATTTAAAAAAAAAAAAAAGAATGAGGAAGCAGGAGATACAGTGAAGAGGTTGGTAGAGAAGTGAAATAAAAATGGACCCGAACAGTGAGAGAGCCAGGGTCACGCGGGTCCTGTTTCTTTGGTCTCGAGTCACTTCAGGGAGGTTCAGGTCCTCAAAGGACTTCAGAGGACCTGCTTAAGGCCAGTTTCATGTTCGTTTCCCAGTGGCCTCTTGACAAACTAAGAACAAACTGGAAAGCAAAGGCCATCAGGAAAAGGCCTGGGCAGCCCGGGGAGCGATGTCACCCGTCTGGTGTTGGATCTGAGGGGAGGCTGTGGCGTGGCCTTGAAACTTGCCGACCTTCAGATCTACAGGCACTGCCATGCGTTCAGGCAGATAGCCGGGAGCTACTGTGTAAGTCTCAAAGGCACTAGCAGAATGATCAAGGGCATTTCTACTTGACAAATCATTGCTTTTTTTTTTTTCCTGAAAGGAAGCCTGGAAATTTCTAGACTGTTGTTGGCAATCCTATGTTTCTGCCAAGAGCTCCCCAAACCACTGATCTGCTTAGAAATCGAGAGATCCTGTTTATTGATTCTTTACTTAGGTCTAACAACTCTGTTTCACACTATGGGAGGCCTTTAGCAGTTCCCAGATAGTATCTGAAAGCAAAAGAAACAACCCAGAGAGGCGAAAATAATTTGGGAGTAACCTGAGCCTGTCAGAAAGTGATAAAATCCAAAAAGCTTAAATCCCTAATAACATGGAGGGCAACTTGTTAATTTATTTACTGGCTACAAAATGGTCTCTTTCCTATTGGACAGTTTTCCTTTTCTTTCTTTCTTTCTTTCTTTCTTTCTTTCTTTCTTTCTTTCTTTCTTTCTTTCTTCTTTCTTTTTAGCATAAACTTCTTGACTGTTAGCAACTTGTTTTTAAGTGACATTAAAGTGCCCTCTTAATTGGTGAAAAACAATATCTTGCATCATGAAGGATGAGTCATTACAGGACCCAGACGTCCCCTCAATATCCAGTTTCCTCCACAAACACTTAGGTAGGAAAGTGGGTCAGAAGAGCCCATCATGCCAGTCATATTTTTTCTCGTATGTTTAATTCACCGTAGTTTTGGACATATAAGGAATTGTTACACTAATCATCTTTTTGCCAAATTGGCCATAATATAATCCACCTACCACTGACCAACTACAGAAGAAAAATTAAACAAACGTTTTGCTGTTGTTATCCTTTTTTTTCCTGGGGGTTGAGCTTCTGAAGCCAGGAGGTCACTTGGATTATGTATACAACTTTGGTAATTGCATTCCTAGATTCTACGAAATGCCACAGCGCTCACTGGAGTCCAAAATAGCTGTTGCAAACAATGACAATTACTGCCCAGACATTTTCAAACACAGCAGGTTATTGGCTGAGGCCGTGATGGAAACCCTAAAAAATATATAAATATTTTGAAATGCTCTGTAAATCAAATTGATGCCCCAGACACAGAGTGGGTTGTCTCGGAGCAGCTGAAGTCATTTGGAGGCTGAGAGACTTTGTGGAAGGATGTTGGAAAACTTTGAGCTTGTGAATATTAAGCCCAAATGTCATAATTAAATGATGTTTCAGTTTATTCCCTTCCCCAGGAACAGAGATCAAAGTTCTGTCTGGTCATCCTTACAACTCACCTGATAGAGGGCCTCTATAACAAACAAACAAACAAACAAACGACAAGTCTTCAAATTATTCCTCACGGCTTCCACGTGTTCAGTATTTACAGTGCCCAATGGATGCTATTGGATGGTGACTGACAGCTGTTTTTGAGTTGGTGAGCTCTGAGGCCCTTGCTTTGTGGTGATCTGAGAGGCCTCTGGATAGCCAGGTGAAGTCAAAGAGCAACAATAATGGCTGCTAAAGGGGCTGAAGCCACACAAAATCTTGCTTAAACATTTTAACTTCCTGCTGCCCTGGGTCAGCCTGTTGAGGTTCAGCTTGCAGAGTCATGGTGCTTTCTGTTTGGGGGTCGGTGGGGCTAATTTTACCACGGCTGATTTCTGGAGGGAAGCTTCCATGTCTTGTCAAATGTAGGGCTAAGATGGGAAATCTGACACTGACACGATGTCACAGCAGTAGGACAACCTGCCAGGAGAGCCAGTCCCATGCTGGGATATGAAAGAGCCTGCTTCAAGCACTCTCACATGGCAGGCTACCCTCCACTCCCCTTAGGAAAGTGGAAAAGTAGAACCTCATCCAGGGGACAGCCTTAGTGAGCTTTCCTCCAAAAGGAATAGTGGAGCTGGAGTGAATCTGGAAGATTTTCTTTTCCTAATAAGTGTATATTATAGACTGAATGTTTGTATCTCCCCCCCCCCCAGATTCATATGTTGAAGCCCCAATCCCAATGTGATGGCATTTAGAGGCAGGACTTTGAGAGGGAATTGGGTTTAGAGGAGGTCATGATGGTGGGGCCCCCGTGGTAAGATTAGTGTTCTTATAAGAAGAGAAGTCGATGCCAGAGCTCTTATTTTCCCTGCCATGTAAGCACACAGTATGAAGGTGACTGACCGTCTACAAGCCAAGAGAGGGCCCTTGCGAAGAACGGAATCTTCCAGCACCTTGATCTTGAACTTCCCAGCCTCCAGAACTGTGAGAAATAAATAGCTGTCATTCAAGTCGCCCAACCTATGATATTTGGTTATGGTAGCACAAGCTAAGACAGTGCACTTGATAGTTTAGGTTAATTTAAACTATCAAGTAAGTAATTTCCTTTAAATGCTACAAACTATTAAAAAGAAACAAATATCTACCTGTATTTCAATTCTTTAAAAAATGTTTGTGCCAGATCCTGGTATACAGAACAACAACAACAAATAAGAAAGACACAGACCCTGTCCTCAAGAAACTTATTGTCTAAGAGTGGAGGTAGATGTTACTGAAGATGAGCTGAGTAATACATTTAAGTGATGGTTTGAGGGGTTACTGACTACCTGGCTATGCATTGTCCCCATTGCTTATGGAATAAAATCCAAGGGTTTTTTAAGGTTATTCAAACTGCAAATAATGAAATGAACTCATTCTAGTGTAACTGGAAAATGGAAGATGTGATCTAAGGATTCAGAGTGTCTCATGAAATAGCAGGGAAGAGGCTGAGCCCCACAAGGAACTGAAATCAGACCCTTGGACCCTGTCTGGGACTGAAGCCCCCACATGGACTGTCATCTGTGAATGTCTCTGTGTGTTTGCTTTCTCTTCTCTCTCCTCAGGCCAGCTTTCTCTGCACCTCCATGCATATGGCAGAAGATGTCTGCTCCACAGAGCACAAGTTTGTATGTCCATCAGGTCCAGCCATGCCCAGAGTCTGGATACATCCTTGAATTCCAGCTCCACATTCCCAGGGAAATTCCACATCAATATTGCTTTTCTTATACCATCTAAACATTACCAGTGGCCAGGATATACAGACATATTCTGAAAATAGACTACCTACAAGACTTGGAGGCCTCCAGGCATCATTTCCTAAAGAACAGATCATTCAGTGTATTGATTCAGTGTATTGATTCTTCCACACCAAGGTTCCACATGACCAGCTACAGCCAAGAAAGCAGGGTCACATGACACAAATATGGCTGTGAGGCTCTCACCTCCTGGATGAGGAGGCTCTTTTTCGGAGAAGAGGGGCTGAGCAGATACCCCAAAATGTATCCATTTTAGTCCTTCACAACATGACTTCAACTCACGATTTCCATGTCTAGTAGTTTTCATGCATTCACGGTGATCATCTCAAACATTTCGTCTCATTAAGTGCTGCATTTCAGTTTTCAGTCTTGGCTTCTCAGTTTTCTCCTCTCATATGGAGAAAATAGTGCCGATTCTCAGGATTTGGCAAATGATCTTCTGTAGGATTGACTCTTGGGGCAGGTTTAGGGGACACTAAGCCTTGGCAGAATCTTCAGCATCTTTATTTGGGTTGGAACCAACATTGGATTCTAACACACATGTTCTGGGAACAGGGGCATAGGCTGGGGGTCACTGCCGAGGCTGGTTATAATCCGTAGAAATATCCAAGGATATAGCACACTCACATTCCAAGAATCGAAGCGGGAGTGGTAGGTCAAGCCCCATGTGTGAGTGAGATTCGGGACAGGATCACCTTGAGATCTACCACAAGCCAAGGAATGATGGAATAGCCTTGGGACACCAACAGTTCGGGACGTGGCATTTTAGAATGACATAGGATGTCAGACAGATGAGGGGCAGAGGTGGAATTCGCTCCTTCTGAGCCATCCTTTAGTGCTTTTTCTGCCACGGTGTTACCTTGTGCCCTCTGGTTGACCTGGGCCTGGGAGATTCTGTCTGTGCTTCTAAGTGGGCAGCAGCTAGGTTTCTGAGGCACAGGGCTTGGACTACAATGCTGTTCTAGTATCCCAAGGAACAGATGTAAACAACTGTGATCGGGCCATGGCAACACCATTCAAAGCCCTTCTCCCTAGAGGCCCATACCCATCAACAACAATCCTGTCATCTTGGACAGCTGGTCCACCACTCTCAGCATGCCAAGTCTCTACCGACTGGCAATTCCTGTTTTGTATTTTATCCTCTTTTGTGATGTCTGGTAAATCTTTTAAAAACTAAGCATCTTACCTCTTTGGTTAAACCATTTGGTTTCCATTTCATTCTTTCAGATTAATTCAATGTATTGATTCTTCCCTTTACTGATAATCAACTTGGCAGCCATGCCTATGGGAAGCCGTTTTAACTTGTTGTTTTAACTTGGTTCTAAGCATTTCAAACTGTCTCAAACTAGCTGAATGGGGGCAGCAGCTCCTGTGGACACTCATGGGGGGTTTTGAGCCATGTGCTCAGATCCAGAGATAGGTCTGAGCTGAGCCAGCCTAATGTGGAGTCTGCTATTTGCCAGTTGTGTTATGTAGCATCTCAGACGGCAATCGGAGCGCTGGGGGGAGAATCGCTCCTGTTTGGCGCTTGAGGGGGCCATGCATAGGGACAGCAGAGGTGTCTGGTGTCTGTCTGTTTCCCTCCAGCAGAGGACGCTGACCTGAGCCACACTCTCTCCTGCTCTGCTGTTCTCCTACCCCTTTGGGCAGGTCTCTATTTCGTGTCGCCAATTCTTTGCCAACTTCAATTCAAAGCCAAAGCCGTGCTGGGCAGTAGAATTTTTTGGATGTTTGGCGAGTGACATTGTATCAGAAGAGTCATGTGAAGGAGGCGAGAGATCTAAAAAATGCCTCCTTTGGCTGGGAGGCAGAGAACCTAACTCTGGGACTCTTTGTACCATATGATGTTGGAAAAGCTAACTCGTGTCTCCATAACTCAACTTCTCCTCCTCAAAAATGGGCATGAACCTGACTTTCAAAGGTTCCTGAGGCCACTGGGCAGGGTTAGGAGCTGTGTTCAAAAGTCTCTGAGTCCTGTGGTATAAAAAGCTCCCTGCTCACAGAGATGATTATTTATCATGTTGTTACTATTTCTCAACTAGGCCAGACTTGGACTTCTGGCAGAATCCCACGTCTCTCTTCTTGGACTGAGTGCTTAAACTTCTCAGAGAGCCAGTTTGTCCCGCCCTCCTGACAGACTGCCAGCTCATCAAATAATATTTATTGACCAGCCCCATGCACAGGGCATACCACTGGCAGCATAGACTGCAAACCCTCTGAGCACAGACTGTTTCTAACTCTGTGTTCAGGACAGCAACTAGAAATTAGCAATCAAGAATAAGTTGAGAACACCATCTTGGGCTATTTTCTGTCTGGCAACTGTGTGCATACAGGCTTCTGCCACGGGCCTTCTTAGCAAAAACCCACTCTCATTCATCTGTCCGCTCTGTAGCCCTGAGGACAGCAGCCTGCACTCTGTGGGCAGCAGCAGCTCTCATAACTGTACCTATTTTGGGCAGATACTGAGGGAACAGGCGAGAATTCTTGTAGAGTTACATCGGGAAAGGATCTGCCCCAGATTTAGCAACTTACACATCTCAACTAGGAGTAGAAAAATGTTTAATATTGGAATAGGGAAAAGAAGCAACAACAATGGAAGGTGCATTTATATCAGTTAAAGAGGAAA
The DNA here is from genome assembly GCF_000412655.1 of Myotis brandtii. NCBI lineage: Eukaryota > Metazoa > Chordata > Mammalia > Chiroptera > Vespertilionidae > Myotis > Myotis brandtii. The sequence goes on from NW_005353967.1 coordinate 10,831,052, forward strand.
ATTGAGGCCTAGGGCTATGGTGAAAAACAACCTCTCCACTCCAGGTTTGGACACTCCTGTCTCTCTGAAGCAATGGCCTTTCTCTTCTGATGCTCTGGCAAGAGGTCCAGGAATTTCCCAGGAGCTCAGGAGGATGGGCTTTTTTCATTTCTCTAGATAAATTTGGAGGAAGACAGATTTCAGAAGAGAATCTCAGAATAGTCACCAGATTGGGAAGCAGTCATGTGGCAGAAAAGAACATTCTACCCAGGCAATGCTTTCAGGAAGAGGGTTATGGAGGAAAGAGAAGGCAGGGAAAGAGGATTACTTCATTGCTACATGGAATATGTACTCACATGTCAACACTTTCTTCTTGTTCTTCGTGCTTCTAATGCACTGAAGTGAACATCCAAAATGGACATCATCCAAGCAGTGCCAGTTTTTGACAAGCCAATCTCATGGCAGAAGGCGGGGGGAAAGAGCCAATCAATAATGGCCAGGATACAGAGTATACCACATTTGCTCAGATTCCATTGCCTAACCACAATAAGTCATATGGCCAAGCCCCAAAATTAATGCGGCAGATATGTAGACTCTTTTCCATAGCAGGGGTCACTTCAAGTCACATGGCAAAGGGCAAGGATGGGGAAGGGGAAGAGCAGCTGGGAATGACAAACATTCCACCACAGTCCTGTATCATGACCCACTTATGTAGGTGGTATATCCCTTTCCTGTGGGCTTGGGATCTTTTCCCCAAATCTGCACAGTGTTTAGGAGATGGCAAGTTCTCGTGAATTTTCTTTAATTGTGGTATAATATATAATTTCTCACTTAACCATTTTTAAGCACACAGTTCAGTAGCATTAAGTACCTTCACATTGTCTTACAACCATCTCTATCATCCATCTCCAGAACTTATTCATCTCGTCCAACTGAAACTCTGTGCCCATTAAACTCTAATTCTATACCCTCTCTTTTCCCCTGGCAATCACCCTTCTATTTTCGGTTTCTATGAATTTGATTACTCTAGGACCTAGAGTCTAGCTAGGTACTTCATAGAAGTGGAATCATCAATATTTGTCTTTTTGTGACTGGCTTCAGTTCACTTAGCATAATGTCCTTAAGTTTTATCATTCTTGTAGCACATATCAGAATTTTCTTCCTTTTCTAGGCTGAGTAACATTCCATTTTATGTATGTTCCACATTTTTTTATACATTCATTTGTTGATGGACAATTAGGTTGCTTCCACCTTTGACTATTACAAATAGCGCTGTGATGAACACAGGCATACAAATATCTTTTCAAGTCTTTCCTTTTAATTCTTTGGGGTATATACCCAGACATGGAACTGCTGGAACATATGGAGATTCTACGTTTAATTTTTTTGAGGAACTTCCAACTGGGCATTTTCGGGGCGAAGTATTATTAATTTTGTCTGGTTTATAAGACCAGGGTAATAAGTATACTGCAAAGACTCTTTATTTTAGAAGATTGTTCTCCATATTACTTGTGAGTGGTATAATAATAAGAATGAGAAGGAAATATAGTATTGATGCTAATTGACCAATGATGATAAATGGATGTTCAACTGGTTGTCCTCCAATTCATGTTAATGTTAGTATATGCTATTAGCAATCAAAATAATCATTGACAAAAGAATTGGAATATTATATTCTGTTGTTGTGATGTATGAAGTATTGAGACAATAGCTAGAATAGAATGGAGAAAATTAGGCCTAGCATGTTCCCTAATTTCCTGGGAATGGATGGCAGAATTGCATAAGTGAATAGGAACCATCATTCTGGCTTAATGTGTGTACGAATGTTGAGGCAACTGACTGGAACATAACTGTTGGGTCTCCTAGAAAAAATAATACCCAGATTAAAAATAAAAGTTCATTAGGATATCTTTAATTCTGTAGTATGAGTGGAATGGAATTTTATCTATTATGTCAGATGAAATTTCTGATGGATTGTTAGATCCTGGTTCATGAAGAAATAATAGATGAATAATTATAAGGACTGAAATAATGAATGGGAGGATGAAGTGGAAGGTGAAGAATCAGGTAAGTGTAGCTTTATCAACTGAGAATCCTTCTCTGATCCATTCAACTAAGCTGATAGTGTGATAAGGAGATGTGTAAAGGCTGCTATGCCTCAGAAGGATATTTGACCTCATGGTAAAACATAGCCTTTGAATGCTGTGGCTCTCACTATGAACAATGGTATAATTACAATGTCTCATGTTTCTAGGAAGTTCTAGGATCTGTAGTATTAGACCTCATCCTACATGAATAAATAAGTAGTTGAAAAATATAGATGCCTCAGTAGAATATAAAAATTACATAATTCAACCATAGTTTAGTTCTCAGAAGATATGGGCTATAAAGAAAAAGGCAATTATTGTGTCTAATGTACAGTGTGTAGCTAGAAATAGTCCTGTAAGAATTTGTAAAATTAAACAAATTCTTAAAAGGGAGACAAAACTCATCATGATGAAATAATTGGTAGGACTGGTAAATCAATTAATGAATTGTTGATCATTTTGATTTTCAGATGTTGGTCATTAATATTCTAAGTTGAAATCCAATAATGTTTTTTCATGCCATTATTCCATGTGAGAATAATGATGATGTATACTGTATCTATTTTAAGTGATGTTTTTGTGATTGGTTTTATAGGGATTTTTTTGTTTTTCAAAACTTTCACCTATTTATGGCAGGTCAGAGCTCATTGTAAGTGGTGAGATTGGTCATGGTGTTGTGGTGAATTTGGTGGATCTTCATTGTAAGTGGTGAGATTGGCTGTGGCATTGTGATGGATTTGGTGGATCTCCTTTAGGTATAATAGTTTTTAAATTTTATTTGGGAAGAATGTTGGTGGGTTTTGGTTATACAATAGCTATGGCTACTGAGCAATATCCTGCGGTTTGAGTTTCTAATCAACTGTCTTAGAAATGTTTCTTTCAGGGCTTTAATAGAGGTTATGGTAGTTTTATATGTCTTGAAAAATGATGAGGTAGAAATTGTTTTTAAGTTAATGGTTGGGAGATTGGGAGATTTATAATACTGAGATTCTGGGTTATTTTTAGTGAAGAGTCTATAGGGATTGCTGCATTATATAGTTATGGGATTTGACTGGTAGTAGTTAGTGGTTGAGTGTTGTTTATTGATATTCTAGTATTCTGAAGATTATTCTTGGAAACAAAATAGAATCACATTAATTCAATGAGGAAAGAGAAAAATATAATGTAACTAGGTCTTTTTGGTCAGAAATCAGTGTAAACATTTTTATTTGGAAGTGAGAAATGGATTTTGGTAGCACACTTTCTAGTCAAATTAAGTCTAACTCAGTAATAATGATGCTAATTTTTGTTTTGCTGATAAATTCATGAATGGTGGGTGGTTGTAAAATATCTGAGAAGGTTTGAGAATATGAATAGGTTTGACGATAATCAAATTTTCAGTTTTGTTGATTTCAAATGCCAGAATAAATCCTAAAATAGCTGTGACAAGGGCTGTTAATTTTAAGTAATAGAACATCTATTACTATGTGGCTTAAGCTGTTGGAATAATATTGTTGGGAAAAAAAACTGGCGAAGATGCTCCCAATTAGAAGACAGCGAATGGAATTCATTAGGAGAGGGTTGTTTCATTAATTATAATTAAAGTAGAAAATTGAGGTTGTCCTAGAATTTTGAAGAAAATAATCTGGGTACTCTACATGGCTGTCAGGGAAGTGGCATTGCGAGTGACCAGTAGGGCTCAGGGGTTGGTGCTGGAGGCTTCCATAATTAAGTCTTTAGAGGTGAGCCTGCAGGGAAAGGTACGCCTGTAAATTCTAAATTTCCAATGATGAGTGAGGTTGTGGCAAAAGGTAATGTTTTAAATAGCCCGTATTCATTTTTAAGGTTATGAATAAAACCCGTAACATATAAACAGTAATGCTCTGAAAAAGGCATGTGTGCAGATGTGAAGAAATGCTAGATATGATTGATTAAGTCAATTAGGCTTAATAGTTACTGTAATTAAGCCTAATTGACTTGAGGTAGACAAAAATAATTTTTTAAACATCATTTTGTGTGTGCTCACAGATTGCTGTAAATAGTATGGTCATAGCTCTGAAGCAGAGCATTATTGTCTGAATAGTTTTATTATTTTCTATCAGAGGATAGAAACTGATAAATTTAGCAAGAAAGCACCTGTTATGACTATTGTACTTGAGTGAAATAGGGCTGAGACAGGGATGGGGCTCTCTATGGCGGAGGGAAGCAATGGGTAAAGGCCAAATTGGCCAATTTGCCAGTTGCAGCTAGAAGTCCAATTGATAAAAGATGAGTGTGATTGAGGCTGAGTATAAAATTTTGTTTTAAGTTTCATGAGCTTAAATTATATACTCCCCAGACATGGAAGTGCTGGAACATACGGTAACTCTAGGTTTAATTTTTTACTAACGTCCATACTGTTTTTCACAGAACGTGGGCCTTCTTATCTCTAAAGTTGTGCTAGGCAGGGACTTCTGCCCTAGATCTCTCAGTCAGCTTCTTCCCATATTTGAGAGTCTAGATCCTAGACTCTCAAATATGGGAAGACGCTGACTCTAGGTGAAAGTGTTCAGGATTTTGCTGACTCACCTCCTTTTCTAGCATTTATGATGGGTGGGTGCAAAGTTAGAAGCCGTGTCAAACTGTGGGCTGCCTAAGATTTTTCTTCTACTACCATTTTTCAATATTGACAGCAGAACATTATTCTGCTTCTCTTGTTTGTTTGCTGCTGGTGATTTTTTGGGGGGCTTTTCATACTTTCTGTTTGTTTTGTTAGAGTGGGGGAAGAGAGATTCTATGCTATTGTTTCATTCTATCATCCTGGAAATACTAGTATTTTCTTTCCGTTTTTCCTTAAAATTATATTATCTTCTGCACAATTTTAGTGATGAGACAAGTCATGAAAGAGACTTCAGCTACAGGCTAAAATGTTTTAAAATTATTTGTGGGTTATCACATTTTCCATACCTCATCACGAGAGTAAACAGTTCGCTGTAATTACACTAACTCTCACTAAGGGCTGCCACAATTGCCTTTATGTGGCACTGGAAGCCCAGTTTTGTGGTTCTGAATACTTTGCTTTCATGAATAATTCAATAAGGCAGTTACTAAAGATGAGCAGTTGTTCCTATGCTACTGGGGGTGAAATGATGGGAGCTTATTCAAGCTTTTTCAGCAGAGCTACGATATCATTTGGCTAGACGAGACTTTGATAGTTATTTACACAAATCTCTGCTCTACACTTGGAAGAAACTAAGTAAAGCATTTCTTAGACTGCGGATATAGGCTCAGCAGGCAAGGAAGACATCAGCATAGGAATCTCCTAGTGATTAGCTCCTAGTGATATCGGCCTTCGGTCTCAGGCTAACCCCAGAGGCAGCTTTCAGAGACCCCAATGGGTCCCAAGGTCCCTACAAACAGCGAGTCCCTGCCCCTGGTAGCAGAGGCAGCTTCCAGAAGAGGAGGAGAATCCTACAGATCTTAGCCTCCCTGGGGCCAGGCGCAGAGCGTGGCTCAATCCCGGCCACTGTGTCCCGAGGGCAAATTTGCTGGGGGCTTCTGGGAACACTTCCTCCCTGATAGAAAGTGACAGGCCACAGAAACAGGCCTCTGCTCTTTGCTGGCTGCTGTCTCTTCTGCATAAGTCCTAGAACTACTGCTGTCATCTCGCATATGAAGGAGCCATGGTTACAGGGAACCGGGCAGAGGGAAAGACGGGGAGGAGCCCGCTCCTGCAGAACCTGGGGGACAGGGGGCTCCACTCTGGAGAGTCCCTGCGTTTAGTGTTTAAGACTCTTGTTTAGTTTTGTATACTTGCAGCTAAAGGCCTTCTGATGAAAAGACGCTAAATGGAAATATAAGGACAGTGTAGTAAACTCTACTAAAGTGAAATGTACTCACTTTGGGGTGTTAACATGTACTTTCTTTTCGAAAGGTACCTTGTATGGTAATAATCAATGGCAACTTTTTAAAAATGTCCTTACTTGGCAAAGTAAAAAGTTAGCCTCTCTCTCTATCAGCCTCCAAAGTAGTTTTGAAACTTCACTGGCCCATGAAATGTGAAAGTCTGGAAGCCACTGCTATCACTTGACAAAAACTCGTTCTTGGACCAGGATTCAGAATTGGTTTATAGCCCAGTTGCTCTCCTTTCTGGCAACTCTGAATGAAAGACCAGTGACTCCAACTCCTGCCCTTCGCTGGCTTTCCTGTTTACAAAGAGGAAAAAGGAAAGAAAAGAGTCATTCACTAAGCTTTGACTTTTTGACTGAGATATCGACACAACATGGCTCATTCTCTGTTTTCCTCCCTCTCCCTGCCTCACTTGCACACACACACCTACACACACACACACACACACACACACGAACACACACACATACTTCTATGAGGATGAATGTACCCATCACCTATATTCACCTATTATTAACATTTGTGACATTTGTTTTATTGCTCGCTCTCCACAACCCTCCTCCCCATTAAAAAAAAAAATCAGTCCTTTTGAAAGCTATTTGCAGAGATCATGGCACTTTCCTACAAAGAAAACTCTTAATTACACACTTTATTCCACAGTTGAGCCTGGTTACAATTAATTATTCATTACTAATGGTTACAGCTGGAAATTTTGCAGCAGAGTTGGGGACTGCAGGGGGAATTCAAGAGAAGTTCATTTACTGGGGGTAGCGTTTGACATGCTGATTGTAAAGGAAGTATGGATGGAATCATTTGCAGCAAGAAGGCTGTTGTACCAAGCCATCTTATGTGTCCAAGGCTCAAAGCAGCCATGGTCCAGGGGGCTGGAGAAGGAGCGTTTGCTACTTGTTTTTATAACACTCTTTTGAGACCAAGAAGCACAGATCAGTGCTGGATGGTCCTCTACTTGAATGTGATTTGCAACAGAGAAACCAGACAGTCACTGGTGTTGGGAGAACTGTTTTCTCTTAAAGCCAGGTCTTCAGCAGTCCTGTCAGGCTTGACTTGCCAGTGGGCAAGTGTCTCATCACTCTCAGCTTCAGTCTCCTCTTCCATCTTATATAATAAAGAGCTAATATGCAAATGGTCATCACGCCCTCGTGCCCTCGTGCCCTCGTGCCCTCACGTCAGGGCCGGGGGACCTGAGGCAGTGCCCCCTGCCCCAGCACCAGGCTGGGGAACCTGAGGCTGCAACCCCCGCCCGGCAGGGCTTGACGGGGGACCTGAGACTGCACCCTCTGCCCTGTGGGGCTTGACAGGGGTGGGGCTGGCTGGCGCGGGTGGGCGGGGACTTAACTCTGGGTCCCACAGCACACCCCAGACTCTGACAGGAGGGAGATTTTCATATACATTTTACTAAGTTTCTTTCATCTCTGACACTTCTATTATAGAGAAAGGACAAATAGCAATATTAAAATATTTCCTCTAATTAATGCCTTTTTAATGTGCACAAATTTCGTGCACTGGGCCACTAGTAGAATCAATAAAAATGATAATAAGATAATGGACAGAAAGTGCTTACTAGACTGCTTGGAATAGAGTACAAAATAGGAATATACCACATTAACTGGAATATACAATCATTACTACTTTCCCCAAGTTTAGTGACAGTATTAGAGCAAACTCAGTTTCACATGAAAATATAAATACTTTGTGAAGAGTAGAAGAGTCATTTTTAAAAAAAAAGACTTTATCTTGAAATGTATCTTTAAAAGATATCTGCTTAAATAATCCACAGTAAAGGAAAATATATATGTAAACAAGATTGGCCATGAGTCAATAATTGGTAAAGTTGGATGAAGAGGAGGAGAAGTCATTAAATGATTCTTTCAACTTTTGCACATGTTTGAAAATTTCCAAAATAAATAAAAACAAAAATAAAAAAGTTTATCATTTACTGCCTAAAGCAAAGGACATTGAATTAATGTACTTATACAGGGTGGGGCAAAAGAAAGTTTACAGTTGTTCGAATGAAAAATAATACAACAATTAATAAATAGTAAAACAAGAATAAACTTTGTGTTTTGTGTACTCACAACTGTACACCTACTTTTGCCCCACACTGTATTTTCAACAGTGTAGGAAATCATTTCTCAGCATCCCTCACTCTTATAAAAAACATTGCACCAAACAAATTGATAATCCTTTGTCTTCTCCATTAGAACTCCCTGAAGGAACCCCACCTGTCTTATCAGGGCATTTCTCCTAGTCAATTATCAGGAATTGAATTATTATAAAGTTGACCAAATAATCAATCTGGTTAAACTAGTTGGGGGAAGAAAATGTAAACACCTTTAATGTGACGTTTTCTTCTTGATTCAGAGTGACAGTGGACTCCAAGAGTGTCCCCAACCATAGCTGTTATTACTAATTTTGGGAAAAAATAATTCCTGACCACCCAAGGAGACTTTTTGAAGCTATTTAGAGAAAGAGGGCATGAATTTAAAATGATTTGGTTCTTTCTGGAAGTGGGGATGGGGGAGATACATATAAATTATGATTTTTAAGGCACATTCCAACAAAAATGTTGGAAAAAGATTTTTTGATTTGTGTCTTGATATATGTTTTATTTTAAAAAACCATAGTGAAGCCCTAGCCAATTTTGCTCAGTGGTTAGAGCATTGACCCTTGGACTGAAGGGAGTCGGGTTCCATTCTGGTGAAGAGCATGTATCGCAGTTGTAGGCTCAATCCCAGTCCCGGTAGGAGCACATATAGGAAGCAACCAATAGATATGTCTCTCTCACATCCATGTTTCTCTTTTTCTGTCTCTCCCCATCTCTTCCACTCTCTCTAAAAATCAATGGAAAAAATATCCTTAGGTGAAGATTAACAACAACAACAAAATTGGTGAAAATCACACTTCAAAGTTAGATAAATAAGGGAGTAAAAAAAGATGCGCTACAGAAATTGAACACATAGGAAGTTATGGAGCTAAGTGAAAAAAGTGAAGGGAGTAAACAAAAACAAAACAAAATAAAACTCATAGACACAGACAAAAGTATAGTGATTACCAGAGGGAAAGGGGAGTTGGGCAATGGAGATGGAAGGAGACTTGACTTGGGGTGGTGAACACACAATTCAATATACAGATAATGTATTATAGAATTGTACACCTGAAACATACAATTTTATTAACCAACTAGAGGCCCAGTGCATGACATTCATGCACTGGGGGGCGGGGGGAGTGTCCCTCAGCCCTGTCTGTGCCCTCTAGCAGTCTGGGACTCCTCAGGGGATGTCTGCCTGCCGGCTTGGGCCCACTCCCCGCCATCAGGTGGACATCCCCTGTCAGGTGGACATCCCCTGAGGGGTCCTTAGCACTGCCGCAGAGGCGGGAGAGGCTCCCGCCACCACTGCTGTGCTCACCAGCCATGAGCCCTGCTTCTGGCTGAGCAGTGCTCCCCCTGTAGGAGAGCACTGACCACCAGAGGGCAGATGCTCAATGCAGGAGCTGCCCCCTTGCCGGCCGCCTTGGCTGACAGTTAATTTGCATAAGGATATGCTGATTAGCCAATGAAAAGGGTAGCGGTCGTACGCTAATTACCATGTTTCTCTTTTATTAGTGTAGATGTCCCCCCAATGAATTCAATAGAAAAGTTATTAAAAAAAAAAAAGAAATAAAGAAAGAAATGGGACACATAATTGTATAAATCTGGGGAATTCAATAGAAAAGTTATTTTAAAAAAAAGAAAGAAAGAAAGAAATGGGACACATAATTGTATAAATCTGGGCACATCAATATGGCTGCCAGGCCTCAGTGGTAAGGTAGCCGAGCTCCTGGCCCAGACCACTCAGCAACAGCCTCATTAATGTCTTTGATGGACCTGGATTAATTAGCCCCGCTGGAAAGAGCATTTTTACTCTAGAGATTCCAGGACAGAGAATCCTGTAAGAACAGCTCTTTACCCATGTCTGGGGCCTGGAGAAGTGGTTTGGCTTCCTGGATGTAAGGCTCACTCAATCCTGAGAGGTCAGAGCTCTTTCTTCTCCCTAACAGATAACAGGCCACTTAGGTGGTCCAGGCTCCGGCTAATTTTAGAACTGGAAATAGAAAAGCATGCAGGGAAATGTTAATATTATGTCAATTTTAAGTTGGGTTATAAAGTAATGCCAATCATTTTTAGACAGAACATTGTACATAAATGAGTGAACTCCATCAAAGTTGTCACTTACTCAAAGCATATTTTGAGTTTCTTTTGTAGTATCACTTGGGGTCAATTGTAAGACACTTGTAGCCAAATGATTATAAGCAATTTACTCACCAGATTTTGTTTTAAGACTTTCACAAAAATCAAACCCACCCTATACTGGAAGATAAACAAGCAACTTAAAGCATGTTTTGAATGACGACTTTACTCTTAGAATGAGTACAGAGAGAACTCCAGTGCTTACATTTTGAGAGTTAAGTTCTAACATATTGATTTAGAACACCAGACATAAGAGATAGTTGGTGCCTATAGTTTTTGCAACTAAGATTAAATATGGGACAAAATAAAATAGTGGGTCCCCTACACTTCCTCCAGCAGGAGCGCCCACATTGGCGGGGACTGGGACCCTGAGTAAGGACATAATGACATCTTCCTGGCTCAACAAATACTTTCTCTTTTTAAACTCAAAATAAAATACTTAATTCCTCAATTTTGCTTTTTATGTTCTAAAGTTTAAGACTATGAATCAAATGATTTTTATTGCAATTAGTTTAGCCGTGATAACAGTTTTTGCTACTCACTTTAATTCAAATTCATATTATATTTTAGCTACTTCTGTGGGTATTGTTACAGAATACCACAGAATATCAAATAATTCTCTTCATTGTCTGGATTCCTAGAATTCCCAGATATTGCTATTTTTTTGAAGTTGGAATGTCATCAACCTTTGCCTTTATATTTATATTTACATAGTATCAGTATACTTTTATTCTAACAATAATACACCCAACAAACAGGAACTAATTATCTATTAATTTTCATCAGATTAATTTGAATGATTGAAATAAAATGTCAAAATTAATTATATTGAAGAGCGGTATGCTTTTTGATTGCCTTTGAACCACAAAAGCAACTTTTTAGTGTATGTAAGCTTTGGTTTTCCTTCTCTTCAGCCCCTTGAGTGACCTGGCTTGGGGAGGAGTTGGGGCAAAGGGGCAGAGGGACATGAGGTCCATCTTGCCAGGCTGAGCCAGGCCAGTGCAGCTGCTGGCCTGGGCACAAGCGTGGGCGGCCACCTGTGGCTCCCAGCACAGCTGTTTGGTAGAGAGCCAGCCAAAGCCCCGTTGGTGGGGTGGAGGCAGGTGGCCAGTTGGGCGGCCAATACATTCTGGCATGAGCTGAAAGAACACCTGGTTCCACTCTGTGGACCCACCACAGAAGGTCAAAGAATGTGCCTGCTGGCAGCAACCTAATGGCCCAAGTTTTCAAGCCCCAATGGTCCTGCTCTGACTGAAACAGAGAAAAACCCACCTTTCTTTCTCAAAATTTACCCCAAAGCCAACACGGGAATCATCCGGCTCCAGTTGTGTTGAAATAGGTCAGTGAGGCCACCTGGCATGTCTGGAAATGGTGGTGTGTGGCGGGGGGTGGGGGACCCCTGGGGAGCCGTGCTCTGTCTGCTGGGCCTCTGTATACTAGAGGCTCAAAGACACTCCCTTACCTGGGGCCCGGGCCCTCCAACAGGCCGAGGTGGACATCCTGGTGGCGGGTGGGGGGGTGAGGGTGGGGGGCAGTTGTGGCTGTCAAGCAGGAACAGGCTCTGATTCAAAGCTGGACGTTTCAGGAGGCAAGAGCCTTCGTGTTGTGTTTGGCTGCTAACTGCCACTGCAGACATGATCCTCCTCCAATGTCTCTGATCTTCCTGCTCCTTCTCTTCCCGTGAACTCTAACTGCGTGCTTGGGAACTACTGTGGGCCTCCACTAGTCATTTTGTCACTGGACATAGAAACTTTCATAGTGAACACCACCACCTACCAAGACAGGAGACCAAAGTTCTCCCTTTTCCTGACCCCTGAGGTCCCTCCCAAAGCCTTGGGCCCACTGCTTCCCAGGAAGAAGGACCCCATTTCCTCTGGCCTGGGGAGTCAGTGTCTCTCTGGTGGAGGAGCATCCTTCTTAACTTCCCTGTCCCAAATGCAGACCAGTCAGCTCCCTTCGGAGTGCCAAAGAGGTGACGTCCCCCTCCTGGTTCTGTGGCCCTAGGCAGCTTAGCCTCTCTGAGCCTCAGTTTGGGTACCTGCAAATGGGGATTAATAGCATTGTCCTCACAGTTTTGTTGCCACCCATTCAATGAGAGAGCATATATTAAGTACCTAGCACAGGGCTTTGCACAACCAGCACTCAGTAAATATTGGTTGTATGAATGAATGACCATAGCTGATGCCACTCGTAGACACAGAGGCCACACCTGGCCCTGAACTGGAAATTCCTGCTGCTACATTTGCTTGGGATTTTAGGGGCCTCATCTCACAATGACTGCTTACAACTGCCCTTGCTGGGAGACACAGATCAGGCCCCTCCAAGACTTTTATTGGCCTGGAGCTAGTAGAAGCCACCCCCTGCTGAGACATTGACCAGAGGAAGGCATTTTGACTTCTGGGAGGTCTGGAGCTGGTGGGTTAACTTGCCCCTTCTCATGTGCAACTTCTCTGTAAGGCAAGGCATCCAAGCCAAGATCCAAGAAGAGACCTCTTCTTTCTTTCTCCTCTTTCTCTCTCTTTAATTTTAGAGAGAATAAGGGAGAGGGGGCGGGGGGCAGGGCAGAGAAAGGCACATTGATTGACTGTTCCCCTTATTTATGATTCATTGGTGATTCTTGTATGTGTCCTGACTGGGGATCGAACACTCAACCTTGGCATATCGGGGGTGACACTCTAATTGACTGAGCCACCCGGCCAGGGCCAAGAAGAGACTTCTTGATTGAACGTCACAAGCCTTAAGGTCTTGGGCAGTGGAATCTGACTGGTCATGATGTTCTATCACCTGGGGAGCTTGTTCCTGCCTGGTGCTCCCAGGCCTTTGTGTAACTACAGTGTCGTTCCCGTGAACATAGGATGCTGCCGTGGACATTAGCTGTCATCACCTATGCAGCTCAAGGTTTCCAGCGGGCTAAGGAGAGCCATCCACCAAAAGACAATACAGGCCTAATCTTGGTTCCCTCTGAGAGTGAAGCCAGTCCTCAAACCTGTTCCATTTCTGGCCCCAGGTACTATCTATCTGAGGGTAAAACGAGGGGCAGGGAATGCCAGAAATAACCCCCTCAGAAAGCGATGGGAGAAAAGACCATTTTCCTTTTAAGTCCTAGCTTGAGGTTTTCAAGTCTGAGGCATAAAACCATTGTGACACAGCTGTTCTTTAAAAAAAAACACAAAAAACCTATGTTAGTTTATTCCACACATTCTAATCATACGTACTAATGAGACAGAATTCCAAACACAGCTTCTCCATCACTTTTTTATTCCATGGCTGATCTTTTCTCTTTCTTGTGACCACTTACTTAGAATCTTCCAGTCCTTGTGGGCTGTGACCATTATTTTTCCTTCATGAGTTACACTTCTCCCTTTTTATAAAAGTAATGGAAGTTCACCCTAGACAGTTTGGCTCAGTGATTAGAGTGTCAGCCTACAGACAGAAGGGTCCTGGGTTTGATTCCTGGTCAAGAGCACATACCTCGGTTGCAGGTTCTGATCCCAGCCCTAGCCAGAGAGCATGCAGGAGGAAGCCAATCAATGTGTCTCTCTCACATCCATGTTTCTCTCTCTCTCTTCCCCTTCTCACTCCTTTCCAGTCTCTCTAGAGAAATCAATGGGAAAAATATCCTCGGGTGAGGATTAAAAAATAATGAATCTTATCCTAGTCAAATAAATTCACACATTTTTTCTTGCCAAGATCAATACCCAACTTACTTTCTAATTTCCTTGAAAAAAAAGTCACCTGGCCTTTTGGAACATAAAGTCTTAAGGGATGATCTTGGTGCTCTCCAGAGAGTGGCAGACCTCCAGGGAGGGAGGTAGATTGTTGTGGGGTCAGTGCCCTAAGCAGGATAGTGCCCTTTAGTCATTTCAAAAAGGAGGCGGATAGACTCAAATCTGAGGAATCTAAGCTAAGGCAGGCCTTGTTTCTTGGTATTCCCCCTCCCCACCCCTAGCAGAACTACTCTTTGAAAATGCAGTGGGAAGTTAAAACGGTGGGTCCCAGGGTCTTCTCATTCACTGAACTTTCACAAAACTTCAGCCACTTTTGGCTTCCAGGATGACTTTGGGGAAATACTCCCCAAGATGACCTAATCATCTCACCTGATTTCTTCTGATGTGTAAGATTGAATGTGTATGTATGAGGCTTGGGGGTAAAAGGATTAAAGCGCCACCATGCTCAGGTTTTCCACATCTTCTTATGTAATCGATGGAGCTGTCGTTATGAAAGGTCTCAAATAGCTAAGCAGCATATTGGCTGCTGAGTTTCCTTTGCATAAGACAGTGAGCCAGCTCAGCTAAGACTGCATGTCTGAAGGTGGGAAAGCACACCTCTCATGCTTCTATGCTCCCCACGTTGACTATTAGTAGAAACCTTCAAGTATGTATTCTTCTGTTCGGCATGCATTTTTTATTTACATGGAAGGCAAAAAGGAGGGGGCAAAAGAGTTGTAATCCAAGAGACTGAAGGTATGTGGCCAATCTGGACTTCTTCTCTAGTCTTAGAATAGCTGATTGATGGCATCTGACGATATAGCCCTGCCAAAAATATCCAAAGCCCTTGCATTTAGATATTACTGAAATACAAACAGGTGCAGCCTAGCCAGCGTGGCTCAGTGGTTGAGCATCGACGTATGAACCAGGAGGTCATGGTTCAATTCCCGGTCAGGGCACATGCCTGGGTTGTGGGCTCAATCCTTAGTGTGGGGCTTGCAGGAGGCAGCCAATCAATGAAAGGAGGGGGCAAAAGAGTTGTAATCCAAGTGACCGAAGGTATGTGGCTGTGGCCAATCTGGACTTCTTCTCTAGTCTTAGAATAGCTGATTGATGGCATCTGACGATATAGCCCTGCCAAAAATATCCAAAGCCCTTGCATTTAGATATTACTGAAATACAAACAGGTGCAGCCTAGCCAGCATGGCTCAGTGGTTGAGCATCGACGTATGAACCAGGAGGTCATGGTTCAATTCCCGGTCAGGGCACATGCCTGGGTTGTGGGCTCAATCCTTAGTGTGGGGCTTGCAGGAGGCAGCCAATCAATGATTCTCTCTCATTGTTGATGTTTCTATCTCCCTCTCCCTTCCTATCTAAAATCCTATCTAATAAAAGACAAAAAGGGTAATTAACCGTACCTCTGCTACGCTTCCCATTGGCTAATCAGGGCGATATGCAAATTAACCGCCAAACAGCCCCGAAGCCGCGGAGCAGGGAGGCCTCACTGCCCCAGGATCAGCGGAGCCCGGTAGAGCGAAGCCAAACAGCCCTGAAGCCGCAGAGCAGAGAGGCCTCAATGCCCGGGGATCAGTGGAGTCGAGAGGCCTTCCGGCTGCCTGGATCAGCGGAGCCCCGAGGCCTCCAGGCCCGGGATCAGCGAAGCCGTGAGGCCTCCCGGCCCCAGGATCAGTGGAGCAGCGAGGCCTCCCAGAACTGGGATCAGCGGAGCCACGAGGATTCCCGGCCCCTGGAGCAGCATGACAGGGAGCGGTGCCGAAACCCCCAGATCGGCCCTGCTCTGTGCGTGACAGGGGGGAGCTCCCCAACCCTACGCTTCCCATTGGCTAATCAGGGCGATATGCAAATTAACCGCCAAACAGCCCCGAAGCCGCGGAGCAGGGAGGCCTCACTGCCCCAGGATCAGCGGAGCCGCGAGGCCTCAGGGCCCCTGGAGCAGTGTGACAGGGAGCAGTGCCGCAACCCCTAGATCGGCCCTGCTCTGTGGGTGACAGGGGGCGGCACCCCAACCCCCTGATCGGCCCTACTCTGTGCGTGACATGGGGGAGCTCTCCAACCCCCTGATCAGCCCTGCTCTGTGTGTGACAGGGTGCAGCGCCCCAACCCCCTGATCTGCCCTGCTCTGTGCGTGACAGGGGGTGGTGCCACAACCTCCCCATCG
>NW_005353967.1:10847346-10855501 GCF_000412655.1 Myotis brandtii
AGGGGGCCCAAGCCAGCAGGTTGTTATCCCCCGAGGGGTCCCAGACTGTGAGAGGGCACAAGTGGGGCTGAGGGACACCCCCCCCCCACGCACAAATTTTTGTGCACCGGGCCTCTAGTCAATAATAATAATAAATAGGTGCAATCTCTGGGAAAGGTGACAAGGATTCAATAAATTAACTCAATCCTGGATACTACCTGGAAAACTAGGATAATGTAGCTGTGGTATTCCAAGGGATAACTCCTGCAAGTTTAATACCAGCTGTTCAAGAAATTGCCCTAACCCCGTTGTCGGCAAACCGCGGCTCTCGAGCCACATGTGGCTCTTTGGCCCCTTGAGTGTTGCTCTTCCACAAAATACCAGGTGTAGGCGCGCATATACAGTTGCGGGTGCGCATATACAGTGCAATTGAAACTTCGTGGCCCATGCGCAGAAGTCGGTATTTTGTGGAAGAGCCAGTATTTTGTGGAAGAGCTACACTCAAGGGGCCAAAGAGCCGCACGTGGCTTGCGAGCCGTGGTTTGCCAAGCCGCAGTTTGCCAACCATTGCCCTAACCGGTTTGGCTCAGTGGATAGAGCGTTGGCCTGCGGACTGAAGGGTCCCAGGTTCAATTCCAGTCAAGGGCATGTACCTTGGCTGCAGGCACATCCCCGGTGGGGGGTGTGCAGGAGGCAGCTGATCGATGTTTCTCGCTCATTGATGTTTCTAATACTCTATCCCTCTCCCTCTCTGTAAAAAATCAATAAAAAAATATTTTTTTTAAAAAAAGAAAGAAATAGACAACTTCCATTGGAATCATTCTTACAAGCTGAATTTTTATTTTTACTAAATTATCTATGTTAATAAAAAATCTGTGCCTGGTGTGGAATTTCACTCCATCAAGTGTTACAATGACTTTTCATTTTCATTACAAGCAGGAGAATGAATGAAGGACAAGTGTTAGGAAACATGGCAATAAATTAGAATATAATTTACAAAAGCAAAAAAAAAATAAGTAACAGTGTACCACATTAATACTGAGTACAAAATAATAAGCAACAACTAATCACAATAATACAAAGGTAATTTCATTCTGTATTATTAAGGATACCTATGTGACATTCACTCAAATAAAAGATTCCTAATGAAATGAACTGATCGGGAAGTCATGTGTGTTTCAAGGGGTTTAATCAGTTGGGGATATTTCCCTTTCCGTTTTGAGTAGGCTTTTCTGCCAGTGGCAGATACTGTTCTCAGCCACGGGGTACCAGCTTCCTTGGGGCTCCCTAAGTAGTCTATAGAGCTCACTATTTTTGGAGGGCCTGCCATGGGGGCTCAGCCTTCACTGATGATCCTGCTGTTACTATTTAGGAAAAGAGCGTATGTAGCCACGCGGTTGACTACAGAGCAGCAGCGGTATTGTGGTGTGCTGTGGAATGTGACATTTTTCCTCACTCGGATTTTAATTCAGGGCCTATCTGAAATGTTTAGTCCTGTTACGTTCTGTGCTTGGTTCCTTCTGAGAAGGTGACCTGATGCTGGCCCTGGGAGCCCCCTGGTGCTGTGCACACCCCAGAGGGCACTGGCTGCCCTCCTCTTCCACAACCAGTCAGGGGTGCCTGGTGCCCGGGAGGATGGCCCTCGCAATGTTCGTTTCCAAGTGAGGTAAAAAAAAAAAATAGCCCTTAATCAATAATGTAAGAAATCTGTTTAAATAAACAGATGAGCTGATATTTATGTTGGAGAAAAGCAGATCCTGATGGCAAACCTGTGCCTAAAATGCCACAGAAACCACTCATCTTTTGTCTATTTCACCAGATTAGCACCAAGTTAACTGCTCTTGGCAAAGCACCACGGGAATTCAGTGCTGGGGCCCCTGGCCCTCCCTTTGCTGAATGGCTAAGACGGCACCTGGGCAGTATTCTGAGGCAGCATGGACAGGGGCCCTGGCAGCAACTCTCAAGTATTGTCAACAGCTCTCCCTGGGAAGCGCAGGGACATGAGCTGTGGGGTTGAGAAAGCAGGTGATGAGAGACAAATGAGCACGACTGAGCGTGCAGAACCCCATCCCATGCTGACTCTCCACAGCACAACTGAGATCTAGGTTGGTTTTTGGAGTCTGTGAGTTTCTCTTCCTTTCTGAAAGCACCTAATCACCCCCATCAAGTCATGGTCTAGGTCATACACCTGACGTGGAGTCTCAGAGCATAGTGATGGATGTAGTCAGATATGCTCTTCAACTGCAAGTAGTATCTTTACGGATTAGCCATTTGGCTGGAGTGTGAGGTGTCGGTGTAGCACGGTGGACACATGTGTAGGACACAGAGCACATTCAACGGAACCTGCTGCAAGCTACAAGTGTTCAAGTACAAAATATTCATATAAACTTTTTCTTCTTTCTTTCTTTCTTTTTAAATTTCACTGTCATGGGTTTTGATGAGCATGATGTGAAACTTGTGGATAGGGAATGTGTGAGCTAGTCAATTTAAATTAGGTGGATTTGATTCTAGAATCTGACCTGCTCAAGAAACTGGGTTTCACATTTAGTTGCTGTTCAGAGTAACCATAAAAAATATAAAATACTTGGTTGAGTGACTATTAAAATTACGCTTTGTGATCTCTAGTCCTCATGAGTTTTTCTTCTTTGGTTGTTATCCCTTGCCTACTTTAAACTCAGAGAAATAGCACGTTTACGTGCAAGCACACTCATCTACCCACACACTCAAAAGCGCCCACACACACACACACACACACACACACACACACACACTTGCTCCCATATAAATAAATGCCCTCCTGCCATATCAAAGAAGGGACATCTGGAACCCATCGTAACTGTCAGCAAAAGGGTCTGCCTGGTTGTTACTGAGCCAGTCTATCTTTTTTGCCTGGTATCGTCTCAGTAAGCTTAGTGTAGGTGCAGCCACCCAGTGGGGCAGAAGCCGTTCTGTGGCTGTAAACACGAGTGAGTTGGAGTGACTCCTATTAAGAGCTGAGGCATCCCTGTGTGATGGCAGCACAGGACCTGGTACTTGAGTCTCTACCATACCCCAGGTCTGGCTTCTGCATGACATTGAAATGTTTTTTCTCTTAAAGTGTTAATGAGAATCTCAGCTTCACTTGCACAATGGCAGGCGGGCCACAGTCTTTTAGCACTGAGTTTATAGAGCTACACAGCTGCAGTAACTGAGGCACTGCTTTCAACTAAGTCCTTCACTGTCGTTCGGTTTAATGTAGTTTTATATATGGCTCACAGCAGTGTTCAGAACAGGGGGATTATTCCTAAGGAAATTAAGTAGAAGGAAGAAAAAAAAATCATACAAACTTTCATTAGTCTTGATTTATAATTGCTCCTTAAATTACAGGTTAAAGCCCAGTTTAGAATTTAAATGGTGGTGCTGTTGTAGTGAGATAAAGTATAGTAAATATTTTTTAAGCTATGATTTAAGATTTCTGAATCTTCTTTACTTCCATAGTTGACCAAGTCATACCAGCTACATTTTTAAACAGTTTTAAATACAAATGGATTCAGTGTCATTGCTAAGTCTATAATAAAAATTATCTTAATGGTCCAAGGAGGTAAACAGGCTATTGGATTTACTCGAAAGAACACAAACGTTCCACAGTAAGCAAGTCTCCCTGTGTTGTTTGGATCTCTCCAATCTGGCATTCCCTCCTAAAACTGTGTCCAGCACTTTGGATCAATAAATCCTACTTCACAGAAGTTAAAATAATATTGAAATCCTGTCAGCTAGGGCTGACCAGTGGTTACGTTTTCCACAGGGTAATGCATCTGCAAGGACACCAATCCTCTTCCTCCGGGTGGCTCTCTGTGATGGACACGTTTCCAGGATGAAATGACAAGGCTCTCTCTCCGGCTTTCCGTGGGTCACTGTCCTTGGCAGGTCTTACAACATATCTGTCTGAAGTATGCTCGATTGCAGAACTGGAACTTGTACACCAGCGGGCAGTAAGCCACTTTGCTCACATCTTTGCACTCTAACGAATGGGGGCAGAAAATGGAAAACAATTAGAGGCACATAAACAAGGACATAAACAAGCCAAGGAGCCGGATGCTGGGCAAGGACCTCCCCTTGTGCCAATCCACCTTGGCTTTCGCATGCATGTGGTTTTTGTTTTTATTTTTAAGCATACCCGGTCTGGGACAGCCTACCAGAAACATTCTTTTGATATATTTTAACACAAATTTTTAAAAAAATGTGCAAGGCTTTTCTCCCAGACTTTTATAAGTATGGTGCATGCCCACTGTGTCTTGAAAGAATTACCATTTGTTTGGATAAGTGATCACTTTAGACAGCTTCGAAACATGAGTCATTTTTCTTACAGCGCTTTTATTGCTTCTTTCTCAAGGGTTATTTTATTCACAGTGCAAGGTTATCCAAAATCAAACATGAGTTGCATTGTTTGATACCAAAGTACACATGTCTCAAGAGAACCTCTGCATCTGTGAGGCGTGGGGCTGGGCCCGGGTGAATGAAAAGGATTGCTGACAGTGGCCTAGATTCAGCAACTACACTAGACAAAGAGGGAAACTTTGAGGGGTTGGCCTCAAATGGCAGCAGTCTGTGGGTTATGGAAACATGTAGAAATGTCTTTTTTTAATTTGGAAGTGAGACATGGCCTTCTTTTTTCCTATGTGTATTTTCTCCTCGGTGCTAGAATTGCCACAGCTGCAGCCTGCACTTCTTGCAGCCAGAAGGTGAATAAATGATTCTTTCTCCATCTCCCCTTGAGGCTGGTTGCAGAGGATGGGGCTGAGAGCCACCCCACACACACACACACACACATAATCCCACTGCTGCGAATAATGATATTCCTCTCCAGTCCTCTGGTCACTTTTATCTGGGGATTTTAAAATACTTTGTAAACCTAGTAATTAAATTTCCATATGCCTCCCAGAATCAAAGTTCCACCCTCATTTTTCCAGGTGGTTACACTGAAGCATCCTGGGTAAATTGTTGAAGGTAATTAGAATCAGGCAGAACACTGGGTCAGGTGCTGCGAATAATGATATTCGTCTCCAGTCCTCTGGTCACTTTTATCTGGGGATTTTAAAATACTTTGTAAACCTAGTAATTAAATTTCCATATGCCTCCCAGAATCAAAGTTCCACCCTCATTTTTCCAGGTGGTTACACTGAAGCATCCTGGGTAAATTGTTGAAGGTAATTAGAATCAGGCAGAACACTGGGTCAGGTTTAGTGGAACAGAAGAGTGACTGGTTGTTGTTGTTTGCTTGGTTTTTTCCTGACTTCAGAAATTCTCTAAAGTTCTAAGAGATCATGTCTATGGTACAGAGCCATGTGATAAGCATGGAAAATTAAATGCAAAGGAATGGGCAAGTTCACAGTTGTTATTATTGAAAACCAGGTAACAATCGTGTTGATCACACTTTCAAGGTTCTTTCAGTGAAAGACTTAACACTGTAAACTGTAAGCCCCAACCCTCTGGAAATATAAGCTCTGCTACCACTGAACTCGTACTCAAGATTCGATTCACAGAGAGAATACCAATGAGAAATTCGAATTAAAACTTTCCACCATAGGATTCTCAATAAATTTAAGTTTTGGCTGAAAGCAGGTAGCAGAGACAGAAAAACTTTCTGTAAACTTTGCACTAAAATAGACAATTCAGTCAATATTTGGTCTATTGAGTTTGAATTTGAGGTGAAAAGATCCCCATGTATTTTAATTTGGAGGTCACTTGTTATTTTAGTGGGGTTTTTTTTTTCTTTTCCTCTCTGTCATGACCTTTCAAAAGTACCCAAAGAAAGTTTAGACTAAGAATATTTTTTTGTGGAAAAAAAGTTGTATCAGTGTAACCAAGAGGAGCATATTGTCAAGGTAATGCAGTTATTAGAGTGGTGAGAAACGCTGGCACAATTTCCCTCATCTTTAGTTCCAAGTCACCATCCTCGTGGGCAGCCCGCCTGGGAGACTACTGCGCTCACTCTCTGCAATAGGGCTTCGTGAGCTGCTCAAAGTACCAAATACACTTTAGCATTGGCCTTCTTTGCCAAAATATAAAAATGATTTAGTTGATAATCAG
Source organism: Myotis brandtii (assembly GCF_000412655.1). Lineage (NCBI taxonomy): Eukaryota > Metazoa > Chordata > Mammalia > Chiroptera > Vespertilionidae > Myotis > Myotis brandtii. The sequence goes on from NW_005353967.1 coordinate 10,853,395, forward strand.
ATAGAAGAAGACTGGTTGTTTTAATAGTACAAGGAAATAAAATTAGAAGCCAGACTGCCTGGGTTTAATCCTAGTTTTATCATTTACTAACTTTATGGCTCTGAACAAACCACTTAACCTCTCTGTGCCCAAGTTTCCTCATTGTAAACAGGGGTGACAAGAGTGCCCACCCCCATCTGTAACAGGTAGAACCTGTGCTATCACTTAGTGCATGGAAAGCCCTCAGTAAGTATAGAACAATGAATTACTGTTACTGTGACCACTGTTAGCTATTATCTCTTACTACCTGATGACTGTGAATTGCGCTCAATGAGGATGCAACATTTAGATTGCTACTGAGAAAATGCTGTTCTACAGGCACACATCAGTTTGCAGACCAAACAAAGAAGAATATTTCCTGGGAATATATACAACTTTATTGGGAGATTCATTACTCCATTTTTGGAAGAGTTGCTGCACAAGAAACTTCACAGATTTTTTTCTTTTAGATTTAGACTTTGGAATCTGATTCAATAATCTTACCTAATAATATACAAAGATGCTAACTGACCATACCTTCGCTACACTAACCAGCCAATCAGGAGAGTATGCAAATTAACCCAACAAAGATGGCGGTTAATTTGCATACACAGGCTCCAAGCGGTGGAGCAAAGCCTGATGGCCCAGGGGCAGAGCAGCGAGGCCTGACGGCTCTGGGGCCAGCTCTGGCCAGAGCCCCAGTCAGAGCGAAGGCCTGGGTCCCAGGTGCCGGAGGAAAACCGGTGCCAGCAGCCAGGGGAAAGGAAGGCCTATTGCACGAATCTCTTCGTGCAACAGGCCTCTAGTAGATAATAAATGCCGAGCCAGTGTGGCTCAGCAGTTGAGTGCTGACCCATGAACTAAGAGGTTGATGGTTCAATTTCTAGTCAGGGCACATGAATGGGGTGCAGGCCTAATCCCCAGTAGGGGTTGTGCAGGAGGCAGTCGATGGGTGTTTCTCTCGCATTGATGTTTCTATCTCTCTGTCCCTTTCCCTTCCTCTCTCTAAAAGTCAACTTAAAAAACATATAAAAACAAAAATAGATACAGAGTCAAAGAAGCATTGAACAGACTGTCAAACTACAGTGGGAAGGCAGGGGAGGGTTGCGGGGGGAGGGGGGTAAGAGATCAACTGAAGGACTTGTATGCATACATATAAGCATAACCAATGGACACAAGATACTGGGGGGTATGGGAGGCTAGGGGCAGGTCAAGGGGAGAAAAAAAAAGGAGACATATATAATACTCTTTGTAATACTTTAAGCAATAAAACAATTTAAAAAATAAAGTGCCTGGCATATAGTAAATGTCCACTGTCACTACGGATAGACAAGTTTGCTTTGAAGACTTGTGAGGCATTGCCATTATTTTAACACTTGCCTCCCCGTCAGTACAGGAGCAGGGAAGAGAATTTAGACATAAACAAAAATAAAACACATCAAGCTAAAAAAAATAATAATAAATAATGAATATAATAAAATATTCATAAATAGTTTTTCCCTCCAACTATTCCTCCATCCATCCATTAGGACCCTTGCAAATATAGATCCTGGGGAATCTGGTGTTTAGGTGGGTGCTGGAAATGAGAAGGCAGCCTGGGCATGCAGAGGCCCAGAGTCGTCTAGGCCAGGAGCAGTGTCTAGCTTAGGGGTAGACTGGAGGCCAGCAGCCAGCGTGTCTCTCTCTGACCTTCCCAATACCTCTGTTCATTGGTTCCCAACTAATTTGATTGTGACTAACTTGATTGAAAGCAGGATGTCAGTTGGGTCCTGGGGGCAGGATCAAGCTTAAGGAGGTTGGAACTACTCATGAGTACCCAGGACCTGCCTGCACCAGCAGCACAAAACCGTGAGGAGCAGCAGATCTGGGGTCAGGTAGGCCTGGGGGTGAATTCCAGCACTGCCTCCTCCCAGTGGATTGGTTGTCCTAGGCCAGTGGTCGGCAAACCGTGGCTCACGACCCACATGCGGCTCTTTGGCCCCTTGAGTGTGGCTCTTCCACAAAATACCACGTGCGGGCGCGCACGTACAGTGCAAAGTTGACTTAAAACTTTAAGTAAAGTTTATTAAGTTAATTTTAGGGAACGTTG
>NW_005353967.1:10855619-10909123 GCF_000412655.1 Myotis brandtii
GACCTCAGCGAATGTACCTCAATCAGATTGAGGACGTTTTTAGCAAAGGCCAGCTTAGGAGTACCCTAATTAAGTTAATAACAATGTACCTACCTATATAGTTTAAGTTTAAAAAATTTGGCTCTCAAAAGAAATTTCAATTGTTGTACTGTTGATATTTGGCTCTGTTGACTAATGAGTTTGCCGACCACTGTCATAGGCCAAGTTACTTTACCTCTCTAAACCTCAGTCTGTTCATCTGTGAAACAGAGACAGTGATAAGACCTGCTCACGGGAAGTTGTGGGGCTTACGTGAGATAATACTTCTAAAGCACGGGCCGTGGTGCTTAACACAGAGGAAGCACTCAGCTTACTGGCTCCTGTTATTATTGCCACGGACACATCTGCCTGTGAAACAACCACCTTGTATTAATTCTCTGGGATCCACCTCAAAGTGTGCTCAGGCTCTGAGAAAGGGTTACACGTCAGCACACATGAGCAAATGAATGCAAAGATATTAAACAGAGAGCAGGTAAGTTATGATGGGTGGGGTGGGGGCGAGCCGGGGAGGATCCAGGGTTGGGAACTGCCAGCACTCGGACCATGGGCCTTGATGAGATGCTGAAATGGTGACTCTTGGGCTGTAGAAGGATGTTCAGCCTCAGTGGAGTGTAGGGGGTTCCCACAAAGGAGGGAGTGCAAGGACCATCGCGCTCCCACTTTTTGGTTTTGCCTTCTAGGGACTACCCAACTGGAAGAATCAGTCTTTGGATTGATGAAAACCTATTCACCAAAACTCAACTAGTAACTGGTCTTTTATTCTCTTGGCCTTTTCACGCCACAAGAGCTTAACCTAGTAATAATAACATTAAAAATAATTTGCCAAATGCCTCCTATGTGCCAAGCACTGCCTTAGTCCTTTTAAATATATAGAACATCAGCTTTGCACAGATGGAAAAACTGAAGCTCAAAAAGGTTAAGAAACTCATGCTGGGTCACACAGCTAGTTGGTCTAAGAACTGGGACCAGAACTCAGGCTAATCATCTATTTTGGCAGCACTCTTAGCATCTAAACGAAATAAAGGTTTCTGCCTGTCAGTGCTTCTGTGTTCTTGGCTGATACCACTGATGATAAGTCAACCTTTGGGTACACTGTCAGGAGGTTTGCTCTGCCACCTTAGAGAAGGGGAAATGTTTTTGAAAGAGGGTTCTAGGTCACAGGCATTCAGAATAGCCCAATACTTCTCTTCAGCTATTCCTTTTTCCCCTAACTGTTGTAAAATTATGTGAGTGAAAGGTGATTTTAGACACACCAAGACGTTTTAAGGCTCCATTATTACAGAAAGCTAAATGTAATCTTAACAATATTAGTACCAGTTTTAAATGATATGGGTACACTCAGCCCATCTGTCACTTTCCGAGCTTAGTGAGAGGATTGATTTGTTGAGCACTTGGAATAACTCATTAACATTTGCTGATGTAGTTGAGAGGCCTTAATTATAAAACTTATCATTTACTAGTGTGTCGCATCCTCAAAGACCACCGAAAACATGAAATAGTCATTTTACTCCCACCCTTGAGCCGCTACACAGCTTACAATGGTGCTAACACCATTCTGGAAGGGTTGTGCACAAATTACAGCACATTTTCCCACTGACCTCAAAACAACAACAGGAAAGTTCTGCTTTAATTTCTAAATGATCTTCAGTTGGCATTGATTTCTAGCTAATATCTAAAAAGTAAACGTCTCTCTATACCCAAGTAATACATAATCTGAAAATAATTAATTAGACTAGGAGATCTATTGAAAAGAATCCTTTAGTTGAGGTAGAATCTTTTGTAATAAAATCTCTCTGTAATTGATATATTTTGAAGATTTGGTTTTTACTATCCTATTTTCTTCATACGATACACATACGTCTACTGCTTTTTAAGTAGTGGATTCTGAGCCAGGAGAGTCAAGGATGTTCTGATGAAGGAAGGAGCCCGATTTTCTCTTCTACTATCATCATGTACAGTTAAGTACTCGCCTTTTCTCGTGAGGCTGCTGGAAGGGTGAGAGGTCCTCACTGTGTGGTTTCTAGGAAATATTTTGATGCTCTAACTAGTCTCTCCTTTTTTTTTTTACATAATCACCCCAATCCAAAAATAAAGTTTCACTTTACCCAGGGCCAGAGACTTCTGGTGGGAATGACAACTTAAGAAGAAACCCTAAATTCTTCTTAGGGAGACTTGGGAATATATCCAGGAATAAAAGCCAGCCACTAGGCCCTGCAATGTGAACTAGAACCATTCCTAGAGTCTTAAGTAACTTGCCAGGTATCCTGGAGTGGGTCTCGATAGTAATCTGGGTTTTGGTAGAGTTGAATGATAAAAATTAGACAACCTGTTTCACAGGCAACACATGACTCTACTTATCATTGATATTCCAGTGGGTTTTTCCCCCCAGGTGCTTTACATTAATCTTTCAAAACCTGGACCTAAAAGACATAGTTTCAAAATACTCATACTGAACGGAGGCTTATGAATTTAGGATGCCGATAGATTCAGATTCATTGTGACTCTGATGGCTTGGCTTTGTCCAAGGAGTACAAGGACAACTCCCAAAATGCAGTGCTCTTGTATTTAATTCGTAAAACATTACAAAGCCTGCCTAAATTGTATCCTTGGAGTGAGCTGGGATACACAGGGACATATATTCCCATGACCCAGTTGGACCATTCAGCGTCTTTCTTTGGAGAATGTGTGCCCTCTGTAATTGTAAGTTGTTATTATATTCAGAGAAAGAACACAGTGAGTAGAAGTCATGACATAAGCACCCAGGGATCTACCTTTGGATATCAACCTGTCCATGGAGATTCAGAGCTTGGTGAGAAGGGAGATAGCAAAGGCGTTGCCTGTGCATGTGTGGTATGGGTGGGGATGTGAACTCAGTGTACTTTTCCTAATAAAATTGTACTTGAGCCCTGGATATTTTACATATTCAGATGGGAAAAGGATGAAATAAGTTGTGCTTGGGAATTTGATATTATTCGTTGCAATGAAAACAGTACACTAACTTTTTATTCTCGAAGCAAGGTGATATCAACTACGGAACTTTATTCCTATTTCATCCTACCAGACTAAGCCTCTCCTTTTTCTTCGCTTTCTCAGATTCTTTTTACCCAGTCTCATTCCCTGGTTGCCACCTACATTTAACCTCGAGGTGGTATGACCCCAACACAAATCCAGAGTCCCCTCTAAACCAGACAGCCAGGATTGTGTACCAGAATGCTAAGGGGGATTATGAGCTCTTTAAAATGGCAAAGAAAAAAACAGGTCTACCTCGCTTCCTTGAAATCAAAGTCTTCACTTTCACCATTCCTTTCACTGATTTTAATATATCAGATGCCATTTAAAAACCCAAATTCAGTAGATGTTTTGTCCTAGAAATTTTGTGAGATTTTCTGGAGCTTCCCAGGTTTTCTCAGAGTAATTTCCCTGAGGAGACTGAGACCCACCAAAGCCACCGTTAGACAGCTGGGCTGCGAAATCAATGCACACTAGCCACACCTTTTCTGGGTTGGTTACCAGCTCACAACGCGCCATAAATCATTACCTGGCAGCAATAAATACTAGATGACAGAGTGCCTTGTGCTACTGAGAAGCTGAAAAGACTCATCATATAAACTACAAGGGAACTTGAAACTGCATCAAGATGAATAAAATGGCATTTGGGATAGAATTTCAGGTGAGCTGGAGTAGGCTAGTCCCAGCTGCCAGATGTACTTTAAAAAATTACTCTGAGTAGTATTTCAAATGCAGTGATACCCAGCATGCCTATAATTCACTCTCGGCAGCACCGCCGTGTTACCCTCGCCAGTGGCAGTCTGTCAAGATCAAGCCTACAGTGCTTTAACTCTCAGCTGAAGGCTTTCAGAAACAGAAAACTAAAGCAGATGTGGAACATGGCAGATTTTATCTCCCTTCTTCCTCCTCCTATTTCCTTCCTACTATTTACTTTTCATTTTGTGATGCTACACTTCTGATTTTCTTTCTGTTACTATCTGCCTTTTGTTGCTTAACCTCCCTCCATTTCTTCAATTTCTCTCCATTATTTATTTTTTTATTGTTTTTTTTTACTTTTTTAATTGAATTTATTGAGGTGACATTGGTTAATAAAGTTACATAGGTTTCAGGTGTACAATTCTGCAATACATCATCTGTATATTGTATTGTGTGCTCACCACCCCAAGTCAAGTCTCCTTCCATCACCATTTATCCCCCCTTTACCCTCATCAACTCCCTCCATCCCCTCTTCCCTCTAGCAAACATCACACTGTTGTCTGTGTCCATGAGTCTTTCTTTTTTTTTTTTAATCCCTTCACCCTTCTCACCCAGCGCCCAACTCCTGCCCCTCAAATTCCATTATTTTATGATGGCTTAGAGATACTAAGGTGCTTAATTTCCCTATAGATGCCTAAATTCCTTATCATGATTAAAAGTACCATGATTAATGAGTGAATTTGAAACTTGGGGGTCATACTGACCACCTCCATGTCTACTTGTGCATCAGGTTCTTTTTATTCTCCTTTCTATTCATTTTCTTTATTTTCAATTTGTTACCCTCCTTTTGACCCCTACTCTATCTGCCTTAATGCAAGACTTCATCATCTCTACCCTGGTATCTCAGAACAACTTTCTAACTCTTCTCCCACACAAGGCTGCCCTCTCTCAGCCCCTTGACACTCTTGCCATCCTAAGTGTATCATTCCCCAACTTCCTGTACTTGTTTCCTAGAACTTGTAGGTAGAGTGTCCTAACTTCCTTCTTCTGCATGCAGGACCCTCCAAAACTAAGTCCCCCGCTCTCTCTTTGTAGCTTCATTTCCACGGCTGCTCATTGGCCAGCCCATGACAGCCATGTTGAACATCCTCCACACCACCATGCCTGCATACTCTTGTCCTCTGCCAGGAATGCCCAGAATCTCAACATCTTCTTGGCAAACTGTTTCATACCTTCCAGTGCCCCGCTTAAGCTTGCCTTCTCCATGATACTCTGCTGATTACCCCGTCCTCTGTAGACTCCTGGTAGCTTCTTTCCACCCCTGTAACTATACTGCCCATATGGTGATGATTATTTCTTTGCATGTTGCCACCCTTTCTAAACTGTGCTCCACTTGGACCTTGTCATATTCCTTTCATAGTATCTTTCCCTGGCACACAGTAGGTATGTTTGATATGTTTGATAAGTAAATTAATTAATGGTTGAATAAATGGATCATATTATCTAAAAACCTTTACCTTGAGGGATGGACAGATAGATAAAGCAAGTTCAGTAAAATGTTAATGCTAGAACCCAGATGGTGGGTGTTCAACTTGGCTGTGGGATACTTGAAAAGAATATATTTTCTGTTGTTTTGGAGTGAAATTCTCTGAAGATATCAATTAAATACAGCTGATCTAGTGTGAGAGTTAAGGTCACTGTTTCCTCGTTGATTTTCTGTCTGGACGATCTAGCCATTGATGTCAGTGGGGTGTTAAAATCCCTTACTCTAACTGTATTATTGTCAATCTCTCTTTTTCTGTCCATCAAAAAAAAATTTTATGGATACATTCTTTTTTATTATTATTATGCAATCTCAGGGTAGCTGTGGTCTACTGATAATCTCTCCAACCTTCCAGTTGGAACTTGGTACACTGGCTTCCCTCATGAGACTGTGGACTCCTTGAGGGCAGGAATTTTGGCTTTTGGTCTTTGTATCCCAGTGTTTAACTTTGTATTTCTTTTTTTAAATACATTTTTTATTGTTGATAGTATCATAGATATCTCCCATTGTCATCTCCTCTTTCCCCCCTTCTCCCATCCTCTCCCCGCCCCCCAGGTCTTCACTACCCTATTGCCTATGTCCATGGGCTATGCATATAAGCATGTAAGTTCTTTGGTTTATCTCTTCTTGTCCCCCCAACCCACATCGAGGCATGTCAGAACACCATGCCTCCCTGCTTTGGGTCTTATTTTGTTGATCAATTAATTTTGTTCATTGGATTCCACAAATAAGTGAGATCATATGATATTTGCCTTTCTCGATTTGGCTTATTTCACTTAGCATAGTATTTTCCAGGTCTATCCATGCTGTCCCAAAGTATAAGATATTCCTCTTTTTTACAGCTGCACAGTATTCCATAGTGTAAATGTCCCAATACTTTTTTATCCATTCATCTACTGATGGGCACTTGGGTTGTTTTGCTTTACATATTTAGGTGCTCCTATGTTGGATGCATAAATGTTTACAAGGGTTATATCCTCTTGTTGGATTGCTCCCTTTATCATTATGTAGTACCTTTCTTTGTCTTTTACTATAGCCTTCATTTAGAAGTCTATTTTGGCAGATATAAGTATTGCTATCTCAGCATTTTTTCCTTTCCATTTACATGCAATATCTTTTTCTCCCTTTACTTTTATTCTATGGGTATCTTTCATTCTGAGGTGGGTCTCTTGTTGACAGCATATATATGGGTCTTGTTTTCTTATCCATTCAGCTACTCTGTCTTTTAAATATATTTTATTGATTTTTTTACAGAGAGGAAGGGAGAGGGATAGAGAGTTAGAAACATTGATGAGAGAGAAACATTGATCAGCTGCCTCTTGCACACCCCCTACTGGGGATGTGCCCGCAACCAAGGTACATGCCCTTGACCGAAATCGAACCTAGGACCCTTGAGTCCACAGGCTGATGCTCTATCCACTGAGCCAAACCGGTTAGGGCTACTCTGTCTTTTAATTCGAGCATTTAAATCATTTACATAAAGTGATTATTGACAGATACATATTTATTGCCATTTTATTCTTTTAACCATGCCTTTTTCTTCTTCTTCTTCTTCTTAAAGAAGGCCCTTTAATATTTCTTGTAATACTGGTTTGGTGGTAACAAACTCCTTTAGTTTTTTCCTAACTGGGAAACTCTATTTTTCTTTCAATTTTAAATGATAGCCTTTCTGGGTACTTTTGGTTGTAGGTCCTTGCTTTTCATCACTTTGAATATTTAATGCCAATCTCTTCTGGCTTATGGATCTCCCATGATGGGGAAGCACCAGTCAGGTTCACAGGGAAATGGGGGGAATGTCCCTCACCCCAAAGCCACATCACTCAGTCACCGAGACCACCTGAGTCTGCTCAACCCTCTAGACCCCGGCCCAGGCAGCTGACTCCTCAGCAGGGAGTGAGCTCCACACTGTAGGATAAGAGGAAGTCCAGAGGGTGAGGGTATTGCTTTCCCCCAGGTTGACGCCATATGAAAGGGAGTGTTCTACCCAAGAGAGATGGCATCTGTGGTATGGGAGAATGACTCCACACAGGGGAAAGACAGTATTTTAGATTCCAAGAAATCTCCCTTATGCCTCCCCTGTCTTGCTTGAGGTAGAGTTAAACTAGTTTCTCAGTAGCCTCTAAGAGTCATGGGAACCAAATTCTGCTGGGGAAATGGGGTCCTCTTCTACCCTCCTGCCTTAACCAGAATCTGATCCTTCCTAGACTACTGGACGTTCCTCCCAACCTTCTCTTAGTAAGAGGCATTTTTGTCTCCCTGATCCGATTCTCAGAAACTATAGCAGGTCACTCTCCCATTTCTTTCATGTAGCAGCCTCTTCTCTCTCAAAGCCATGTTATCTGCCCATTTTTATATCCATGAATGATAGTTTATGATTAAACTCAACTGATTCCCAGAGTAAACTGTGGGTTTTTCCAACTACACAAATGGCTGGCTCACAGAGCACTTAGTCTATGAAGCTTGCCTCATTTAAAGGTTAAATAAAGTCATTGGTCCTTCATTTGAGCACTTTCAGCACGGTGTAAATCTCCACATAACACGTTCCACCACCACCCCTTTTTTCAAAGTTTATTCTCTATAAGACTATGAACTTATAAATGTATTTGAATTTTCCATAATGAATGGCAGCAGTAGGCCACAGCAAGCACTCAATAATTAGCTGCTGTTAAATAAACAGGTAGTTTCAGGTATTTAAATATATTCAATGTATGCTAATGGGAATCTAAAGAGATCACAAAACAAGTTATAACAGACATATTGTTTGTACTTCAGTTCTAGTTTTGTAAAAAAAGAGTGATCCTCTTTTAAACGTCAACGGCTTTAGGGGAATAACAATTCTGAGATTAGTCATACATTATAGAATTAATAAATTTGCTAAAAGTTTCCTCCTTTACCAAAAAGACTAAAAATATTGTCTTAACTGCTTATTTCAGATTAATATAATAAAAGGTTATTTGTCCAGGCAGATTAAATGACTATGAGATGTTTCTCTAAATAATCCGAGTAACATCACACTAGCATCTATCCATTTTAAGATAATTTCTTTAAGGCAGAAAGAAGTGAAGTTACAAATGATATTCTGCCAACTTATCTAAAAAGAGCATTTCATCTTCAGCTGCAAAGCTTATGTGTAATAATTATTCACAATAGAGAAGCTTTTGGAGAATTATTAAAATGGCTGAAAATGAAGGGCTTAAACATAACCTCAACATATATTATTGTGGGCATGTTAAAAGCCAGTTCTTTCAGCAATGATTAAGCCTTAATCTGTTGAATCAGGTTAATGGTAATGCCAGAAGTATGTCTACTTCATAACCAGAAGTTCTGTCTTCATATTAAATTACCCAATTTTAGAGAGTGAATTACAAATAGCATATAAATGTAGTTGAAACTGACATACCCTTGGACTCTGCCAAATTTGGATTAAAATCCTGACTGTTACTTCTGAATCTTATAATTTGGGCAAGTCACTATCTTTCTCTGTGCCTCAGTTTCCTCATCAGTAATACACTCAGAAGGCTGTTGTCATAATTATGTAATATGCATACACGCATTCTCTCTCTCTCTCTCTCTCACAGGTATTTATGTATGAGATATATAAGATGGGTAATAAATATGAAGGGCCTACCATAATACCCAACAGAAACTAATTTAATATTATAAATATATCCTCTCTTCCACCTTAATGTTTATCTTCCAACTCTGATAGAACAACTGATTCCCAAATCCATGTGATTGATCACTAATAATTTACAATGGATAAAAGTTATTTGCAAAAAAAAAAAAAAAAAAAGTTACTTGCTGCAGTCCTATAGAAGATATTTTTATTTAGATTATTTAGAGCCAGAGATTTTGCAAATTAACACTGTAACTTTGAACTAATGAAAGATAAGGCTATATTTCTTTGAGAGAGTTACACAAGAGGTATATTGTGTTGAGATTCTGATATAAAAACCAGACCATTTGTAAAGACACAACGTTTCTGCATTCTGTCATGCAAGATGATTGGTCTTTCTAAAATCAAATTCCTATGGAACCATTAAAAAATAGGATTTAAAGAAAATCCTTCTAACTGAATAAAGCTGGTCAAAAGGAATATATCTCTTTTTAACAGGTTTATGAGAATATAATTTTCATTTGAAAAATATTAATGACTATATTTAGGGTAGTTATTTATTTGTTTTACTTTGTTTTTCAAGCAGAGCCCTAGAGCTGGGATTCCAACATAATTTAAATTCATGGCTTCAGATGTTCATGTGTATGTATTTGATCATGCCTCGATTTTCATATGAGAAGGCAGTCTGACCTTCCTCACTATGCCATATTTGTCTCTATTCACCCCAGTTTCTGTTATAGTGCCTTGCACATAGTAGCATTCAGGAAATTTCAAATAAATATCTAACTGAATAAATAAAGTACAGTTAATTAAAGATAGAAGAAAATTTAGGATTTGGGTGGCTATCTGTTGTTAGTAAAGAAATTTCCCAATATATAACAAAGAGAAATTTTAGAGTCTAAAGACCTTTGCCCTTCTATTAAAAACTGCTATGTAATTATCTTTTTTACTTTTCTACAATGAGAAAATTAGCATTTGAAACATAAGTAGTTTCAAACATATGCTTTCATTATAAGTATAACAAGCATGACTTTTCATCTTCATGATGGCAGAGAGCCATAGTTATATCCAAACAGAAACATAAGTTTTCACTCTTAAGCATGGTTCATTAGAAACCGTCTCTATATTTCTAGCACCAGGCGAACACAGAATGCTAGGTTGGACGTGACCTTAGAGATTATCCACTCCAATCTCTCATTATATAGATCAGTGTGGATGAAAAAGAGGCCACGTGCTAACCTGACAAGCTCAGGGAAGGCCTGCATGGCAATCTTGCAAACTCAAAGACCTAAAGTAACAAAGGATGGTCTGAAAATAAAAACCTTTAATTAAAAAGCACTTATACTGGCTAGTCATGTTCTAGGCCAGTATCTCCCTTGACAAAGATGAACTTTGATCTTTACCTATTGTCTTTCTGTACCTAAGATAACATACCTGTGAAAAGTCAGGGTAATTTGCAGCTTCCCTTTTTCCAGATCCCTCAGGGCACAACCAAATGCACCTGGGCACCAGGACAGATACCACAAATTCCTACAGTTATTGTCATCATGCTAATAGTTGAGTGTTAACTATCCAGTAGGTGTCTATCATTTTACTTTGTATCCAATCCCAGAGGACCGCCCCCTCATTGTATCCACCACCCCCCCCCCCCCCCCCCCCACGGGCCAACTGCCATTCTCTGGAGCATTATCCCAATACATTGAGATTCTGCTTCCTGGAATTGCTGACAGTTTGGCTCAAATAAACTCACAAAAATTCTTTACAAGTGTGACTGTTTTTTACGTTAACCATAGTAAAATTAACTCCAGAAAGGTTAAATGACTTAAGAAGGTCATACAGTTAGGGAAAGTGTCAGGAAAAGACACAGCTTTCATAAATGCTCTATACAAACTGTTTTTATGGGGCTCTTCAAACACTGGGAATGCGTGAGTCACTAGAGACCCCAGGCCTCTTCTTGGGAAACCCACCTTCAGTGTTGGAAGTAGGGGTACCGTCACATTTGCTTTCACACTGCTGCATCGATGAAGGCCGCACAGTTTCCGGACAGTCACTAGATGCCTGTCCAGTGTAGGAGAGACATTGCACGATCCGCATTTGCTGTCCAAGGCCACACTGAGCAGAACACTAAACCCAAAGACAGAGAGAAACAAAACGCTGATCTCAACAATTTTCAGGAGGTAAAAAAGATACTATATCAATTCAAATATCACATATATTTGCATTTAAAGCCCATATGTAGTTCATCTTGGAGAGGTGCATGATTAGGTCATTCTACTATTGAATTGGTCTGGAATCTCAAGGGTCATGGCATTACCCTAGAAAATAGAAGCAATATAGTTCCCAGAAGATAAGAGATAAAGATTTCTTGTACTAGTATTCCACAGTTCCAAGCAGTGCTGGTGAACTCTAATAGGAGTATAATAAGAAAACTCTCATGATGAAGTAGAATAACCAGGCCAGGCCATCATTATTGCTCACTATTTATTATAGGCTTGTGGGCAAACAACCTGATGGTCTACTCGTGTGCTCTGAATCTGTTCAAAGCATTAGTTCAGTGTAACAGCAGTGACTGCTGAGGCCTGGTGACATGGCCAGTTAAAAAAAAGAGAGAGAGTTTGCCCGGCCGGCATGGCTCAGTGGTTGAGCATCCACCCATGAACCAGGAGGTCATGGTTTGATTCCCAGTCAGAGCACATACCCAGGTTGTGGGCTCGATCCCCAGTGGAGGGCATGCAGGAGGCAGTCAATCAATGATTTTTCTCTCATCATTGATGTTTCTATCTCTCTCTCTCCTGCTCCCTTCCTCTATGAAATCAATAAAAAAATATATTTTTAAAAGAGTTTAAATAAGTACCACAAATTTTCTAAGGTACTATTAGCCACACAAACCTGAGAAGCGGTCTGGGACAATTAGCATGTGTCCCTCTCCTTTTATATCTATTCAGGAATTTTGTTATTTCAGAATTGAAGTTATTCTCTGAGCGGCTTAGTTTCAGCTGGGACTGATCAGCTGTCCAGGTTAAAGAAGGAAGCTTGATCTATTCCTCGATCTATTCTTTGGGCCTGCCATCCAGAATACCAGAAAGCCTGTGAGATTTGAGATCAAAGGGATGAGGAGCTAAAGGGTGCCAAGACAGGCCATTAGGATATTTACAAGGTAAACAAACCAAGGCCCTGTTGGTTTTATTTACAAAAACTCTCAAAGCACAAAGAGAACTTGCAAGGATATTCATAGACACTTTTACCTTTAAGGTTCTTAACACAGAATGACAAGTAACTGCACTGTAGAAATGTACTAGAGCATCTTCGCTTTTTTAAATACTGGTTAATTTCAATTTTAGGAAACTGAATTGAAAATATGGATGAGAAGAAAAGGATTCAAGGACATTTAAAAGAATATTCTCAAATTGGTAACTGTAAATTTTAGGAAATCACTAACATGCAAACACTTTCAATGGGCCTTTATGTAACAGTGCATTGCAATGATGAATATATGAGGAAAGAAATTCCTACCTGGTTTAAATAAAAATTATGAGAGCATGTTTGTACTAATACTTTTTTTTTGCAAATATTTATTTTTATTTTATTTTTTCTATCATCATTTATCCCCCCTATACCCTCTTCTATCTCTCACTCCCCCTCCCCCCGGCAATTACCATACTGTTGTCCATGTCCACGAGCTCACTCTCTCTTCTTTTTTCTTTTTTGTTCAATCCATCCATCCCTCCAACTCCCCATTCAGATTCATTAATAGTATAATATCAATTATATATTGTGACACTGTCTTACTTCTACAATGAAACACTTAATTGCATACAATGCTCATGTGTATTACACTTGAGCACTTTGTAAATTAAACTAAATACTGTTATAGAAAACAGAATTATTATTTGCTATACAAATGTAAATGTTAATTACTTTATGATCATACTTCCTTTATCTCCTCACAAGGCTGAGCAAGTATATTAATTTGCCTTAATGGAGACTGAAAATCTTTGCCTGCTCTCCAGTGTGATAGAAGAGGTCTATAGATACTGCTATACTCTAGCAATACTGAATTTTGGAATTTTGGGCAGAATTTTGGTAACAATTGGAATGAAATGTCATTTTTAATAAGTAATGGCAGTCCCAGAGCACAAACAAAATGGTACCAGTGTAGTTATATGCCATTATGATTTATTTTGGTCTCAGATATTAAAAAATGATTTACTACAAGGTTAACTATAAAATCAAAGGAAAAGAGCTTTGATAGTCTAGTAATTTAATTTCTGGAGTGCCATTTTTTAATGTAACCTAATAGATTTTCCTTTGTACACTAAAGAACAACAATACTTTAACTTTCCTTCTGTGCAAAATATCAAGTTGCTTTTAAAGGATTTAAGGTACCTTCAGCAAGATAACACAATTTAAAAATGAGAAAGAAAAAAAAGGAATTGGAGCATAGACTGGAAATGAGTATAATATAAAAATAGATACCAAAAGCCCTATACTTGCTTCCCAATTCATAATCTCCATCAGAAAAATCCATTGAAGAATAAGTATTAATGACATTTCAAAGACTATCCATCAAAACCCCCATATCTTTTCTGTGAGGTTAAAAGAAGTTACTTTGCAAGTAGGAAAATTAAGACACTGGTGTTAACTGACTGGTTCTTAAATTAGTTGAGAGAGTTGGGATTAGAATTCAAAGTTTTGGTAGCTTGTTCAAATCTCTGGCCATCTAGACTATTTTGCTTTTAATTTTAAGTTAAAATGTCAGGATCCAAGGATTTGATAGAAGTGTGAAGTGTGTAGGTATGGAGAAACATAGCTAAGTGTGTCTATGGGTGGCTGCTGCTGTTTGTGCATTGTTCCACACTCATATCTTACACCTTGATTTCTATATGTTGCTACCTGTGTCTCAAGGTGCTGCCTCAGGGAAGACCACAGTGCAACTGCCTTACCTGGCCCCAGTCTCCTGTCACCCAGCGAGCAGGAGGGCAGCGGCCCAAACTGCAGCGCATGCGGGTAGAGGGTTTGCTCTCCTGTGGACAGTATGCAGTTGACAACGTTTTAGAAAGGTCACTGCTCTTGCACAGAACAATCCGATGCTTGAATCCTGAACCACACTTGGGAGTGCACTGGGAAGAAAACAAATATTAATGAACAAAGATAGTCAAAGGATAGAGGAAAATTCCAAGAAAGTGTTTCTTAAAGTAAATATGTGTTAGGGTATAGCCAGTGGTGGCGAACCTTTTGAGCTCAGCGTGTCAGCATTTTGAAAAACCCTAACTTAACTCTGGTGCCATGTCACATATAGACATTTTTTGATATTTGCAACCATAGTAAAACAAAGACATATTTTTGATATTTATTTTATATATTTAAATGCCATTTAACAAAGAAAAATCAACCAAAAAAATGAGTTCGTGTGTCACCTCTGACACGCGTGTCATAGGTTCGCCATCACTGGGGTATACAGTACATGTACACACTAAATTCTAGGCAAAGTCTTTCAGATATAAAAATTCCCTAAGTTTTTAAGCAGAAGTACTTTTATCTTTTCCCTAAGGTCTTGAAGAGCTAAACCCAAAGTTTGCTTTTCTTGGCTAACTTATTTTCTTTTTTTATTGTGGGTAGGCTTATTCCTCGATTCCTCCCTAGCCTTGGCCACATTCAGCTGTGATAAGATTCTGCTAATTTCTGGAATGTGGAATTGTTGGTTTCCTATTTGCTGGGTGTAGTCTTCTGAAGAAAATTCCTATGTTATTAGTAGACCACAAGAACCTGTCTTTGTGAATTGAGTGAGAAGTTGATTTACATGAGTATTCTCACAGGGGGGTAGCTAAGAACACATGATGGTTTATTGCACAGAAAACCTCTGGACTTTTCCCTGTCCATCAGTTAAACATAATGAATTTTACTATTCCTTAGTTGAATTGGTCCATTTATACTAAGGAAAAAGGTGCTTCTTCCTAGGTCTGAAAGGCTATTATTTACTCCTTCTCCAGGCTAATCTGAGTGCTCTGTTCTTGAGTCACCTACTTAACACAGTGACTGACTCAAGTCCTCCAGCTTTCTCCCCTGCACGTCTGAACACTTCCTTAAAATCTGTACTTTCTCTCAGCCACATGAGAACCTTACCTACAACATTTTGAACCTGTTTATAGATCTTTCACTTAAAAAAACAAAAACATTTTCACATCTTCTATAGGTACTAGGCTGGGAGAAAGGGGGCATAAAATTGAATGACAGTCTTTTTTAAAATATATTTTTTTATTGATTTCAGAGAGGAAGGGGGAGAGAGAGAGAGAGAGAGAGAGAGAGAGAGAGAGAGAAACATCAATGCTGAGAGAGAATCATTGATCAGTTGCCTCCTGCACAACCCACACCAGGAATCGAGCCCCCAACCCGGGCATGTGCCCTGCTGGGAATCGAACTGTGACCTCCTGGTTAATAGGCTGACACCCACTGAGCCATGCCAGCCAAGCCATATCTGACAACCACTGAGCCACGCTAGCTGAGCCATATCATGAGAACTTAACATTTAAAATCTGACCAGATCATTTTTTTTTTATCTCAGTAGGATATAAGAAGTGCTTTTTGTGAGAAATGCATTTATGGTTTTGTTTAATGTTCTATGATTAAGAAACAAAAACAAATTTTTCAGAAAAAGAAAAAAGTATTTGAAACTACACCAGGGAACAGGGAAAACAATTTGGCTCTCACATGTAAAGGATAGAAATGCTAATGTTTTGGGGTTAGACTGAGTTCTGTCTGGAGAGGTGGGTTTCATTTACTTAGTTATGGGGCCAGAGTGGAACCTGGGATAAATAAGGTGATATCACAGTTGTCTACAAAACAAAGCACAGACCCTTTTGAGTAGATCTCCCCACCCCCCACCTTCCATCCTTCTTAAGAAATGCTACCCAAAAGTAAGTCCTATAAAGTCAACTGATTATGATGCCGGTCATCACTTATCCAAGAGTAACTCTAAGAAACAGAACTTTTTCAATGGGTGCTCTGTGAGTCTAAAGAAACTATCCTGATACATCAAAAGAAAGGTTTGGGATTGCTGGAGCACATCCACAGTATGCTTTTAAGTTACATGCCAAGAGAGAAAAAAACAGAAAACTATTTAAGTCCAACATAGCATGGGTGATCCCAATAGTGAGGCTAGATGATAGGGAATGGGAAAGCTGTGGCTTCATTAGCTTCACAAAAGGCTTCTGAAGAGCCATTTTCTACCGAGGTAATTTGGCTTTTTTTTTTCTTCTTCTTTTTTTGTCATACGCACCAGGTGGGTTTCACAGATGGAGAAAACAAAAAATGGTTCCTGGCCTTGCAACAATGGAAATTTTATATTAGAATGGCCGGCAATGAAAAGAGAAAGGTCAAAGGGTACATTCCTCTTTCTGCAACATGTTTCCACCAGTCGAACCTCACCCTTGTGATTAGCAGAGCTCAGAGAGCTGATAGTTGGACATGGGGAGAGGGCAGAAAAAGGAGGGAAGTTTTCATGGGCGTGTCAAAAGAATATGGTGTGAAATATTTGCAAAAGTTAACTGAAAGAGACTGAACATTGTCTGCCCCTCTGTCGGCCGGGGCCTCCTTTTTTCATTAGTGGGAGGTGTTCCATTCCTCTGGGAAGAACAGGCTCCTTGTTCTCACTTTGTTTTTACTTAAAGCTCTTTACTTTCACTTATTTTTAACCCATCTAGGGAAGAGGTGGGTTTCCTAGTAACGTAAGGAAATGGAAGGGAGAGAGTGCACCCCTCTTGTGGAAAATAAACAGGACTGAATGGGGCAAAAGTCATCTTTCCTCCTGAATAAAGGATGATGATGATGGTACGGATGGTGAATCTTTGAGACAGTAATGGCAGCATTTCTTGACCAGTGCTTACCCTAGGATCATTTTCCTGCATTGTCTGTGGAGAGACATCGGCGGCTACTAATCCTTTATTCAAGGTGACTGTCCCAACACATACACTTGACACCTTCAGCACAACTTCTTTCCCCTAAACTTTGACTCAGCTATCTTAAAGAAGACAGCAGCAATGTGATTCAAAGCCCCTTTAGTTTACACATATCTCTTCAGGCAGCTCCTAAGAATGACTAAGACTGGATAGATAAGAATCAAAATTCTAAAAGTAGGGTAACTACAACCAATATGAGGTTGAATTAGGAAGAAAACTTTAAAATGCTATTTGGAATGGAAATGTATATATATACATAAGCTATTTCTCAATGTAATTAAAAATATATAGAAATATGTATGTCAAGAGACCAATGTGAAATGAGTCTGCACATGAGAAGGTTTTGGTGTTTTAGTGGTAGGTACAAACTTTTTTCTAGTTTCTGCATATGAACTTGTCAACTTTTTTCACTTTTTGTAGAAAAATGATGTGGCTGCCAGAACTCTGTATTCAAGCCTTCTTATTATCATCCATTTATTCTTTAAAACCAACCTTTTTCTCCAACCCTACATGGTCTTTGTGTTTCTGTTGTTTCTCTTCTCAGAAATACCTTCTCTAGTTTCCCAGTTCTCTTTCCTACTTCAAATCCTATATTCCCTCAACATTCAGCTCAATTCCCATCAACTAAAAAACCTTCCAATCCTACTCCAGGCCATTCTGACCTCCTCAGCTCTGAATTTCTATATCACTTATACATTTATACCATACAATCCACCATTTTATTAACACTCTTTTATATTATTCTCCAGTTGTTAAATGGATATTTCTTCTTTTCCCAACCTTATAAATTCTTTTGTATTCTCCATAGTGACTAGACTAGTGTGTTTAGTAAAACTCAATAATACTTGCTGACTTGACCTGAAACCCTAAAACTGCTGCAATCATCAGGCCTCCCAATTATGATTTTATTCTCCAAAAACAAATTTGTCATCATTAATCAAAGACTACTGATGGACTTCTATATGGGTCTTGGATACTGAATTGAAGTACTAATGTGTACAACTCTGCAGAATGTCTATTCTTTATCAAAGGATGTTACCTTTCCAATTAATTTAGGAGTTAATCCAGCCACTGTTAAGGAACAGAAGAGTTCATACTATTTTTCATAACCACTGAGTGAATAATACCAAGAATATCTCTACATCTGATTGAAACACAAATAAAATTTAGGTGGGCAGAATGTAATTACTGAAGCTGGACTATGGCCAGGAAATTTGGGAGAACACTCCCAATCCCCAAAGATTACACGGATAATCACAACTGGTCAAAATCTCCATTTCCACATCCCTCTGTGAGCCCCATACCTCTAGCAAACTAAGGCCACTCAAGCAGTGAGAGTCACAAGGGGAAAGTTACATCCAGAGGTTTCTAAATAGCAAATTTGTTATTTTTTGAGAAATTCATGAGGTCTATAGAAAACACCTAAAACAAGTACCATAATGTTTCTAGGAGGAAATGCATCCTGTTTTGCCAACCAGAAGAATGACCATTAGCCATATAACCAGGTACTCATCCTTCTTACCATTAACCAACACTACAGAAGGACTCAGCTTTCCTTTGGGAAATGTGGAGAATGGTATAGAGTGTATATGTCTATGTCTCCTGCAGAATAAGGAGTTAAGAATGAACTCTACCTCTTACCTCATTTTTCATGAGACTGTTTTTTTTTGAGACCTCTAGATTATATTAGGCTCTTTTCTATACATGGCTGCCAGAAAAACATTATTTTAGTCAGGTCTTCCCCAATGACCATTTACATGGAGGTACTGATAGAATCTAAATTTGACTTTTTGGTGTGTTACACCACAACTCCAGGTTTCTTCTCTTTGTATAATAAGTGATAATACATTGACAAAGATTCATATCTGAGTTATGTAGTTAGGCTAGAAGATTACTTGGGGAAAAAGATGTCACTAATTCTGAGCCTATGAGGCTGTTTAAGGATAGTAAAAAAGAAAAACCACTTAGATAATATATATCTCACTATAAGATTCTTTCAAATTCACTTTAGGCTTATTTTGAATCAGACTGGTTTCTCATTGATTTCCCTGACCCCAAAAAACTTACTTCCTGATAAGCAGCAATAAAATATAACATGGCCAAATTCACTGTTTTATACCCCTGAATGACTGAGTTCTAAGATGCTCACATGCTCAGGTGTCCTTAATATGAAATGCTTTGGTGTTAATAGTTAAGACATCTCAAAACATACAGCTTCCGATTTCCTTACCTCTGACCAGTCCAAAGCCACCCACTGAGGTGGACATGGCAGGTTGTTGCAGGACTCTCTTTCAACGGGCCGGTGAGTTAAGCAAGCGCTGGAGTCCAGTGTCTTCTCCTCAGAAGGTCCCATCTTTCTGACGCAGAGCACTGCCCTTGTACGCATTCCACCGCCACAAGTCTTGCTACACTCCAACCAATCTCCAATGAACCACCTGCAGCAAGAAGTGGGAGAAACACAGAAGAGAATTTCCTCAGTGCAGCCAGAGATTTCCAGCTGAGTGAAAGCACTTTTGTCAATGGACTACATCCTTTTCCTAGAACAGCTGACATTTCAGTGTTGTTGACGTCACAAATGACAAATGGAAGAACTTCTAAGGAAAAAATAACTCACTGTCAGTTGCCTCCTAAACTGTAGTGCATGGGTTTCAGAACAGGCAAAACTACATTCAAGTAAGTAATGCAGTATGTATTTTTTAACCTCTTTGATTCTTCTCCTTTTTTATTAATTTCTAAAATGAGGATAATGATACAATTGTGAGACTGTTATGAGGATTAAATAAGGCAATATATGAAGCTGCCAGTCATGTGTTATAAATGTTTAACGACTGGCTCTTCATAGGAGGAAGGGGATCCTGATTTGTTGCATTTGCCCTTTTTTTATATGACTACTTTGAGTTACCACACAGACATAGTGAACATGAAAAGAGAAGACATGCTACTAATGGGGTTTCAGGAGACAGTGCTAGCTGGCCTCAGCACACCACAGAGAGCTTCTAACAGAGGGTCTGACCTACAACAGTAGCTGTTATTACTAATACACTGAGGTTGCTTCTTTCACAATTCAGGATTTTGTGCTAAAACTTAGAGATTTGTTCTGATTCCCAGACATGAACGTCAGGCTCTGTAGGAGATAGAGGGGCTTCCCTTCCTTATGGTGGTAGAGGAGGCTCAGGTATCCACCCTGAAGGCATGACAGTCTTAAACACCTGCAGGAAGAGCAGAGCCCTGAGCCAGCTCTGTGAAAACATCAGCTCCTTGCTTTGACCCCTTTACTCCTAAAAATAACTTCTACACAGCTAAAGAGGGAAGAAACTGAAATATCTGAACAAGGTGAACATCTCCCATTTATGGGTATACCACTCCTTTTCCCTAAAGTCATCAGAGAACTCTCATACATATAACTTCAGGACGTGTGTGTGTGTGTGTGTGTGTGTGTGTGTGTGTGTGTGTGTAAAACTTCCGCAGGACTCACTTTTGAGACACATTAATTGGTCCAAGGGGTGTGAATTATGATGCAAATCAGATCAATGACAATTTGGCTTTAGAATGTTTATATTTCAACTAGAGCAAAAGGGACCCCTTTCCTTTCTGGTCACAAAGGTAAGAGCTGCGGGTGGCCTTAAAGTGGAATTAGCTGGTTTGAAGGAATGCAGAGGAGCTAGAGTCCTAATGGTGTGTGCGCTCTTGATTCTAGCCATGCCTCAAGCTAGGTCCATTCCTGTAGTTCCCTGAGACTTGTCCTATAAACCAGCAAACCCTCTTATGTGCTAAAGCTAGCTGAAATTGAAGTTGTATTATTTCCAACCAGAGTCCTGGCTGACATATTGTTGTATTTAATTTAATAAATATATGCTGAATGCCTACTGTGTTCAAGGCATTGTGCTTTGTTTTAGAGAAGAAGAACATAAAACCCTGTGTTAGGAAAATGGTTCTCCAAAGTCATGAAAACAGCAATGACGGAACTAGGACTTGATTCCCTATCAGTTGCTATTTCCACCGAATTTCACTTTTAACAACAGCTAAATAGTAGAATCTTGGTCACATTTTCTTCAATCCATGACTATAAATCATGCAACTATCATCAATGGATATGCTCATGCATTTGGGTGGGCAACTACCCAGAGAGAAGAGTCTGAACACTTACGAACAAATTGCTCACTATTTTAGCAACCTTAGCTCATTGTGCCAGTTTTATATGTGGAAGATGGTACCTTAGTGAAGTCAGAGTATTAGGAGCCTAAATTTGAGCCTGCATTTAGCCAAATATGCCACAATGTCCTTTGCCTATTATTATTTGAATTATCTTTACTTATAGAGGAAAACCAGCATTTAGAGGTATCATAATTAACCAGATTCTCAGCTTCTTGTCAAAATCCAAAAATTTTCAACCTAAAATTGATTTAAAGTATAATAATTTAATCTTAAATTTTAAAAATCTGATATTAACCTTTTTTTCTAAGTCATTTTCCAGAGAAGATTTAAAGTGGCTTTCATCTTCTTTCTGTTTTGTTTTCCACAGATGAACATGATCCCAAGATGTTAGTACCATTTTTGGTAAAGAGGAAAATGTGTACTGAGAATAATAACTTGCATGCCAGCCAGAGTGAAACTCTGATTCAATTCGTAACAGTGATTTCATCACCAAGATTAGGGGATAAAACAGAAATGTGTATACTCAGCCACAAAATGTTCAGTCATACCACCTCCAGCCATGATCTCATTAGGTCTCATAATGTAAGAGGGATGGAGGCCCTCAAATTAAACACAGGTGCCCAGAATAACAGCAGTGATTCAGGGGGTGTTGCTGTTCTTTGTTGCACGAGCTCAGGGCCACCTCCGCCTTTTTATTCTCTGTCCTCTCCTTTATTGCCAACCATCTCTTAGCTGAGATGTGTCACTCCAGCATTTAACTTGGAATGTACGAAAGTAAAAGTATTAACCACCCTCCCCATTTCCCTTCTGACTGTAGCTCTGATTTCAGGCGTCATAGTCAGTTCCTGTTGCATCTTTATTGCTCAGAAAATCATCCCTCCCCATGTCTCTCCGAAGGATTAAATCACACTCCAAGTATTTACATAGTTTTGCAACTTTACCACTGCATCTCCTGTTTCAGTTTCTCCACTCCCCTGTCCAGTTGAAGACAGACAGCTTTCTTCACCTGCATTCTCCATGTATTTGACCCTCTGATGACATTCCCCCTACTTCTTTTCCTCCTCTAGATTCGGTGGTAAAAATCTGAACAAAAGTTCTCTCTGGGAATGTCACTCGCTGAACATTATCGTTATAGCCTGAACAATACTGGAGCTGTTTCTCCCTGAGCTGAAGACACGATGGTCAAACTGTCTTCATCCTCACAAGCTCCCTCATATCCATTAGACACTAACAATTAGTGGATTCATATTTGAGTGTCTGGAATAAAAGTGCTTGGTGCGGCCTATATAATTTAATTTGCAGTATCTGTACATTAATAGGTCAAATAATAATATTAATGGGAGGAGGAAATAAGAGAGACATTAGAAAAAAACTTTCCCCCAACTTTGGTTAACCAGAATATTTTAAAAGAAAGAACTCATCATAAAATCAGAATATTATTTTTGCTTTTTAACTTAAAGGGAAATGGCAGAGCACATAAAAATAAATTTATATTAGATATTTGGATTATGAGTGAAAGAGATTGAGAGGTTGAAATGCCTATTGAGATTTTCCAACCTTTATCCCAGAGTCAAGGGTCTAGTTATCAAAACTTTTTATAAATACCACATAGAAAAATGAAAAAGAATCTTCAGAATTTTACCGTAACATCTTTACTCAGAGAGGTTCAAGTATGTAACCTATTAACTACTTGTAAATAGTAAAACTTTCCTAGGTTTTAAAATAGTTTTTAGAACAATTTTCAAAACAAGAAGGTAGTTAAAAAAAAAAAGAAAAGAAAAATTGCTCTTTCCTCAGCTAATTGGCAAGTGAATCTAATATTAAGCAGAAGCCTCTATGCCCTAACCATTTTTCTAAATAAAAAAAAAAATCAATGTAATAAACATCTCTGAAATTGTGGCAATTGAGAATGTGTTGATGAAACAAAATTAGAAGTATTAAAATGCCAGCAGACATTTGATTTGTAACTTAGAAAGTTGGTGATGTCTGGTATAATGGGAAAAACATCACTAGAGATCAGCTACCCTCATCTATAAAATGATGGGAGTTGGCCTACATGATTTCTATAATTCTTCCTAGGTCTTAAATTTCCAAGTTTTATAGAGGACTCTGATGAATCTTTTTCTAAACTTAACCAATTATAATTGTCTATGGGTGAGGCACAATGAGTCAAATAATTGTTAAACATTCTACCATAAAAGATACTATTAAATTAAGCCTAGCCCCTTGGTAAAAATCTCTCCCCAGCCAGAGAATCCTTTAGCACTTTTGCTTATAACTCTCTAACTGCACTTTGCATATTTTGTCTTGTGCTATAATTATTTTTATATGAATTTGCCCAATTAGTTGTCCTTAGAAAAGGAACCATTTTGCCCAGTGTGCCTTCCACACTGACTTATCTAAAAACTGTCTTCTAATGCTTGGTCACAGTATTTCCACAATGTATAGCACTCCACTGTTTTCACCTTCCTGATTTTCTCAATTTAAAAACCAGTTTCATACTGGAATAAGATTCAGTATATAAGGATTCTTCACATGAGGTCATTTATAGAAATATTCTTGCTATTAAAAGACAACATGGTCAAAATTGAACTCTTGGCCTTTCTCTCTGGATTCCAACTCAGCATTACTTCTGATTTTTGGTGGAGCTTCAATCAGTCATGCTTCTTATCAATCATATCTTTAATATCAACTCCTTTCCCCTTTTTCAATTATTTCAACCTTTGTCATGAATTCTACCATTTTTCACTCAATGTCTCTAGAATTCTTGTTTTCTTCCTGTCCCATGTCACCTCACCATCTTCATTACTATACTCTTTCTTATAGAAGAATTGCTGCTCTGAGCATATTAATTTTTCCCAGCAAAGCTTCCTCTGGCCCTTCAAGATCTTCCAAATGAATTGTTGTTGTTGTTGTTGTTATTATTATTATTATTATTTCTCTACCAATGTCTTTTATCTAGTCTTTCTAGTCCCCTGTCATTTTCTTTATACAACAAATCTTATAGCCTTCTATTTTTTAATACTCTACTTATAAACTCTCTAATGTGACTTAAAGACATTTAAAATATCTCATTATTTGAAAAGATACTTTTTGATTAGAAAAATACTATTTAGGATTTTAAGTTAATGGTATTGAAAAAACAATAATATTTGAAGATAAATAAGGATCCTTTTTTCAAAGTAGAAAAATACATTTTAGATAGATCAAAGTGTACATTAAAAATTTTTGAAAGTATAATCTTAGACTGGATAAGGCCTTCCTAAACATTGTATCAATGAAAGAAATAAATTTTGGGGAGTTTTTCTATATAATATTTTAAAACTCATAAATAAAAATAGATCATAACACTATGAATAATATGGAAAACGTATGACAAACCAGGAAAATTATTTGGAGCACAGAAAAAAGAGTGAATATTCTTAATACATTAAGAGCTCATACAAATTAATAATAAAATAACACTTCAATAGGAAAATGGGATAGGCCATGAAGAGAAAAAGCAAAAAAGAAGTAATGGCCACTGGACATAATTTTTTAATGTTCAGCCTCATCAGCAATTTGATATACGAAATAGAACAGCAGTTAGATATCAAGGCTTTTTTTCCTATAAAATAGTCAAAGATAAGTTTTAAAGTAATAATATCCAGGGTTGTTCAGTTTAGGGAAATGACATTCTTATATACTATTAATGGGAGTATACATTCATATGTTTTTTTCTAGAGAGCAATTTGACAATGTGTCTGAAGGACTAAATTATATTTCCATTTGAACCAGAAATTCTATTCTTATGCATGTAGCATAAGGGCATAATTACAGAGAGCAAAGTTTTAGTAGCAAAAATGCTTAATGCTATGGTTTTGTAAAGGATTAAAAGCTAGGATACAACCAAAATTGTTTAACAGTGGGAAGCTAATTTAAATAAATAATGACATATCTACTAAATGTGGTAGAAGATATTTAATGTTCAAAATAATGTTGAGCCCTGACCAGTTTGGCTCAGTGGATAGAGTGTCGGCCTGTGGACTCAGGGGTCCCGGGTTCGATTCCGGTCAAGGGCATGTGCCTTGGTTGCAGGCACATCCCCAGTGGGGAGTGTGCAGGAGGCGGCTGATCGATGTTTTTCTCTCGTCGATGTTTCTAGCTCCCTATCCCTCTCCCTTCCTCTCTGTAAAAAATCAATAAAATATATTTAAAAAAAAATAATAATGTTGAGAACTGGCTACTTATATAATAAAAGCCTAAGTGACCATTATGGCAGAATGACCAGAACTACCAGTCACTATAATGCGCACTGACAACCAGGGACCAGACGCTCAATGCAGGAGCTGCCCCTTGGTGGTCTGTGCTCTCCCATAGGGGGAAAACCACTCAGTCAAAAGCCAGCTCACAGCTGATAAGCACAGCGGCGATGGTGGGAGCCGTGAACCGAGTGGTAAGGAGCAGTGAGCAGGCGGGTGGTAAGGAACGAGGGCCTAAGCTGGCAGTTGGACATCTCCGAGGGGTCCTGGACTGAGAGAGGGTGCAGGCCACGCTGAGGGATCCCCCCACCATGCACGAATTTCGTGCACTGGGCCTCTAGTAAAGTATAATAAATATTATTATACATTTTGTTATATACACATGCCTATGCAGACAGAAAAAAGTTGTGAAATATATACATCAAAGTATTAACAGTGGTATTATAAGTGTTTTTAATTTTTTTTACTTATCTGCATTTTAAAATCTTTGTTTTAATCTGTATTTTAAAAAAACAACAAATACAATTATCACATCATCTGAAAAAACAAAACACCTATCTCCTTTCTTCCACACTCATTTAAAGTCTTACTGAATTCAGCCCACGTGGCATGGCTCAGTGGTTGAGCATCGACCTATATGAACCAGGAGGTCATGGTTCAATTCCTGGTCAGGGCACATGCCCAGGTTGCAGGCTCTATCCCCAGTGTGGGGCATGAAGGATTCATGCCAATCAATGATTCTCTTTCATCATTGATGTTTCTATCTTCCTCTCCCTTTCACTTTCTCTCTAAAATCAACAAAAAAATATTTAAAGTTTTTTTTTTAAATAAAGTCTTACTGAATTCAATAGTCTTCCTATAATTTTTATCTCTATAATACCAATGTCTACTGGGAATCATATACAACAACCATTCTGAAGACTTAAGAGTTTTTTTTCACAGTCTGAATTCAAAGGAATAAAGAACAAATTTAAAAGAAACTAAGAAAAAATGAACTAACAAAGAGTAATATTTTAAATGTTCTTTAGTTCTTCCACCCCCAAAAAAACTCAGCCTAAATTTTCTTTTTCTCATATTCTCTTTACCTTTCTTTTTCAAATCCCATCCTCTCACCTTCAAATTTTAAAAAGTTAATAACTTTTTCAGAATTCAAAAAGAGAAAACCTAATTTTAATTATGTATGTTAATTCAAATATGCCAATTATCCTTAAAGTGTCACACACACACACACACACACACACACACACACACACACACATCCTCATGTAATAGCCAAGCCTAAAATACATGGGATGGAATGACCAACCACTGAAATCTCAAAGGACGTTTGAATAGCATTTAAGCTTTAACAAATAAAAAAGCTGAGGCCAAAATAGAACAGGTGTGACCAGACCCACTCAGATGCCTTAAATGGCTGATCAAATGCCAAACATAATACTTAAAATCCTGAGTGTCAGGCAATTAAGTTGATGGGTTGAGACTCATAATTATATGAAAATATGTTGAAGTTACTGAAAACTTCAAAATTTGGCCCAAGGTTTTTGAGCATCGTTTTGTTTTATATAGTTTTTCAGCTTGAAATAAACTTGTAATTGACAAAAGAGAGGGAAAGTGAAAAAAAAAAACACAATATCTTGTCTTTACAATATGTATCATAGGTCATATTTATATATTTTCCCATGTCTGGATTTTAAGGAATAAACTACATAGAGATCACATTTCATAAAGAAGAGACATGAAAATTTTAAATTCTTAAAATAAAAACTTATATCGCTCTAGACTCCCTGTGTCCTTAATCGGTAGCCACTGCCCTGAACAGTTTCAAGAGATGAGTTGTAGTGAATATCAAATATTCAGGCAAATATTGAGTTTGGATAATGAAAGTTCATAAGGCATTACTGTTTTGGAACAAATATTGAGAACAAACATCTTGCTTTAACTATAATGGGACCTAAATTTCTTATTCATTGTAAGTCCCAGGTTTTTGTAACTAATTGTAATCATTTCTAGAAAAAGAAATTACTTAGATCCTGGGGCATATAAATTCATTTGCTTACTCTCTCTTTCTTTATCAAGTTCATGTTGAAGTAATTAGTTAACCAGGAGGACAATAGTTACTCTGCAACAGGAATGCAATGCCATTCACACATGCTTTGTCTTGCAGTTGTCAAACAGGCAAAATCCCTATGAAGATCAGTATTTGCATGATCAACTCAGAATCCATGTCTTTTTTTCACATAGTCACTGCCTTTTGCTCAAATAAGAAACCTTTGTGTTCTTACAGATTATAAAATGTGGCTCACTAACAGGAGGACTCATATTTCTAAAATTTTAATTCTTTGAAAGTCATCGTTAAGATGAATGATTCTCTCCTTGTGCCTCCCTTTACAGTGAGCTATAATTGCTACATCAATCAGCAGAAAGAAGCTGAAGTACACCTCTGTGCCCTACACTCCAAAGATAGGATGCCTAGGATGACAGAACTTAAAACTGGGCCAGAAATTAAAGCACTGATATGCCAATGCAGAATATTTTTAAACCATGTTCAAAGTCTTTAGACCTTTAGAATAAATACCTGGAAAATATTGAACTGCACATTTTATCTACTATACTTTATTGAATCTCAGATGTTATTATTTTATGTACCATTAAGAAAGAAAAAAAAATGCCCTAACCGGTTTGGCTCAGTGGATAGAGCATCGGCCTGCGGACTCAAGGGTCCCAGGTTTGATTCCGGTCAAGGGCATGTGCTTTGGTTGCGGGCACATCCCCAGTGGGGAGTGTGCAGGAGGCAGCTGATTGATGTTTCTCTCTCATTGATGTTTCTAACTCTCTATCCCTCTCCCCTCCTCTCTGTAAAAAAATCAATAAAATATATTTAAAAAAAGAAAGAAAAAAATAATGCTGATTATTAAGACACAATCAGTTGCAAGATAAATCCTAATGTCAGAGATGTTAAAAATATGAAAGATTTGTGCTTTAGCAACTGATGAAATATAATTTCCAGCACTGTGCCAGGATCAACCACTGAAGTTCCTGCTTTAGAGGAGTTAACTGAATCCTGTGCGTAAATAAGCATCTTTCCTCATTGAAAGGCTCATCAAAATTCTACCCGCTGTGATGTTTTATCCCCTTTTCTCTGTTTAATTTAATCACATAATATGAATATATGTTTCCAAATGTGAACATCCAATGTTTTTCTTTTTGCACTTGAAGAAAATAATTCTCACTTCTTTTACTTACTCAGGTGAGCAGGGCTCAATATTGCAGCGTCTTCGCTTTTCAGGTGGCTTAGTGTCAGGGTCACAGTAATTGTCCTGGACAATAGAGCTGTCATCCACTCTTTTGCAGACCACCTCCTGTTTTTGGAAACCTTGAGAAAAGGAGAACATAATGAATTGAAGAGTAGTTTACCTTCCAATAAGTTAGGTATGCACAGCTTTCCTCTGTGAGGAATCAACCTCACTGGATCGCTGCTGTCTTTCTGTTCCAAAAGCACTTGACTGCTTCTCTAAAAAGGGAGAGAAGTCCTGGTCATTATACTGCACATTTAGGCAAAATTATTGTTCTCATGTTTATTAACATAACTGTTTTCAAGTTCAGAAAAGAAACTATTGGTGATTTTAAATAATTAGCAGTCCCATGTGTATAATCTTCTTCATGCTTTCCTTAAAAAAGAAAAAAAAATCTTCATTTTCCCCAAATATCATCAGATAAAATGTGTGA
Organism: Myotis brandtii; assembly: GCF_000412655.1. Taxonomy (NCBI): domain Eukaryota; kingdom Metazoa; phylum Chordata; class Mammalia; order Chiroptera; family Vespertilionidae; genus Myotis; species Myotis brandtii. Next base: position 10,884,600 of record NW_005353967.1, read on the forward strand.
ATATCCATTTCAATGCAAAACAATGGTTGTATATCTATTTTAAAACAAAACAATAGGGGTGCATTTACTTTTCGATATTTGTAGGACAAATCCAATTAATTTAGTCTTTGTTAGGAGCACATCACATTCACACATTTCATTCTTTTCTTCCATTTATATATTTGTTTTTCGAACAGCCCACAAAGTCTAGAATTTAAAGATCGCAGAGAACTTTTGGACTACAACCCATTAATCTACTTTAACGGAGTTGGGCCCATTGATTATACCATTGTTAAACAGATGCTTACATATTCCATAAAATCTGAACTTACAGAATACTTATCTCATTCTTAAAAACTCTTATAAATGTTTGCCACAGCTAAAACATTCTCATTATAAAATATGTACAATTCTAAGTATGATTGTTATTTATTGGCAAAGACATCCAACCACAACTTGCTCACATGTCACAAAGTACAAAGACATACACAACACACACAGACACACTCTGATTTGTGAACATCCCTGGTCAATAGACTTTATGTAGGCTCAAAAAGAAGAATCAAAAGAAGCAAAGATAAGTCTATCAAAATGTCAGAGAAAAGGTCAAACGACAAGAAAAGATTTCAGTTGATATAGAGGTAGCAGGTTGCTCCTGGAATTGGAATAAAAGCAGACGAAGCTATCCCCCTACTCACCACTCTGTCTCAATAACCAGGTAGGAGCATGAGCAGTACCTAGGAAATCACAGCTTCACACCTAGCTAGCCTCACACAAACCTCCAGTTTTGCCTTTTTTCTATTACTTTTAATAGTAGCCTAAAGAAACGAGTTTAATAGCAAATTAAGAAAATCAATGTGAAATAGGATCGTTCAGTAAAGGAAACTGTCACCGAAAGAGCTGCACACCAAATGCTCCCCACAGGTCCCTTAAAAGTCATGGACTTGTGAGGTGGGAGTGCCTCCATCGTGTTCTGCACACTTTTAACCAAGTTGAATTTAAAGATAAGAAATCCCCTGATCAGGAAAAGTGTTAAGTGCTGTCGTCTCTGGTGGCGATCAATTGAAGAAGGTGTATTTTATTGTTTGCACTGACCCCAGGCTCTCACTGATGACCTTCAACAAGTTTTTAGGCTCTCCTAAATTTAGAGGTTTAAAACACAGCCAAATGACTTACTGACAAAATGTCTTAGAGTATGTGTTGTATTCATCCCCTCCCAACTCCTAAAATAGGCCAAACATCTCAGTTTATGGGATAACAGTTTGGAATTTTTTAACTATTAAACTTTAGATTTTGGGGGGAAGAATGATTCACATCCAGGCGTAGCTGTGATCCATTCACAGATGTTTCACAATATTCATCAGATATCTCCCTGTTATGTCATTCCAGTGGGCAGATATCTAACTAAGTCCATCTGATCTACCTAGACAAAAATCTCTACCATTAGTCACAGGATTCAACTGCCAACTGCTACAGTGGCTCAGAATATCCATACACCCGGGTTCAAGTTCCTATCAGGGAGAGCGAGGGGTTCTTTTTATTGGTTAGCATGGCTCTTTTTATTCCAGTCATTCAAACATGATTATACTTAGAGTAACATTTTTACCCAACATTTATAAATATGTTTAATAATAAATACAATGTGATTATACTTGCAAGAAGAAAGTTGGCATTCAACTTAGTATATTGCTTGTTTTTCAGAAAAGGATACTACAAAATGGAACTGATGTTGCTCTGTATCCATGGCAGTAATATTAATTCAGTTTCTTCAGGTTAAGATAAAAGTCTACTTCCTTTAAATTAATCCTAGACATGTTGTTTGGTTATAATTACATTAATTTTTAAAGTAGCCTTTAATGTAAAAGCAAGGCCTCTATAATTTCTATCACAGATGAGATGTTAGCTATGAGAGGTGAAATTTGTATTTCATTTTAAGATAGATTTTAGCCATGTATTTGAAAATAGTTAGCTATATAACATTGTTAAAAATTTGAAAAATACACAAAACCAGAAAGAACAAAATAAAAATTATCCACAATTTTATATCTTTGTTGTAGACGTTTCTTTTTAAGGCTATTTTGCATAAAATACTTTTGGAAAAAAATTAAGCACAAAATAGTTTCTGGTGGGATCCAGTGATTAGTTTAAAGTTATGTAGTACATAAACCAAAAATGCCAGTTAAATGTGGTCAGCAGGTTATTCATTCATTCATTCATTCACACAGAATAGTTATTAATACAAGGCCCTGTGCTTCTTATGAGATACTTGACTAAGTGCTAAGAATTACAAATAGACTTAATTTTGGTCATGCCCCTTTGACTTCTTTTTTTTTTAAATATTTTTTTATTGATTTTTTACAGAGAGGAAGGGAGAGGGATAGAGTTAGAAACATCGATGAGAGAGAAACATCGATCAGCTGCCTCCCGCACACCCCCCACTGGGGATATGCCCGCAACCAAGGTACATGCCCTTGACCAGAATCGAACCTGGGACCCTTCAGTCCGCAGGCCGATGCTCTATCCACTGAGCCAAACCGGTTTGGGCCCCTCTGACTTCTTAAAAACTAAGAATTAGGGAATTTTGAGGTGCATTTCGGTTTCATAATTTTAGAATACTACCTTGAATAAACAGCTGAAATTACTCCATATAGTATGAAGACGCATTTTTCTTCACATTCATCTTTTATTAATTTTCTTCTAAAATGTTATATTAGACAGTGTGGTATTTCACACTCAAGAACTGACTATACTAGTAATCTATTCCAAATATTTCCACAACAATGAAATATCTCCCTCCAACAGCTCAGAAGTCTCCTTCCAACTTTTACCCTCACACTTGGTGGGTTTACAGAATTTTTTTTCTTGTTAAGTGAATAGCAACGGGATAACTTTCTAAACCAATGTACCTAATTGGACAGATTTTTAATCACATACTTTTGGATTAAGAAAAATGCAGCATTTAACTTTAGAAAGTAGAAAATACAGATCAACTAGAAATAATATAAACTAAGTCAACAAGAGAAATGATTGAGTTTAGAATCTTTGTATTACCAAGCCTCTTGTACACAGTTTCTAGTAATCTGTAAAACATTGCTAAGAAGTTTATTTAAATCCTGTTGTGTATAATTACATCCAGTTACACAAAGTCACTATGCTTTTAAATCTGAAGACTTATAGTTTGTACCCAAAAACATAAAATGTCCACATGACCAGTCAATATACACCTAATTGAAAACAAAATTCTAGTGGCTTTTAGTGTCCATATCCCCTCGAGATATGCAGATGTTCTGCAGAATTTAATTAGTCAAATTTTAAACTGCACTAATTATATTTATCCTTAAATACCTAATGGTACTGGTAGCAAACTCTATACCTATTCTTTTGTTAAATGCAGTACCTCTTCTATGGTTAAAAAATTAACGGTTTCATATTATAAAATTTAAGTACAAAAATGCCATTAGCAATACAGGGCATACATTAACAATACTTTAAAATCTCTAAAATGGGTATATCTTATGTAGAGACTTTTACTTTACTTATATTTAAAGAATCAAATATGGCCGAAACCGGTTTGGCTCAGTGGATAGAGCGTCGGCCTGCGGACTGAAGGGTCCCAGGTTCGATTCCAGTCAAGGGCATGTACCTTGGTTGTGGGCACATTCCCAGTGGGAGGTGTGCAGGAGGCAGCTGATCGATGTTTCTCTCTCATCGATGTTTCTGACTCTCTATCTCTCTCCCTTCCTCTCTGTAAAAAATCAATAAAATATTTAAAAAAAAGAATCAAATATGATGGCTCTTAACATGGAAACATAAGCCTTACTTTCAGTCTGAAAATTTAAATTTGTCAGATCTTATATTTAACTTTTTGCCAATAGCTAAAAGTTACAGATGATCCATTTGTCCATCAAAGGATCTCTTGTCTAATGGGAGAAAGAAGTACTCAACTTGAATCACTGTTCTAAGCTACACATCAAGAAATGGCTTTAATATTTTGGAACAATTGAGTCCTGGATGAACTCCTTCACCTGCTGTACTTGCTCTAGGTTTATGCGATGGTTCCTGTGAAGAGCACGGGATCTTTGCTTAGCAGCCAAAGTCGTAGGGCCAAGCCCAAGTGAGAGACTACAGCTCCTCTTCATTTCTCACCTCCATTTCAGTCCCTCCTCTACTCCCCTTGTAAGCTGCTTAATGTCCTCATGTCCCATCTCTCTCTCTCTCTCTCTTAATTTTATAAATTCATGTATAATCATTTTAGCAATATATTGCTTTTTTTCAGGGCAGTTCACCATTTTAAAGGTGGAAAGAGGGTACTCAATACATAGAAATTACCACTTGAATTTTACTAGAAAGAGTGACTGCGTTAAACCAAGAATGGTGTAGAGAAGGTTAAGGGCAGGAGGAAGATCTTCTGGGTCTTCTCAAATCTACTCATAACACCCAGATTTCAGTCCGAGACCATTGAATGGGCTGGTAAGTGAACAGTCAATAACCACATATGAGTGAGCCAGTAAGGGAGTAAAAGAGAGGTATACATGCATCCTTGGGATGAATGGGCTAACCAACATCTAGATAATTTAACCTAGAGGCATAGCACATCATATCATAGCAGTTTTCTGAAGAGGAAGTGGTGGGGAGAGAAGTTAATAAGTCAGAGTTTAGACTAAGAATGTGGTTGGTGGCTAAAGCAACAATTTGCTTAACCACAACACCCAAAGTAGCTAGCAACCAAGACAACACTATATTACCACAGTATACAGAGCATACGGCTAGCAATATTAACATAATCTAAGTCTTCAGGGCAGATATCATCCAAAGAGCAACAAATGCCACGAATAAAAAGTCTCTCTCCTCTGCCTTTCACTGCTGGAATCTGGCTGTTGTGCTGTGTGATTATTGGCCAGACACAAGCATTTTCAGGGCAGAGCAAAGCCCATCTGCCTTGGATCTAACAGCTGGCATCCAGGGTACCAATCAGCTCCACCCATATGCTTCCTGCTTCTGATGAGCCTCCTGCTAGTTTTTATTGTTCAAAGGTTTTCTTTCTCTGCCTTTTTAGTGTCTTCCCTTCTGTCCTAGCAAAACTAGATGTCCCAAGGGAACAGGATTAAGAAAAGAAAAATGCTATTCTAAAAATACTGTATTTTTCTAGAGCCAACTGTGTTTACTGATGGTAAGGTAGGGTGGAGCACACATATACTGCATTTATTTTAAATCACACTATCCCTGGAGGGAATTACTACTACTCATTATATATGAACAGTAATCTTTTCCAGGGCAAGTGTCTAGCTTAATTTAACTCACTGGATTCCTACCATGTCTAAGGCATAGTTTATTCCTTATCATAAGGGGGGAAATAAGTGAGACAGTCTTGACCTCAATGAGATGACATTAAAAAGAGGAGGCAAGATTAGGCAAGTACCATTATAATTATGGAAGTCACCTTATCTTTAAAAAATGTCCTTTCAGGTCTAATATTTTTTATTTAATTTTGTTTATTATTGCTGTCTGATTTCTCTTACAAGTTATATATAGCTTTTAAAATAAACTCATTTTGCTCAAGTAAAAAAAAAATGGGTATAGTAATATCATAAGATTCCATAAAATTGGGATGATGATGCTTATCATTATAAAAGGCTTTCTCTTTTCCAAAAGTATTTTATGCATAATAACTTGTAAAGGTACATATGATATGGTTGTTAAAAATGATATTTTGGACAAAAATTTTGTCAAGTGAAACATGATCTGTGACACATACATCATTAATACAATAGGAATGAACTTAAACTTTGTTTTCAGTCTTACCCAAGTTTTTCAGCGAGTGAATATGTATCTAGGCCCTAATCACATTAGGAAAAAACATAATCTCTAAAGCAACAGAAATGAGATGAAAGAGGAAAGAACACAGGGGAAATGTTTTAGATTAGCAGAGATTTCTTGCCTTCAGTTATAAATCTTAACATTAAGAGGAAATGCAAGCCACAATAGGCAGGGTAAACAGTAAAAAATGTCAGGTTATCAGGTGCAATGTTCATATGTAAGACTTTTTACGAGAAGTTAGAAAGCTTAAGTTATATTGAAGATACCCAGGAGAATTCAATGAATTTTTTAAAAAGTGTATTATGAAAAAAAAAGTGTATTATGTAGGGAAAGCCATATGCTTAAGGAAAAATAGAAATAGAAATAATGATTATGGACAAATAAGTGAACAAGCATATTAACTTCCAGAAGTGTGAGCCAGCCAAGAGCACGAGTTTGCCTGAAGGAGTTACTCCTCTCCAGGGCACGCTGCATGAGAACCGAGCCTGGTGTAATTGATGGCTACAAGAGGGTATGCTTTTAGGAGCTGTGATGTTCACAGATGCCCTGCTATAATGCCTGGTATAACTAATCCCCTATGTTAAAGGGTCTTCATCCTTCTCAACACTCAAAATGACTTGAAAGAAGGGGATGGTAGGAGAGAGTCAATAGGGGAATGCCACCGTCAATGCAATGACAGACTATTGTCCAGTCTTACAAAAACTTTCTTTTTCAAAGATCAAGACAATAATAGGAAATAATAAAGCTGAATGCAAATCTTTATTCCCTGAAAATTCAAGTCACTTTTTACGAGGGACTTGTATTATTAAATAGGTTTTATGCCTACATTTGGAATATACAGGAATCAAATGTAAAAGAACCCTCACAGCTTCAAGCAATGGTATATCATAAAACCTCACATGAAAATAACTTCCATAGGGATTTTTTTTTCTTAAAAACTAGTTACATAACGATTTTTTTTCTAAGGGGGGGAATGATGATAAGTAAAGGGCTTTTAATTATTCAAACTACAATTTCCATCTGTTATCTTTTACTTGACACTGAAAGTAACTTTCGCATGGTAATTCCTAAATCAAAGAGAAGCAAACTTAATTATAGAATTCAACTTTTTTATGTCTTTAACACTTAATTTCAATCAAGTCTATTTTGAATCTTCAAAAACAATTGGATTGGTTTTCCTCCGTCTGCTTCACTTGGGATCCTCCACTTTGAGTTCCAGTCAAAGTCACAGTATAGATGTCTTTTATAAGCTGATAAGTGTTAGTCATTATTATTGTTATTATATCTATAAAAGTCAAGTCTCAAAACCCTTCTTTGTTTGAAACATTCTTTTATTCACTAATAGTGAATTGGCCACTTTTAGTGATGGTAAGTATGTTAGGTACTTAGAACTAGCAAAGAAATTTAAAAGGACGACTGTGAAAAGGCAAAGCATTTGCCTCTGTTTTATCTGGTACTTTGAGAGCTGTTCTCTTTCAGGCAGATACTAGTACTGGCCTAAAGGTTGCATTCTATATTTTTGAATAATAATGGCTTTTAAAAAAAAGTTTAAATGCGTTATTTTTAGAATGACTTAGCTATACTTTTAAGTGTACATTATGTTTGTGTTGTATCATTCTTGAGAACAATAAATTACATAACATGAACTTATAATGTTTCCCTAGAAACAATGTAGAAATAGCCAACATTTTAAAGGGGCTATAGTAATCTGCATGATAGATTCATTAAAATCATTGGAAAAAACATGTTATTAATAAATGAATAGTGTAGATTATTAAATAATCTCATTAGGTAGTAAACTGCAGAAAAGAATTTGCTATCAGGGGCTCTTTTAAATATATAGTTTATTTTCTCTTTCTCCTTTTTTGTTTAAATCACCCACTAATCTTAAACTCTTAAACTGAACTAACAGAGACAAAGAAAGGAAACATTCAGGAAGGCACATCAGCAGGAATACTTACTACAGGTCTGAAGGAGAAATTACATATTACTTAAGACCTCTAGTTCCTTAACTAAAAAAAATCTGATTTTTAAACTCTGAACACCACTAGGACCCAGAATAAGCAAGTTATATGCTTTTTTCCCCCTCTTATGAAATGAAATTCAATGTCTACTGAAGTGAGGTGACTAATTTTTATCCAACTTTAATGACACTCATTTTACCCTAAATCAAGAGTTCTCAAACTTTCTTGGTTCACAGCATCCTTAGTGTCTCAGTAAATTTTTCACAGAACCAAGGCAGAAAAAAATACCAAAGAGTTTCACTTAATAATTAGTTAGGTCCAAACAACTTAATAGTAATAATCTGTGGCATACAACTGATGTGACCGTGTTGGCATTGAAAATGCCCAATATTCTGCAGTGTCGTGGGGCTCCATGATGCAGTTTGAAAAATATGGCCCTAAATCAGAAGAATACAAAATAGCAGTTGTAAAACTATGTAAAGCATCTTAAAAATCTGAAAAAGTAGAGACCAGTTCCAATATTTATGAGAATACTGGTGAATTAGGTGAAATCACAGATAGTAAAATAAAAAGAATATGTCTTAAAAAAAAAAAGAATATGTCTTACTTAGAAAGAATAAACACAGAAAGAATATCTTTTAAGTTTATATGCAATTCACACATATACACACACATTCAAGGCTTAAGATGACATCCAAGGGGAACAAAAGAATAATAAATGAAAAAGCACTTATTTAAAATAAGCATCAAACATGCAAGAAAAATTAATTAGGCTAATTAAATATAAAAGTAATGATGATATTTTAAATGGTCAATGACAACTGATCAGAAACATTATTGAATAACCCATAGTATGTATATATAAGAAAAATCTTTATCTTCAAACAAAATCAAATTGGTTGTTACAGAATGATCATGGGGATGGAAAGTACAGCAGAGGAAATATAGTCAATAATATTCTAATAACTATGTATGGTGCCAGGCAAGTAGAAGATGTATCAGGATGACCATTGAGTAAGTTAAATAATGTCTAATCACTGGAGTATATAGCTGAAACGAATATAACATTGTATGTCAGCTGTAATTGGAAAATAAAAAATAATTTAAATAAAATCTTAAAAGCTAAAACATTTAAAAAAATAAAACCTAAAACAAATTGCCTCTAAAAATAACCTGTCTCCTTCTTCCTCCTCCACAATCTAAGCACAGATGTAACTTATCTCTTTTTGCCTTAGCTGTCCAGCAACGAATGTGTAGCAGAGAGATGCCTGTTTGTCAGCAGAAACCTGACCAAATTGAGGTAGTTTTTAAAAATTTTTCAATTACAGTTGCCATCCGATATTATTTTATATTAGTGGGTAGACATTTATATAATTTACAAAGTAGCCCCCAATAAGTCTAGTACCCACCTGGCACTATACAATATTATTGACTACATTCCCTATGCTGGCTGTACTTTATAGCCCCATGACTTAATCCCTTCACCTTTTTCACTCAACCCCCTAAACCCCCTTCTATATAGGCAACCATCAGTTTGTTCTATTTATGAGCCTGTTTCTGTTTTGTTTGTTCATTTATTTTGTTCTTTAAATTCCACTTTTTAGTGAAATCAGATGGTATTTGTCTTTCTCTGTCTGACTTATTTCACTTAGCATGATACCCTCTAGGTCCAACCATGTGGTCACAAATGGCAAGATTTAATCCTTTTTTATGGACGAGTTATATTCCATTGTATATATACCATATCTTTATCTAAGTCTCTATTGATGGATACTTAGGTTGCTTCCATATCTTGACTAATGTAAATAATGCTGCAATGAACATAAGAATGCATATATCTTTTTGAATTACTGTTTTGGATTTCTTCAGGTAAATACCCAAAGTAGACTTGCTGGTTTATAAAGTAGCTCTATTTTTAATATTTTTAGGAACCTCCATACTTTTTCCATAGTTTTTGCATCAATTTGCAATCCTACCAACAAGTGCAGAGGGTTCCCTTTTCTCCACATTCTCTCCAATATTTGTTGCTTGTTGATTTATTGATGATAGCCATTCTTTTTTGTTGTTAATCCTCACCGAAGGATATTTTTTCATTGATTTATTAGGGAGAGTGGAAGAGGGAAAGACAGAGAGAAACATCAATGTGAGAGAAACACATTGATCAGTTGCCTCCTGCATGAGCCCTGACCAGGGCCTGGGCCAGGGAGGAGCCTGCAACTAAGGTACATGCCCTTGCCCGGAATTGAACTCGGGACCCTTTGGTCCACAGGTGGGTGCTCTATCCACTGAGCCAAAATGGCTAGGGCATGATAGTCATTCTGACAGGTGTGAGAGGATATCTCATTATTGTTTTAATTTGGTTATTAGTGACATCTAATGATTATTATAGCATCTTTTCATATAACTATTGGCCATCTGTATGTCCTCTTTGGAGAAATGTCTATTCAGGTCCTCTGTCCACTTTTTAATTGGACTGTTTGGGTGCTGTTGTTTTTTTGTGTGTTACCTTGTATGAGTTCTTTATAAATTTTGGATATTATTGGATGTATCATTGATGAATATCATCTCCAAATTAATAGGCTATCTTTTACTTTTATTCATGTTTTCCTGTACTGTGCAAAAAAATTTTTGGTTTGATATAGTCCCATTATTTATCATCTCCATAGTAGGCTATCTTTTACTTTTATTCATGTTTTCCTGTACTGTGCAAAAAAATTTTTGGTTTGATATAGTCCCATTATTTTTTCTTGTTTCCCTTGCCCAAGGAGATATATCCTTAAAAAATTCACTAAAAGCAATGTTAGGGTTTATGCCCATGTTTTCTTCTAGGAATTTTATAGTTTCAGATCTTACATTTAAGTCTTTAATCCATTTTGAGTTTATTCTTGTATGTGGTATAAAAAAGTGGCCTAGTTTCATTTTTTTTGCATGTATCTGTCCAGTTTTCCCAACATCATTTTTTAAAGAAACTGTCTTTACCCCACTGTAAATTCTTGCCTTCTTTATCATATATTAATTGACCATATAGGTGTGGGTTTATTTCTGGGCTCTCTATTCTGTTCATAGACCCACGTGTCTGTTTCATGCCAGCAATATGCTGTTTTGATTACATAGTCATGTAGTATAGTTTGATATCAGTAGCATGATACTCCCAACTATGTTCTTTCTCAAGATTTGCTGTAGCTATTTGGGGTCTTCTGTGATTCCATATACATTTTGAGTTATTTGTTCTAGTTCTATGAAAAATGCCATTGGTATTTTGATAGGGATTGAATTGAATCTATAGATTGCTTTGGGTAGCATAGACATTTTAAAATGTTAATTCTTCTTATCCATGAGCATGGTATATGCTTCCATTTATTTATATCTTCAATTTCTTTCTTTAGTGTCTTATAATTTTCCAAGTACAGATCCCTTATCTCCTTGGTTAAATTTATTCTTGGGTATTTTATTCTTTTTGATGCATTTGTACATGGGATTGCTTTCTTAATTTCTCTTTCTGATAGTTCATTATTGGTGTGTAAAATGCAACTAATTTATGAATATTAATTTTTTGTCCTGCTACTTTACTAACTTTATTTATCACTTCTAATAGTTTTATGGTGGATCTTTAAGGTTCTCTCTATATACAGTATCATGTCATCTACAAATAATGACAGTTTTACTTCCTCCTTTCCAATTTGGATGCCTTTTATTTCTACTTCTTGTCTGATTTACGTGGCTAAAACTATGTTGAATAAAAGTGGTGTACATCCTTGTCTTTTTCCTGATCTTAAGGGAAATGCTTTTAGCTTTTCCCCACTATGATGTTGGTTGTGTTTGTCATATATGGTCTTTATTATGTTGAGGTATGTTCCATCTTTTCCTACTTTGCTGACAGTTTTTTACCATAAATGAATGCTAAATTTTGTCAAATGCTTTTCATGCATCTGTTGATATGATCATGTAATTTTTACCCTTCACTTTGTTTATGTGGTGTATCATTTTAACTGATTTTCAGACATTGAACCAAACTTTCATCCCAGAAATAAATCCCACTTTATCATAGTGTATGATCTTTTTAATGTATTGCTGGACCTGGTTTGCTAATATATTGTTGCAGATTTTTGCATCTATCTTCATCAGGAATACTGGCCTATAATTTTCCTTTTTTTGTAATGTCTTTGTCTGGTTTTGGAATCAGGGTGATGCTGGCCTCATAAAATGAGCTTAGGAGTCTTCTGTTGTCTTCAATTTTTTTGGAATAGTTTGAAAAGGATAGGTATTAATTCTCCTTTATATGTTTGGTAAAATTCACCTGTGAAGACATTCAGGCCAAGACTTATGTTTGTTGAGAATTTTTGTAATTACTGGTTCAATTTCATTAGTAGTAGTCTGTTCAGATTTTCTGTTTCTTCTTGATTCAGTCTTGAAAGATTGTATGTTTCAGGAAATTTATCCATTTCTTCCAAATTGTCTTATTTGTTAGCATATAGTTGTTCACAGCATTTTCTTATAAATCTTTGTATGTCTGTGGTGTCAGTTGTCACTTTTCATTCATTTTTAATTTTATTTATTTGGGTCCTCTCTCTTTTTTTCTTGATGAGTCTGATTAAAGGTTTATCCAGCTTGTTTATCTTTTCAAAGGACCAGCTCTTGATTTCATTGATCTTTTGTATTTATTTTAGACTCTATTTTATTTATTTCTGCTCTGACCTTTATTATACCCTTCCTTCTAATCACTTTTGGGTTTGTTTGTTGTTATTTTTCTAGTTTCTTTAGGTGTAAGATTATATTGAGATTTTTCTTGTTTCTTGAGGTAGGCCTGTATTACTATGAATTTCCTCTCAAAACTGTTTCACTGTGTCCCACAGATTTTGGGTCATTGTGTTTTCATTTTCATTTGTCTCAAGGTATCTTTTGATTTCTTCCTTGATCTTGTTAACCCATTCATTGTTTAGTAGCATGTTATTCAGCCTCCATGCGTTTGTGTGTTTTTCAGTTTTCAAATTGAGTTCTTTGGTATACAATTTTTGTACTTCTACACAAAGAGGAAGAAAGAAAACCCTAGAAAAAAAACAATTTGGGAAAAGTAATCAGAAGTGTCAATAAAGTGAATCGCAGGACAAAGATTGTATATATTTTGAGTATAAACTTAAAACTACTACATGCAAAATGAATATGTATTTCTGTCCTTTCTTTGCACTACAAAGGAAGTATCCTTAAGGTTTCTTCAGTAGCAGAACAGGTGCAAAGTTAAATGCAACAAGTACAGCATCAACTCCTAATTAGTTGGCTTTGGAAGGTTTTGCTTTAAGCCTAAGGGTTGTATTAAATAAGAGAAGATGTTAAGGAGGTAGTGTGGGTACAAGGGAATGATTTGAATAGTGTGAAATGAGAGTACATCCAGAAAGATAGAAAATTATCATTAATACTGCTGCATTTTACAAAGATTCATCCCCTATAAAAAAAAAAACCAATGTCCTAAAACAATAGAAGAATTTTTCTGATTAGAACTGTAAGTCACAAAGAGAAAAGAAGTTTCTTATTAGTTTTCATAGATATTGAGTTAAAACAGGGGTCATATGCATCTTACATTCTGACTTGTGGGTCTAAATTAAAGTTGAATATATATCCACTTACACATTTTAGCACCCTAAGTACCACAAAACTTGAAATTAGAAGAAAGAGCTTTCAAAATCTGTTTAGCACAGTTTCACTTGATATTAGCCAAAAGGCCAAGAAGTGATATTTAGCACAATTTTAGTGCATTTTAAAAACATTAACTAGAGGCTTATAAGTGATCCATCAGGTAAAATATGACATGCAAATAAACTGAACTATAAAAAAGCTTTCCAAATGCATGTCCAAGGTCAATGCCCATACAAACAAATTATGAAATTAATTGGCATCCTGCCACCTTTTTCATTCCCTTCTCTGATGATCCTCTATACTTTCCCATTCCAAATACTTATACCCAAATCTCATTAACCACTACAGTCAACTAGTAGCCAATTAATAAGAGATGTGAGTTAGAAATGGTCCCAGAGGTATCTGAATCTGAATGTAAATCATTTGAAAAATAAATAAACTTTCAATCAACCTCAAAGGCAGCTCTTCTCAACCTTAGCTGTGCATTAGAATTACCTAGGGAGCTTTTAAAAATCTGATGCCCAGGCCACACTCCTAAGGAATTAAATCAGAATATTTAAGGGTGGTGCCAAACACAGAATTGTTTAAAGTTCTCCAGTAATTCGAATGTGCAGCCACAGTTGAGATCCATTGCTTTAGGGAAAGCATTTGAAACAATGAATTTTCAAGCTTAGTGAAGAAGCTATTTTTAAATGGGGATACATCATGTGGCTCTGTTGAGGTTGCCAACTAGTGAAAACGCTCTGTTCAAGGTAAAGACCATTTTTATTAAGAAAGAAAATGCTACCTTTTAAAAATCACTAGAGACTCAATTTCTAATTCCTAATTTCAGCAAGTTACTTCACTTGAGTTTTACCTACAAAATATAAATAATAATATCAATGTCTACCTCATGGTGCTGCCAAGAATGACCAAATGAAACAGAGCACCAGAAAACGTTTTTCAAACTATAAAATTGTATTTATTATTACAGAGCTCAACCATTTATCATTAAAAAGACTAGTTGTAATGTGGATTACAACTATAATGTAGATTATTACCTAAAAGATTTATCACTTTGTGTTAATAGACATTAGCTTGATAAAACCTATGTGTCTACCCAATGATTCTCAAAGTCTGGTTTCTGAACCAGTAGCAGCAGCATCACTGGAAACTTGTCAGAAATGCAAATTCTTGGAATCTATGCCAGACCCACCAAATCAGAACCTGGAGGCAGAACCTAGCAATCTTGTTTGAACAAACTCTCTAGGTAATGTTGATGCACACTAAAATCTGAGAACCCCATATCTAGCCAAACATTAGTAAAAATGGAATATGTATGACTAAAATCAAAGGATGAATGTACAGTGTTTGTTATTTGAAGCTTTAGAAGTCAGAGTGCAAAGGCATACTGGCATAAATTACTTGTAGATAAAAAAACACTCCTAAATCTTTGTATTTTAAAATAATACAATTCTTACTGCCCAGCCAACCTTTATCAATTGACACATTAATCATGAATACAATGGTAGTATATAAATTTGGGAGTCAGATAAACTACAGAGCATTCAATAGTTTGGATAAGAAATAAAAAAACAAAAACTCTATTTGAAGTAACAGTGGTTCAGAAAATAGCCAACTTTTAATTCATGGGCTTGGGTTTCACTCAGAGGAAGAGTTAAAACTGTATCCTAAAAATCACATTTATCCTGAAGACAATACCCCATAGCATGTCTATGTTTTCATTCAGGCTAAGGAAGTGTTTCATCACTGACTCAGAGAAAAGACCATTACTTGGACTTAATCACCAGCAATGTTTCCTGAAGCATTAGATTTGTCATTGGGTCTGCTAAGCAACCGAAAAACAGTCTCAAAACTTCTTATCTTCAAAGATCTCACAAGAAAAAACTATCAATATTGCTCTCAAACACAAAGTCCAAACATGCAGGTTAGCAATAGGTAAGAACATTGAGGAGTCTTGTAAGATTGCAATAGAAAGTTCTTTGAGATCTTGTTTTCTCTTTTTCCATTTAAAAAGATTTTGACAGCCTTAAGACACATAACACCACTCTGGAAAGACTAGAGTGAAGTATACCAATTGAGAACTAACTTTAGTATCCATCCTTAGTTACTTAGTAAAAAAACTTCGTAGAACTGACTTTTTCCTGGAAGATTCCTTAACAATAGATGAAGTTCCATTTACTACTACCAAGCAGATAACTGGTTCCCTCTTTGATCAAGATTTCCAAGTCTCAAAAGATTTCCTCAATCATATGCTTCCTGTATTTAAAGAACTTGGAGGTTAAAAATTGGGGGTATGTGTAAGTAGAATAACTCCAATAATTGATATTGGTATTCTATATCATAGGAAATATTTCCCACCTATTCAGAGTAAAGAAAACAAAAGAGAGGAGCTTGGTTTTACTTATCCATGCTAACCAAAATTATATTGTGTCTTTGTGGCAATCCTTTAGCTCCACCTCATGAGAAAAACAGCAATTATAAGCTCTCATTTTCCACAATGGGAAGAACTAGAACAAATATATAATTGCCAAAATAATTCCTTTTGTTCATTCACTCATCTACAAATATTAATTGAGTGCCTAATATGTGCCAGACATTGTTGTAGGTGCAAAAGAATCTAGAGAGATGCACAGACTTCAATGATGAGGGTGTGGATTCTATGTGTCTAGAGTGCTAGGCTTTAAATTTCTCTGTCAACCAAGACCAGTGGTTCTCAAACTGACCAAGCATCAGAAGCACCTGGAAGGCTTGCTAAAACATAGATTGCTGTGCTCCATCCAGACAGTTTCTATTCAGTGGGTTTGAGATAGGGTCCCAAAATTAGCATTTCTAATAAATTCTCAAGTGATGTTGATGCTGCTGGTCTAGGGACCACACTTTGAGATCCACTTACCAAGACAAATGGGAGCTCTTCACACTAAGCCTGCCAACTTTCAAGTACTGTACATCTCTCTTCCAAAGAAGGCAATGACCCCATGAATGCTGTCACAATCACTTACAACTGAGCACAATTCCAATTCCCAGAACCACCTCAAATATCTCTGATTAGTAACTTCAGAGAGAAGAGAGAAGTAAAAATAACAAAGAAAAGAAAATTCTCTTTCCAGGGGCTTTTTGCCCTCCTTTTCTTTTGATTTATCACTTATCACAAGAAGTTACTTTTCTAATATGATTTCTCAATACATGTGCTATGGAAAAGAATAACACTCATTTAGATTTTTCATATTTCTTTAAGAAAATCAAGGCTTTTCTTTTAAATTCACTCTTCATGACCTATTTTTCTCCTTTTTTTGGACTATCCCCTTTTTGAACAAAAGAATCATAGGGTTAGAAGGAACATTGAGAATTCATTTCATCCCTCCTTGGCCTCAGACAAAACTATGTCTAAATCATCCCCAAATATAGCAATTTTTAGTACAAATAGACCCTAAGAATTTGCCATTCAACTTTCTGTCACATTCTTGAAGATACACTTTCCCTCAGCCTTCTTTTCTCTAAGTTATCAACCTCAACACTTAGACTTTTCTCATTAGATTTCCTAAACTTTAAATGATTTTAATTCTTTTAAAATAAGTTTATCTCATCTTACCTAGGACCTGACTTATGTATGTACTGTTAAGGGGAAAGTATCGATTGAATAAAAAATGAATGTAATTGGAAGAAATCTATATGTATAAATGCCACTAACGAATAATACAATGGCATTCACTTGAATAATTCATTTTAAATATCCTTTATTTTATTTAAAAAAACTAGTAATGTCCTATACTTTTTATATCTTTGCATTACAAGTCACCAACCATTTCTCACATAAAATGGATGGGAATTAGAAATTTTTAAAAATATGCCACAAATTATACATACCATGTTTCATGATACTTCACACAGAAGAAAACATTATTATTATTTGCTTTTTTATTTTAGACAGTGCTTACTACTGAATTTGGGGTTGTAGTTAATGATTTACTTCTGTATGAGTCCAAAAATACTAAATTTATTATATGAAATTCATTTCTGTGAAAATAATTTCTCTGATTCAATCCTTGCAAGTCAGAGGTGTCAGAGATTCACTGAGTATAGGACAAGATTGGATAAAGTTCACGTTAAGTGATAGGTTTCCAAGAAGTTTAGAAAGGAAAAATTGGTAATACATTGGAATATGGGGTAAAATGGGATTATTCATTTTATTTCAATTTCTCCCTTTCTAAATATAACTATTCAAAATTTAGTCTTTGCTTTCAGAATGGTGAGGCGCTTTAGTCTAGTGTAGGCCTGAAGGATAGGATTGTTTCTCTGCCTATTGCAATCAAGGTGTACGGTGGAGGCGATGCATTTAGTCTCCAGAGAGAATGAAGATGCTGCTTGCACAGCACTTCTACTCACCAGTCCATGCAGCAGCAAAGGTGTTGGCTTTGAAGGAAGCCAACTGTCCTGCTCTCCCAGCCAGAGGTAAAGAATTGCATTGGTGGCCACTAGAGGGAGGAGGATTAGGAATAGAGTAAATTGTGGGGAAAAGGTACCCATGAAAAAAGCACATGGGACAACCAACACATCACCAACCACCGCCTAGCAGCTACCTCTCTGAGGGACTATACTAGGGGTCAGCATACACCATTAACCCAGAGACCCAGACACCAGTAATGATTGTAGTATCCTGGTAAAGAGCCCCTTAACTTTGATGGCAGGAGAAGGGAGGTTGAGTACGATAATGGGAAACACACAAGCACACAAACACACAAGCACACGGACATACATTCTCATGCCCAATTACAAGAAGCTGTATCTGTGCCGCCTGATTCTTGCCCATTTTCTTATTTAAAACTCTTGATGTTCTTTACCAAGAATGTGTTCACGAAAAGCAAATAGCCCACCTTCAAGTTAGTCTTGGGAGAAGCATCAGCAGAGACACTCATTGTGCCAAGATGTATTTTACCAACAAATCTGTACAAATTACATGAGGTTAAAAACAAATGGAATATAATATAATTAAAGCAAAGTTTCTTTTGCTAAATTACAGCTTGGAGCAAACCTGCAAGAAATGTTTCCAATTAGCTTCTTTTGCAAACACAAAGCATAGCTCACAACATGTTTTGCTTTCCATGCTGCCCTCTGGGTGGGCTGCCTAGTGGTTGTCTCACCTCCAGCACAAGTAGTGGAGCATTCTGACCAAGGCTGATGATTCCAGGTAAAGCCAATATCACTGTCTCCACTGCCAGTCCGAGTGATAGGAACATTGAACTTATACGTAATTCCCTCATACGATTCTTGATAAAGAACCTGCCATTGAAAACAACTGGTGAAGATAATTAAAATACAATGAGCCTTCATTCAGATACTTATTATTTCTTTTGAAGAAGATAATGCCATAAAGTAAGCCTTATAAGAAATTTAAGATAACTTTTAGAACACATGCACTTATCTTGAATTTTCTCCTTCCATTTTCATAGGTAATTTAGAGCCATTTCTTTCATCTACCTTGTTTGGTTGTAAAAATATTATTCAACCAAGCAATGAAATTGTCAAACATTCATACGGGAGAGCACTCTGGCTTTACCTTTACAAGGATTTTAAACACTTGGGCAAACCATTTCACCTTTATTTACCTAATTTATCTATAAAGCAGAGAAAATAAAGAGGCAAAGACACATTTACCATGACAATGAGATTTGTCGTGGTGGGACCTGGAGCTACCAAGGATTCCGGTTCATCAGTTGGTCTCTTGTAGCGAAAAGTTGTCCCAGCAGCATCAAACTTCTTAGGCCAGTCAATAGTCCAACCACAATTAAGATAGTATTCATCTGTTTCAGATTTTAAAGCTAAAAAAAAAAATCACAGTACACCTAAAAATATGAAACTTCATTTACCACAGTGTCACTGGTAAATAACTGCACTGAAGTATTCAATGAATATTCATTTCTATTTAGAGATGGAATTCTTGACTATTTTCTAAAGTAAAAATTAAAATGGTAATTTTCCATGTGAATGCCAAGAAGATATTAAGTATTTATGATGTCATTGAGAGAAAGGAATAAAATGTTACCTGGAGAAATAAACATATGGAACTAGCAAGGAAAAGTATGACAAAAGAAATAACTAGGAATGGGAGAGATGGAGGAAGCAGACTTTCCTGTCTAAATATTAAAAAGTAATTATATGAATATGGGGTGGGAGAAACTATAGTACTGGCACCCAGACAGACAACAACGCAACCAAACAGTCAGTTAAGAAATAACAATCAATAAACAAAAAAACAACAAAGCATCTTAAAGTATATGACAAAAGAAGCATCTTAAATTAGTTTTAAAAAAAGATAACAAGATATGAAACCAAGACAAAAAACTAGCCATTTGGCAAATAATAAATTCAGCATTATGATGATGATGATGATGATGATGATGATGATGATGATGAATTTATATTTTGTTTGTTATAAGTACCACAATTCCACTCTTAGGTACATATCCAAAAGAAATGAAAATAGGTACTCAAACAAATATTTGTACATACATGTTTATAGTAGCACTGTTCTCAATAACCAAAAGTGGAAACAACTCAATTGTCCATCAATGGATGAACGAATAAACAATTTGTGGTGTACACAATACAATGAAATATTATTCAGCTATTAAAAGAAGTACTAATATATGTTTCAATAGTTATGAATTTCAAAAACATTATGCTAAGTGGAAAAGGCTAGACAGAAAAAGTCACATATTGTAAACTGCCATTTATATGAAACTAGAGGCCTGGTGCACAAAATTTGTGGGGGGGGGAGTGGGGGGGGGATGTGTGTCCCTCAGCCCAGCCTGCCCACTCTCCAATCTGGGACATCCCTCTCACAATCCAGGACTGCTGGCTCCCAACCGCTCGCCTGCCTGCCTGCCTGATTGCCCCTACACAAAATTTGTGCAGGGGGGGAGGATGTCCCTCAGCCCAGCCTGCACCTTCTCCAATCCGGGACCTCTCGCAATCCAGGACCACTGACTCCTGACCATCCCTCCCCTGCAGGTCTGGTCACCCCCAACAGCCTTCCCCTGCAGGCCTAGTCGCCCCCAACTGCCCTCCCCTGCCGGCCCGCTTGCTCCTAACTGCCCTCCCCTGCAGGCCTGGTCGCCCCCAACTGCCCTCCCCTGCCGGCCCGCTTGCTCCTAACTGCCCTCCCCTGCAGGCCTGGTCGCCCCCAACTGCCCTCCCCTGCCGGCCCGCTTGCTCCTAACTGCCCTCCCCTGCAGGCCTGGTCGCCCCCAACTGCCCTCCCCTGCTGGCCTGATTGCTCCTAACTTCCCTCCCCTGCTGGCCTGGTCGCCCCCAACTACCCTCCTCTGCAGGCCTGGTTCCCCCAAACTGCCCTCACCTGCTGGCCTGGTTCCCCACAACTGCCCTCCCCTGCAGGTTCAGTCACCCCTAATTGCCCTCCCCTGCTAGCCTGTTCGCCCTCAACTGCCGTCCCTTTCAGGCCTGGTTACTCCCAACTGCCCTCCCCTGCCGGCCATCTTGTGGCAGCCATCTTTGACCACATGGGGGTGGCCATCTTGTGTGCTGGAGTGATGGTCAATTTGCATATTACCTCTTTTATTAGATAGGATATCCAGAATAGGTAAATCCAATAGAGACAGAAAGCAGATTGATGGTTACCAGGGGTTGAGGAATGGGGAGTAACTGCTTAATGGACACAAGGTATTTTCTGGGGTGATGAAAATATTTTGGAATGTACCAAATGCCACTAAATTGTTCACTTTAAAATGGTTGAGTTCTATTTTATGTAAATTAAACCTCAATTTAAAAAATGGTTTAAAAAGAGAGAAATAATAAATGCCAGCTGGGTAAGTATTTGAAATTAAACAGTTGAATCATAAAATGCTGGGAGAAAACATGGCAGATCTTTTAAAAAATAACACTGGGATATAAAAAGCTTTTTTAAGTATGACAAAACCCACAGAAAATATAAAGGAAAGGATTAATAAATATGCATACATAATTTTAAGACCTATATTAAAAATGCATTAAAAACATTTAAAACTATTGACAGAAAAAGGTTATTGGCACTATTGATAAGAAAAAATGGTGTGGTTCACATACACAATGGAATATTACTCCTTTTGTGATAGCATGGGTGGACCTAGAGAGTATCATGTTAAGTGAAATAAGGCAGTCAGACAAAGACAAGTACCATACAATTTCACGTATATGTGTAATCTAATGAACAAAATAAACTAACAAACAAAATAGAAGCAGACTCATAGATACAGAGAACAGACTGACAGCGGTCAGAGGTGAGGGTGTTGGGAGACTGGGTGAAAAAGGTGAAGGGATTAAGCAAAGGAAAAAAATACCTCATAGACACAGACAACAGCATGGTGATTACCAGAGGAAAAAGGGGGTGGAGGGGAGGTAAAAAAGGGTCTAGAGGGGATAAATGGTGATGGAAGGAGACTTGACTTGGTGTGGTAAATACACATCTATATAATACAATACACAGATGATGTATTATAGAATTGTACACCTGAAACTTAATAAGATATACTTTTATTTATTAATAAAATATAATTTAAATAACCAATGTTACCCAATAAATTCAATAAAAAAAATTTTTAAAGAGAAAAATACAGTGATGATTTTGATAATGATTACATGATTTCATAATGACAAACATGGCAGTTTAAGTTTTTTGTTATTATTTTAGCTTCTTCTTTTACATCCATAACTCATTTCCTAAACCCATTTCTTCTAGGAATTACTTTTTCTACCTCTGTAATTTACCCAATAAATGTTCTCTTACAAAAAAATTTTTTTAATTTATTGGGCCAGATAAACAAGCAGCTCACCCTGGCCTGTGTTGCTCACTGGTTGGAATGTCTGCTCCAGCATCAAAGGGTCTAGGGTTCCATTCCTGGTCAAGGGTCCATACCTGGGTTGCAGGTTTCCTCAGGCCCAGGATGGGCGCATGTGAGAAGCAACCAGCTGATGTGTCTTCTCACATCAATCTTCCTCTCTCTTTCTCCCTCCCTCCCTTCCACTCTCTCTAATAGGGAAAAACAAAAACAAAAACAGAAGCAGCCCCAAAAGACTACAAAGGTCATGGTGCAGTCTCTGCCTCTCTGGACCTCTACCACTTGTCCTTAACAGTACAGACCATTTCATGCCCCCACTCCAATCTGACTGGCACATTTACTTGTATTTTCTTGACTTCAGATATGTTATGATGATTCATTTGTCAAAAACAAATCTAATTAACCTTTTAAGATGAGAACATGTCAACCAATTTTAAGGATTACTTAGTCTTAAATTTTTCTTGTATTTAAAATTTTTCTTTTCAATTCTCACAGTGGTTTTCTGTTTCATTTAAAATATCAGCCCTAACTGGTTTGGCTCAGTGGATAGAGCGTCAGCCTGCGGACTGAAAGGTCCCAGGTTCGATTTCAGTCAAGGGCATATTCCTTGGTTGTGGGCACATCCCCAGTAGGAGGTGTGCAGGAGGCAGCTGATTGATGTTTCTCTCTCATCGATGTTTCTAACTCTCTATCCCTCTCCCTTCCTCTCTGTAAGAAATCAATAAAATACATTAAAAATAAAATATCAGAATTACTTATGTTATATAAGGACGCCTGAACCTGTATAAAATGAACTAGTAGAATAAAAAATAAAACCAGACCACCCCCCCTCTCCCAGCAGCTTTGTAGTCTCCTTCAATTTGAGCTCTCACTTTCCATTTACCCAACTATTCAGCTAACACATTTTTGCTGGTACCATAATAGAGTTCAGAAAACACTGAGCATTTAAGAAGTACTGGATAATTTACTAGGGGAGGAGGATGTGGCATTATGGACAGAGAATTATCAAAGGGAAAAAATTTAATGTTACAAGTCTTATTTTTGTTTTGAGTCTTGCTGATTCCAAAATTATGATGCAAAAATAAAGGGCTCTTCTTGAAAAAAGGAAAAGCCTGATTATACTGGTGTTCTATCCAAAGATGTATTTTGGATGTCCTCTTATTTTTTAAAGACTTAATGAAAAGGCAATGATATGTTCAAGGACATAAGAACTCATCCAGGCCTCACTAGGGGTCTCTGGAGAACCTAAATCTGTTTTAAAAGATCAAACATCAAATAAGTAGAATATCCGTTTCTTTCCCTGTTGAAATAACTGGTACTAGATTTGCCCTTCAACTGTAAACAACTAGAAAACTCACAAAACATATGAATTAGCTGTTCTTAGACATTGGCCAGGACAGGGCAGGGCTGTGATATATGCAAGAAGGAAAACAAGGTGAATTTGATCTTTTGATTTAAGAAATAATAATCTTTTCAACAAACGGTGTTATAGTAATTGAATATCCATATTAAAAAAATTGAACCTCAACCCTTACTTTATACCTTATATAAAAACTCAAAATGGACCATATACCTAAATGTAAAAGCTAAAACTATAATTTCTTGAAGATAATATTTGCAACCTTGAGGTAGGCACAATTTCTAAGGTAGGACATGAAATCCCAAACAAAAAAAATTTAATAAATTAGATTTCATGCAAATTAAAAGACACTATTAAGGATAGAAAATAGATAAGCCAGTGACTGGGAGAAAGTATTCATAAAACATGTATTTGAACAAAGACTTGTATAGAATACATAAAGGACTCATAATTTAATAAAAAATTTCAAATAGGCAAAATAATTTTGAAAAGGAAGGGAGCATTTGGAACTCGTCTACATCATTGGTGGGAATATAGATAATACAACCATGTTAGAAAACAGTTTAGTAATTTCTTATAAAGTTAAACATGTACTTATCATATAACCTTACCATTTCACTCCTAGGCTTTTATCTATGAGAAATGAAAATATATGTCCACACAAAGTTTGTCTATAAATGTTCAAAGAAACTTTATTCATAATGGTCAAAGACTAAAAATGACCCAAATATTCTTAAGTGAGTGGATAAAAATATTATGATATATCCATATATTGGGATATTATCTACACTAATAAAAGAGAAACATGGTAATTAGCGTACGACCGCTACCCTTCCCATTGGCTAATCAGCATATCCTTATGCAAATTAACTGTCAGCCAAGATGGCGACCGGCATCCATGCACTGAAGCGAACAGGGAGGCTTGCTTGCTCCAGTGAC
>NW_005353967.1:10910091-10930130 GCF_000412655.1 Myotis brandtii
GGTGCCCCAACCCCCCAATCGGCCCTACCCTGAGCGTGACTGAGGGTGGCATCGCAACCTCCCGATCCGCCCTGCTCTGTGCATGACAGGGGGCAGCGCCCCAACTCCCCAATCGGCCTTGCTCTGAGCCCGACCAGGGGCAGCACCTAGGGATTGGGTGTGCCCTCTGCCACCAGGGAGCAGGCCTAAGCCAGCAGGTCGTTATCTCCCGAGGGGTCCCAGACTGGGAGAGGGCACAGGCCGGGCTGGGGGACCCCCCCTCCCTCCCCCGAGTGCACAAATTTTTGTGCACCGGGCCTCTAGTTTAGTAATAAAAAAGAGTGAACTTCAGATACACTCAACAATATAGATGAATCTCAAAAACATTATGCTGAGTAAAAAAAGCCATACATAAGTATATACTGTATTATCCCATTATGTTAAATTTCAGAAATATAATGAAATACATGTCAGATAAAAGATCAATGTTTGCCTGAGGCTAAGGCTAGGGGCATTTAACTGCAAAAGCAAATAAGAGAATGTTTTAGAGTCAGAAATGACCTATATTGTGGCTGTGTTATATATACATATAAATAATTGTCAGTACTCTTTGAACTGTATACTTATAATGGATATACTTTATTATATATAAATTATTCCCCAATAACATTGATTTTAAAAATCAAATAAGCAACTCAGTGAAGAGTAAGCTATAAACTACTAATTTTTGTGTTTAGTTCTTACATGTGATCCTATAAGACTTGGAATTTCATTTTAGCATGAAAGTATTCCGTCTCAAAGCAGTATTCCATTTTTTCTTTTTCCATCACCATTTATCCCTTTATGCCCTCTTTCACCTCCATTCACCCCCTACCCCCACCCTCAATCACCACACTGTTGTCCATGTCCATGAGTTCTCTATTTTTTCTTCTCAATCCCTCCGCACACACCCCCGGCCCAAACTCCATAGCTGTCTGCCTGCTCTCTCAGTCTGTCTCTATTTGGCAAAGCAGTATGTCTTTTCCTTCATGATATTGTGCTCTCCCTTCTCCTTAATTTTTGAAATCTACCAAAATATGCTACTCACCAATATAGGCAGGTGACACGGCAACTTCTCTGACTTCAATATTAACAGAACCTCTTGGTATCTGCACAACTGTCAGGTAGCCTGGACCACAGAAGACAGCCAGTGTAAGTAGATTCTGTAGCCTCAGTCAGAAAATGAGTGTTTAATAACCATTCAGTAATGAATTTCCTTATTCTACCATGCTTTCTTCGGCTTTTCACTATACAAATTATGAAATATGGGCAAATTCCCCTTTGGGTTAATGAACACCTCTAGAGTATTTTTCTTTTCCTCTAAAATACCTTCAACATGTACAATATTGGTTCATTTTATTTTCTCAACCGTAGCCCACACATCAATCTACTGTGGAAATTCATATCTTAAAGAAACATGGCAAAATGAAGTCAAGTAGAAAGGAAATAATATTTACTTAAAATATCTTACATAGGAACTTTCCTGTAATGTTGGAGGGCATGCAGACTGGTTCAGCCACTGTGGAAGACAGTATGGAGTTTCCTAAAAAGTTAAAAATGGAACTCCCATTTGACCCAGTAATCCCACTTCTAGGACTATATCCCAAGAAACCAGCAACACCAATCAGAAAGGATATATGCACCTCTATGTTAATAGCAGCACAATTTACAATAGCTATTTGGAAACAGCCTAAGTGCCCATCAGCAGAAGAGTGGATTAAAAAACTGTGGTACATCTACACATGGAAGATTATGCTGCTATAAAAAAGAAGGAACTTTTACCATTTGCAACAGCAAGGATCGAACTGGAGAGCATTATTATGCTAAGAATAAGCCAGTCAGAGAAAGATAAATATCACAAGATCTCACTCATACGTGGGATATAATGATCAACATAACTTGATGAACAAGAATAGATCCAGAGACAAATGGCAGGGAAGGTGAGGAGGGGGTGGTGGTGAGAGAGCAACCAAAGGACTTGTATGCATGCATATTAGCATAACCAATGCACATAGAAACTGGGGCAGTGGGGGCTTGCCCAGAGTGGGAATGGCTGGGGGTTGGGGGGAGGGAGTCAACTGGGGTTAAAGAAGACATATGTAAAACTTTAGACAATAAAAAAAAAATAAATAAATATCTTGCATGAAGCCATATTTAATACTTTAAAAGGCTGAAAGTAATTTGGGGGGAAAGCAATGTCTGCCTAAATAAAGAAATTTTAAAATAAGGGGTGGTGGTGGTGATCAAATGTGTTGCCTATTCCAAGCACACAGAGGCGTGAGGAAGAGTTCTCTCTACACACTCACCTCCTCCTCTGGGTGACGTCTCATTGAAGAACCCTTCAACAGCATCGCATGTGCTTCCATCCCCTCCACAGACTCGACATTTATCTTCCCTAACACTGGATTCCAAAATATTATCACAACCTACATGCTGCAAACAGAGAAGAATATTCAGTGTGTGAAAAAAGGGAATTCTTACTAAGCAAATAAATATAGCGTATTTATTTACTTGTTTTTCCAGTAAAGGAAATAAAAAACAAGAAATATTTTCCTCTCTCCACTTTTACCTTCACTCTCCAATAAGTTCTAGGTAACATTTCTCAACACATAAGTTTAAAGAAAAAAAATTCTGATTTCCCAGGAATGGATGTCTATATTTCTAACCTAGATTTAATTATTTATAGATACCATGCTTCAATTCTTAAAATATAATTTGTTAGCAATGGACTCTTACTTATACTCTTACAATACATGCAAGCACTGAGAAAAATGGCATTTAGTCCTATACAAGGTTATAACAGCAAGAGTCTTGACTGGGCATGACATTTTGTCCTTTCTCAATCACTAGCCCTTTTGGATTATCCAATTGTTTGAGTCAAGGATTAGTTGTGGAATTCATGACTGGGTAAATCTTTAAAAATGAATACCTGTACCCACTAGCTGAATAAAATTGCCATAAACTCTACCTTTCAGTCTTTCATTGAACCATAGAGATGTGGATTCTTAAACATTTTTGGTACAAATTTTGGAACTTAAATTTGTATATTTGACATTTAGCCATTGATACCAGGCATGTAATCTCTGAATATACTAGTAAGCTGTATCTGGGTTTTTATTATCTAAAAAGAATTTTAATATTGTCACAGAAATAACCTTTTCTTCAAGTAAATACACACACACACACACACACACACACACACACACACACACTGGGCTATCAGATACATTTGGAGGTCAGTAGCCAGAAGGACAGAAACTTTTGTAAGAAATTATGAGACTAAGTAAAATAGACAGTGTTTTTATATCTTCTTTCTTTCTGGGACTTAGCTTTGCACTTCTCTTTAAAATAAAACAAAAACAAGAAAAAAACCCTATATAATAAAGAGCTAATATGCAAATGGCATCACATCCTCACGCCGTCATGCCATAACAGCTCAGACACTCAACACTCGGGATAGAGGAATGGGGACCAGCCAGGCACAAAAGAGCTCGCGAGAGAGGAATGGGGACCAGCCAGGCTGTGGCCTGGGAGAAGGACAAGCCACACACCCTGCAGTCCCGGGTGCCAACAGCTGGGGCTGTGGCCCGGGAGAGGGACAAGCCATCCGCCCCATGATCCTGGACGCCAGCAGCTGGGGCTGCGGCCTGGGAGAGGGACAAGCTGCATGCCCCATGGTCCCTGCAGTCCTGGGCGCCAGCTGCTGCACCTACTGCCCGGGAGAGAAACAATTCACATGCCCCACGGTCCCCACGGTCCCCATCTTCCCAGGCACCAGTGGCTGTGCCTGTGGCCCAGGAAAGGGACAAGCTGCATGCTCCGCAGTCCCAGGTATGGTCCCCGTGGTCCCAGGCACCAGTGGCTGTGCCTGGGGCCCAGGAAAGGGACAAGCTGCATGCCCCGCAGTCCCAGGTATGGTCCCCGTGGTCCCAGGCACCAGTGGCTGTGCCTGGGGCCCAGGAAAGGGACAAGCTGCATGCTCCGCAGTCCCAGGTATGGTCCCCGTGGTCCCAGGCACCAGTGGCTGTGCCTGGGGCCCAGGAAAGGGACAAGCTGCATGCCCCGCAGTCCCAGGCATGGTGGTCCCCGTGCCAGGCACCAGTGGCTGTGCCTGTGGCCCGGGAGAGGGACAATCCGCATGCACCATGGTCCCCGCGGTTCCAGGAGCCAGCAGCTGTGCCTGCGCCTGTGGCCCGAGAGAGGGACAAGCCACCCGGCCCGCAGTCCTGGGTGTCAGTGCCTGTGCCTGCGGACCAGGAGAGGGACAAGCCACCCGCCCTGTGGTCCCAGGTGCCAGTGCCTGTGACCCAGGAGAGGGACAAGCCACCAGCCCCATGGTCCTGGGCACCTGCGACTCTGGCCCGGGCAAAGTCACCTGCTCATGGTCCCCTGTGGCTGCAGCTGGCCCAGGCAAAGCTGGCCCAGGTCCTAGGTGCCTGCAGCCAGCCAGAGGGAGGGAAGCCCAGTCCCAGGTGCCTGTGACCAGCTGGAGGAGGGAATCCTGGGTCCCAGGTGCGGGGTGAGGCAGAGGTGGTTAGGGGCAATCAGGCCAGCAGGGGAGCAGTTAGGGGCGATCAGGCTGGTAGGGGAGTAGTTAGGGGCGATCAGGCAGGCAGAGGTGGTTAGGGGCAATCAGGCAGGCAGGCAGAGGGGCCAGGGGTGATCAGGCAGGCAGGCAGGTGAGCGGTTAGGAGCCAGCGGTCCCTGATTGTGAGAGGCAGTCGGACATCCCCCAAGGGGTCCCGGATTGGAGAGGGTGCAGGCTGGGCTGAGGGACCCCCCCACCCCGCATGAATTTCGTGCACCGGGCCTCTAGTGATCATTTAAGCAACCTTGCATTCTCCGTTGATACAGATATCCAGCGAATCCATATTGCACCGAGTCCCATCAATCACTGCGGGGGCACGTTCAGTGTAGAAGTTGTAGCCATCAGCCAAGCAGTTTAATGCACAAGGTTTCATTCCACCTGGACAAATGCAGTAAAAAAGAAATAAATGGATTGGTTCTCCTATGAGACAGTGATTCAATATTCCCCATAGCAAATGTACAATTCATATAGACATCATTCCCTGACTATATCCCTGGATGTGTAGGTTTCTTTCCTCTTTTGCTAAAATTTCGTGTTTATTTTCATTCCTTGTTCAACTTAATGAAGGTCCTGCTAAGTAGTTTTCAAGTTTAAAAATTTTAAGTGTTTCCAATATATGTTTACAATATCTTTTGGGTCAAAAGGGATCACAGTGGAGGTACCTGAATGTTGATGCAAATAAATGAAATAAAAACTGTTTTTAAAAAATGAACCAAGGAAATAAAGTTTAAGGAGGCTTGAAACTATTACCTTATATGACAAATCAGAATTTCTACAACATATGTAACTTGTTATGGAAGCTGATACAAAAACTCTCCTACTTTAGCAGGGACATGGTAGTTGTAAAATAAAACTATTTGTACCTGTTTTTAAACATATCATATTCCGTGAATATGGCTTTAGTGTGGAGATAAATTGTTATCAGATTAGCAAATCAAAGATAAAATTAATTATAGTTTTAAAATTGAATAGTTAAAATATCTAATATTATTTTGTGAACATATATAATAACTTGAGCATTTTCATTTTGTCACTGAAATTTGTATTTTTTAAGGTTGATATAAAAGATAGGTATGAATAGTAGCCATTTAAAACAAGCAAAGTACATGTCATAATCTCATAATATATTTAAAAGTAGCAATAAATATGGATATATTTCATTCAAAACAGCACATGAGAAAGTGACTTATAAATATGCAACTATTGATTAAAAATATGACGTAAGAAGAATACTTCCTGTTCAATCTTCCTTTTATGAAGTTTAAAACACTTTGGTCTTATTCTAATTATTCTGATAACATTTCTCTTTGAAATAAAGCTGACTACTTCTTATAAAGAAAATAAGGCAGAAAGATTGAAATGACACGCCTAAGGTAGACACAGGTTGCTGCAGAGTGAAGGTATGTGGAGTAAAAGAGAGAAGCCAACTGGGTGGTGAAGACAATGATAAGTGAGAGACAGAACATTCCATTAAAAGGAGATCACTGTTATAGTTGACTAGAGGCCCGGTGCACAAAATTTCGTGCATTAGGGGGGAGGGTGCACCCTCTGGCAGTCTGGGGACCCCTCACTCCTTACCGCCCACCTGCAGCAGAGGCGGGAGAGGCTACCGCCACCACCACTGCACTCACCAGCCGTGAGCCCAGCTTCTGGCTCAGCGGCACTCCCCCTGTGGACGCTCCTGCATTAAGCGTCTGCCCCCTGGTGATCAGTGCATGCCATAGTGACTGGTCATTCTGCCACTTGGTCGATTTGCATATTAGGGTTTTATTATATAGGATAGTTGTTGTGCAAGAAGGCTCAATATATTCACACACCCTATTTTTTCAAGAGAAGATGAAAACCTAGATTTTTAAAATATAACTTGTTCTTGGCAACTCATTCAACATTTTCAAAAATACTGTGAAGGTTAAAACACATATGTAAGTAAAAACTGTTCTTGAACCACCAGTTTACAACCACTGGCCCAAGTTCATGTTTTCTCCCATTTTCTTTATCTGTAGGCTATAAAACTCCTATAGGACTTATAAGGTTATTATTAAGCTTAGGGTAATGATATATTTTGCTGTCCTGAGCACAGAAATAATAAGTAATCAATAAAATAATTTCTTTCTGAACTGATAATCAAGGTATTTATAATCTACTTTTGTAAGATTCTCATGAATAAAATTGCTCTAAATTTCCATGAATATTACTGGGATTGTTTTCATTACTACCCACTATTGTTCTTTCCCCATTTATTATTGTAATGTTTTGAAAGTTAATGGAGCTTTTTATGTAATGGGCTTTTTAAAAAGAACACTAGCCTTTTATTTACTCAATTTTAATACTATATTAATTATGTAACATAGTATTTGATAGGCAAGACATGTAATTACTATGGTTGTATTCATAGAAATAAATTTCCTCCTTTTTCACTGCTCAAGATGTATTTAGCTCTCTCTGTTACAATGAGTTTTCAGAAGAGGTACTGCTATTATTTCAAGAAGGAATTTAGGATGATTCTCTAAATGGAAGGTCACATTACCAATTACCTTCATTTAAAGCTTATTATGAATTTAGTGTTAATTCATTCCACTCAATTACCTAGATGCTAATTATTAAATCCTCCTACAATAAGATAAAACAATACCAAATGTATATGAACTTAATAAAAGTGATTCAAAATACAGGAAACAAAAAGTAATAAAAAAGAAAGTAAAGTCATATAATAGTTCAAGATTTTAACACACTTCTCTCAGTAATTGATAGAAGAGCAAGAGCAGAAAAAAAAACACCAGAAAAAATTAAAAATATTTGCATAACACTAGCCAAATTGACCTCATGGATATCCATAGAACACTACTATATCCAACAACTGCAGAAAACACATCCTTTTCAAGTATAAAGAGAATATTCACCAACATGGAGAATAAGCTATATCATAAAACAAATTTCAATTAATTTTAAGAATTTAAATCATACAGAGTATTCTCTAAGCACATTAGAATTAAACTACAAATTAATAACAAAAAATCTAGAATATATAAAATATTTTGAAATTCCACCAAAAAACTCTAGAACTGATCAATGAATTCAATAAAGTAGCAGGATACAAGAAGAAATAAAAATGACAGTTATAAATAACCTAAATAACCCATGGGTAAACAAGAAATCACAATGTAAATAGGATAATATTTTGAAATGAAGGAAATAAAAACACATCAACTTTGGGGAATGCAATAGAGCAAAATAAACCCATAATTAAAAGAAAAAAGACAGTAATAGAGAAAAGTGCTACAGCCAAGTCGATTCTCTGAAAAGATAATTAAAATTGATAAACCTCAAGTAAGACTGATCAAGTAAAAGAGAGAAATACATATTATAAATATCAGAAATCAAAGAGCATACATCACTCCAGATCCTACAGATATTAAACAGAATAATAACAGAATGTTATGATCAATTTTCTATCAATGAATTGGACAACATGGGTGTAACTTATCAATAAACTTATCAAAGACACAAATTTGAAAACTCACATAAGAATTAAAAATTCTGAATAATTCTTTTATCTGTTAAAGGAGCTGAATTTGTAATAATTTTTTGTACAAAGAAAATACCAAACATACATGCTTTTACTATTTTTCCAAGGAAAAAAATAATACCAATGTTACAAACTCTTTCAAAATAAGTAAGAATTCTATTTCAGGAAGCCAGAGTAACTCTGATACCAAAACTTGTCAAAGACATAACAAAAATAAAATTTAGAAATCAGTTTCCCTTATGAACATAGACACAAATATACTTAATAAAATATTAGCTATTAAATTTAATAACATATAAAAATAGTAAATCATTACCACATAGGGTTTATCCTGGGAATAAAAGGTTGGTTTGACATTATAAAATCTGTCAAGTAATTTATCATATTAACAGAATAAAGAAGAAAATCACATATAATCTCCACATGCACAAATTGTATTGAAGGGCCAAGCCAGTGCATTAAGACAAGAAAATGAAATAAAAGGCAAAAAGATTGAAATAGACCGTCTCTATTCCAAATAACATGACTATTTAGCAAGAAAATCCTAAATAACAGAACACAAAATTAATATATAAAAATTAATTTTATTTTTATACACTAGAGTTAATAATTAAAAATGAAATTTTTAAAACTTTCATTTACAATAGTGTCAAAACACATAAATTACTCAGAAATAGGTTTAACAAAAGATGTGCAAGACCTTATACCTAAAACTACAAAACATAGCTAGAGACATTAAAAAAGACACAAATACATAGAGATATATACTATGTTCATAAATTGGAAAATTCAATATTTGAATTTGTCAGTTCTCCCTGTATTGATCTACAGATTCAACATGATAACAAGCATAAGCCCAGCATGTTTTTCTGTAGAAATTAACAACAAATTTTGTAATTTATATGGAAATGCAAAGCATTTAGAATATCCAAATAACTCTTAAAAAAGATCAAAGTTGGAGGAACTTATGCTACCTGTGTCCAAGACTATACAATTACAATAATTAAGTCAGTGTGGTACTAATATGGAGTTGACAAATAGATTGATGAAACAAAACAGAGTACATAAATATACTACAAATACACACCATATCCCTAAATTGTTTTAGATTGTACATCTAAATTTAAAGATAAAAAACCTGGCTCTTAGAAGAAAAGATTAAAAAATACCATCTAGAGTTGAAGTAGACAAAGATTTCTCAAACAGGACACAGAACACAATAACCATAAAAGAAAAAAATTGAAAAATTAGAATTCATCAAAATTAAAATCCTATACTCATCTAAAATACCATTTAAAAAGTAACAGGAGAGCCACAGACTGTGAGAAAATATTCGTAAAACTTATCTGATAAATGACTACCACTAGAGAATCTATAATAACAAAAGTGTAATATGCTAATTAGACTGGATAGCCGAATGACCTTCCGGATGAAGACGGGGCTGTGAGGGCCGAGCCCCTTGCACGAATTTTGTGCATCAAGCCTCTAGTGAAAAGATAAAATACCAATTTGAAAATAGGCAAGAAATGTGAACACTTAACAAAAGAAGATACATAAATGGTCAATAAGCACATGAAAATGTGCTCAACATAATCAATAATCAGAAATGCAAATTAAAGCCCTAGCGGGTTTGGTTCAGTGGATAGAGCATCGGCCTGCGGACTGAAGGGTCCCAGGTTTGATTCCGGCCAAGGGCACATGCCCAGGTTGCGGGCTCAATCTCTAGTAGGGGGTGTGCAGGAGGCAGCCGATCAATAGTTCTCTCTTATCATTGATGTTTCTATTTCTCTCTCTCCCCCTTCCTCTCTGAAATCAATAAAAATAGATTTAAAAAAAAGAAATGCAAATTAAAGCCACAGTAAAATATCATTATACACCCACC
This sequence comes from Myotis brandtii, assembly GCF_000412655.1. Lineage (NCBI taxonomy): Eukaryota > Metazoa > Chordata > Mammalia > Chiroptera > Vespertilionidae > Myotis > Myotis brandtii. The sequence continues at coordinate 10,920,106 of NW_005353967.1, forward strand.
AGGAGAAGACTGAAAACACCAAATGTTGGCAAGGATATGAACAAACAGAACTGACACATTGTTGGTGGGAGTTGTGATATGGTACAATAACTTTGGAAAAATATCTGGCAGTTTTTTTAAAATTAAACTCATACCTACCCTATTATTCAACAATTCTACTCCTAAGTATTTACCCAAGAGAAATGAAAACATATGCCCACAAAAAGATGAGTATGCAAATAATCACAGCAGCTGATTCATAACAACTGTAACTAGAAACACCCCAGGTGTCCATCAGTCACAGAATGGAAAAGCGAACTGATTATAATACTGCTTAGCAATAAAAAGGAATGAACTGCTTGTACATGCAATAATGCAGATGGATTTCAAAAACATTGGGCTTAAAGAAGCCTTGCACAAAAGAGAAAATATGACATAATTTCATTTATATGACGTTCTGGAATAGGCAAAACTAATCTATAGTAAAAAAAAAAAATCATAACAGTAGTTGCCTCTTAGAACAAACAGGTAGAGGCAGCTATGGACTGGGAAGGACTATGGAGGTAATGGTAATGTTCTATATGTCAGTAGAGTTTTACAGGTACATGCATTTGTTAAAACTCAGGGAAAGGACAGTTAAGATTTGTGCATTTCATTGTACATAATCTAACCTCAAAAGAAAAAAGTAAACAGTACTGAACTGGGGTTGATGTATGCATGCTTAATTACTTACAGGAAAGTATATTAATGACTACAATTTACTTTGAAATGCATTTTAAAAAAAGCATAGATTGATGAATGGACAGAGATGACTAGACATGTAATGAAAAATATATACTGAAATGTTAATGGTAGAATCTTGGTGGTGGATAAAAACATCACTGTAAAATTATTTCAATATTGTTCTATGTTGAAATTTTTTCAAAAATGTTAAAACAAGCAAAAATTTTGAATGTGCATTCAATCTTTCCAAGAGAAAATTTTAACAAAACTTAGTTTGTATTTTGGGAGTGTAAGCAAACTTTTTTGTGCTTACTGAACAACTGGTGTTTGATACATGCCCAAATTAAAGAGCAAAAATGTTTCCCAACACTAAAAAAGAATTTTAAAAATCTATGGTAAGATCCTTAGCCTTTTCTCAAGAAAGAACACATTTTCCTGGCCTCTTTGAGTTGATTTATATTGTTATAATTTGTTTTTAGGGTGATAGCTCTAAATACTTCGTGATTATAAATGATTATAATGTAATGTCCACATACCTCAAGAAGTCAAGAACTCAAAAAAATGATTTCTGATCATTTGTACTAACATAAAGTTCATTACAGGGAAACTAAAACATGAGACCTTATAGTATTATAAGTATTTTCCTGCTTTGATTTACAAACACTAATTTTTACTAGTATGTGTAGAAATGTGTGTGTCTTTGTATTATTTATATACTCTTTCATGTTTGCAAAGCTCTCAAGCATGATGAATGCTCTGCCAGGTTATACATTACCTCCAGTAAAGGGTTTCCAGTTATAATAATTTCCACGGAAAGGCATATTGTCAAAGTCTGCACACTGTTTCTCTCGAAAATCTCGGGCCCCCAAAGGACATGGCTAAAATAAAATAAAATCATAAATGGTACGATTGTTGAAAAATTCCAAAACCAAGGGACAGCGTCCCTAAAATTAAAATTGCCTGAACTCCATCACATTAGCTCACTGCCTGACTCTCTGGAACATGCTCTACTCTTTTACAACCAGTATTCAGACTGAAGTGTCTGAATTGTAATCTTAGCCACAGAAGAAATAACTGAAGTCATTTAAACAAAGTGAAGCGTTAGACAGTTTCCATATAACTTTACACTCAGATGCATGTCATAGTCCACTTTGCAATCGATCCATCAGGTATCTCCTTATAAGCACAAATAAAAACCAGAAGAAATCAAAACACAAAATCTTTTTGGTAGCAGTGTTTGAGGTCCAGTTGCCACAGCTACTCCCAGCTCTTTATTTTAAGGAATCAAGAGGCAGATTTGTAACATGACATTCAGCACTATTAATTGTGGTTTGGATCCCGACTACTATAGCTGTTGACTGTCTAGCTCTGACAAAAACCGTATTTTAAGACATGGGATGAAATGGGCAAAATGCTAGGCCTCAAGTTTAAACACCTTCCAATTCAAGGAATGTGGACTTATTAGGATTTACATTTCAACTTTAACATCACAGAAAATAAAATACTAATTTGGTTCAAAACATGTACATGTGTTGAGTGGGAGACAAGAGAAGGATGATGGGAAGGTGAAGAGAGAATTATTTGTTTTTAAAATTTGGAATGCTTCTTCTACCTGGATTTTTTTACAGAGGAAAATCTTGCCAATCTAGCTAGGTCCAGATGCCGAATACCACAGGGCCATCCTAAATTCAATACTTAAGTTCATAAAGAATTAAAAGTATAACATCTCACAGTGTTTGAACAATATGACCTAATTTGATGTATCTTTTAGAGTTCTGCAGCTGTTGCACCTAAAACTTGAAGCTACTGATCGAGAAACACTCACTTTAAATATGGAAGAATGGAGCAAGTCATTAGATAAAATTATTAATTGTGAATAAATAATGAGTATGTTACAGACACTCTCAGATATCATTTTCAGGCTTTTTACCACCTTCCATGGGATCTCTACATTTACTGTATTTTATACAGTTTTCTGATGTCAGTCCCTTGAAGCATGTGCAAAAATAATAGAGCATAATGTGCAAATATTTGCATGGTCACCATTACTTTCTATATACTATGGTTCAAATTACTAGCATATCAAGTCCAAAGCCTCAGATTCTGGAAATAGTGAGAGCAGGTCTACATTCTGTTATGGGCCCAGAATTTAAAATATTTTTCTGCACATTAAAATATGACACTGCAATGCCAAACCTAATGATTCTGCTTGCCAAATTACCATTTTTACCTGTCTTTTCAAAAAAATGCAAACTAAGTATGAACCGTAGGCTACATAGTGCATCACACTGGAAAGATATGCTTCTGGTGTCTTGCTTCATAGTGTGCTACCGCTTTCCTTTCCTAGCCATTTCCAGGGAACCTCACACAAGGACTGGAGTTGTCAGTGGCCGTGCCATGCAGCAAGGCTAGTTTTTAAGCAAATATTATCAATTTTTAAAAATACAAATAATTTTAACTATAGGTACAAGTTTTCACATAAAACTTAAGTATTTGTAAAGCACCAACTACCTAAAAGTTCTCACAGCTTTCAAACTAGTTGGAGAAACAAGATACAAATAGACAAACCACAGCACTGTTGCAGGCAGTACTGATAGGGCGGCATGATGCAGGTGCTGTATGAAGGCAAACGATCAATGTGTCATGTGACTAATCATAAGGAAACTTTTCCCCTGGAAGCAAACCTTGAGTGTATTATAATTATAATAAAAGTATCATGAAAACTTAATCTTTGTAACATTATAAGATATTGTAGGAATTGAGCTGGTTAAGCAAAAGGACTTTCGGGGTAGGGGTGGGGGGGATTATTAAGAATAAAGCCAAGTAAAGCCATGGGGACAGGAAGGGAAAGGTCATATGTTGGGAATTAGTTGGAAAAAGGCCATCCTAGATGAAACAAACTGTATGGAAGCACGAGAGCAGATAACATTTCATAGAAAAGCACTGGTACATAAAAAAGCCTCAAATTAACAAACTAAGGTATCGTGAAGGCCATTCACTTAAGAACAAAAATCCTATTCCTAATTATCTTGTAATGTCACTCCTAGCTAGAAGAGAAAGGGTCCAATAGGAGGATATTGCTGTTTCATGAAGCACTTGGATAATATGTTGTAAAAGTTTTGATCCACTCTTTTCCTGGAATAATCACTCCAAATGTCAGCATGATAAAAATATTAACAATGACAACAGCGACTTAGCATTTAGTGAGTACCTACTCTGGGCCACACTGTTCAGAGGTCTCAAGATCTATTATCTATTGAATCTCTGTCTACACTCTTATGAGGTGGTTGTCCTTAATAATCCCATTTTACAACAGAGTACTGAGTACAGAAAGGTTTGCTTAGCAATAGCTTCAGGATGCAAGGACACCTCCCTCATCTGAGTGGCACCTCCTCTGGACACTGTCTAAATGCTACAGTAACAGTGTGAGGCTTTAGCTGTTAAGATACACAAAGACCTAACAGGAGTAACTTGGACTATGGACCTAGTCTTGTCATTTCCAGCTGTAAGTTTCTTATCTTCTCCAAGCTACTTTTTTTTTCTCATTTATAGAATAAGAGGGCCAATTCTTATAAAATAAGAATTTTGGAGTAAGACTAGCCTGGATTCAATTCTAACTTTGTCATTTGTTTAATTCATGGCCTTGAGCAATGTAATTCATTTTCCAACCCTCATCTATAAACTAGTATTTATCTCCTAGTTGAAGATTCATGTAAAATGTCTAGCTCTGTACTTGGCACATGGTAGCTCTGAATAACTATTGGCAGCAGTGCTGGTTTTGGGTCAGGCATCCATAGACTATCCCTCATCGTTCCTGCTCTGCTCTATATATCAGGGGAACAAACTCTGCAAGCTCCATATCCCAGGCTTCTGTGCCAGCTGACTTCTGGTTAGGTGCAGGCAATGAAAGGCACGCGTGGGAGAAGCCAGGGCATTTCTCTCATTTCCTCTCTACCTCAGAAAGCATCTTAGGCAGGCGCAGAATCCTTCTGCGGCTCTAACTTCAGGAAACAAAAGCCCCACACCTCCAGCCCATGCTATGCTTCCAGCTTCTGGACTCTGATAAAACTACCTCCTTCCTGGATCTTTCTGGTAGGAGTGGTGGCATCTTCCTGCTGACCCTGATCTATGGGCTTGCAAGCCTCTTCAATTGCCAAGTAACCAAGTATGTGCACTAAATTCCCTCTATTTGAATATTCAGAATGACCTATATTATTATGGTTGGATCTTTACAGACACATACAACAATCAATAATGATGAAGAAGGAAGAGGAGGAAATTGGTAGGTTGAATACAGGTATATTTCCATAGTTTATTGGTTAAGGGTATAGAGGTTGGCAAACTTTCTCTGCAAAGAGCAACATAGTAAATATTTTGATTTTTGTGTTCCATACAGTATTGGTTGTCACTATTCAACTGTGCCATTATAATGTGAAAGAAGCCATAAACATATATGTAAATGGCCATGGCTGTGTTCCAATAAAGTTTATTTACAAAAAGAGGTGAGGGACCAAATTTGGCCAAGGAAATACATTTTGCCAACCCCTGCTTTAGGTGCTAACAGAATAGATACAATCTGTCTGGCAACATTTTGCAGAAGAACCAAACTTGATTATTAATTTTTGAGTCAATGCCAAATCATACATTTTTAAGAATTTATTTTAGAAGTAATATAATCTAATTTGTACACGCTGCTTAAATGTCCTCTATAATTATCCCCAAAGTGGTCACACAATCTGAATAAGCATCTACAGAAATATCAAGTACTTTTCAGACAGCTACAATTCTTATCAGGTTCTTCCTTACATTCGGCCAAAATCTGTCTTGCTCTTTTCTTCTGGATCCACACTGAGCAAATCTAACCCCTAACTGAAAGGTATCTAGACCTTAATGGATTTCCTAAGGGCACATCATAACTCATCATTAGCCCTCTTAAAACAAGCACCAAGAACTGGCCTTTGTTTTGTTCAGCAAATGTATATAAAATGCTTACTATGTGTCACATATGATCTAGGCTCTGGATATGAGGCAATAAACAAAAAAAATTAGGTCCCTGCTTTCATGGAGCTCATTGTAATGGAGTGAGAAAGAAGAAAAACAAAGCAGGTTAAGGAGACTGATAGTGAGGTGGAGGGAAGTTTTAAATAGTATAGTCAGAGAAATTCTCTTGGATAAGGTGGCATTGGAGCAGAGTTAAAAGAAACTAAGGGAGTGATTTATGTACACATCTGTGAAAAGAGTGCTCCGGGGAAACAGGAAATGCAAAGGCCCCGAGGCAAGAGTGTGTTTGGGATGTTCATCGAGGAGAATGGAAGATGGAAGGGTCTAGGGAAGCGGTTCTCAACCTGTGGGTCGCGACCCCTTTGGGGGTCGAACGACCCTTTCACAGGGATCGCCTAAGACCATCGGAAAACACATATATAATTACATATTGTTTTGTGATTAATCACTATGCTTTAATTATGTTCAATTTGTAACAATGAAATTGGGGGTCACCACAACATGAGGAACTGTATTAAAGGGTCGCGGCATTAGGAAGGTTGAGAACCACTGGTCTAGGGAAAGGTAGTAGACTTGGGGACTTGATCTCATGCTTTCTGGTTCTAGAATATATCCAGCTAGTGTTCTGTTCTCCTGATTTCAATGTTTCCTTCACTGAATGCTCTGAATTTGTGTTGATTAGAAATAAGCTCAGTAGGAATTGTACATGCTGGTTCCAAAGAAAGTGATCAAAGAAGAGTTCATTTCTTAAGAAAAAATTACATAAAATATATTTTTTTAGTTTTTGTTTAAAAAGAATAGAGATTTTAAGGAGTAATGCTTTTTAAATTACTTAGGGATTATAAGTGCTGACACTATGCAGAAATCCTAACAGAGAACAATGGGCATAAGCAACAAATTCTTTCTGTGAAGCCTGACAGGTTTTCAGGCTCCTAGTGTTCACACTAATCAGCATCCTCTCCTTTTTAAAAGCGACCAGCAGGGCCCCGCATAAATCCAGAGAGCAAAGCTGCAGGTCTCAGCAACTTTTGATCTTAGCATTTTCAAAGAAATTTTTAAAATATTATCACTTTTATCCCCATTTCTCAGAAATCTATGTTAAGTTAGCACATTCTGCAGACTATCTTATGTTTCCAATTTTATTGATAGTTTAAAAGCATCTCCTTTTGATTTAATACTACTTTATTGGTAGATAAATCTAAAAAAGAGTAATTCATTGGGGGCATAAAAGTTGCTATAGAAAGAAATCTTAGCTTCTGCTGACTTTACAGGGGTATTTCTACGACTGGGGTTCTAATCATGGTTTTGTCCTGAAGAATAGGGTGACCTTGGCAAGTCCAGAAATCCATGTGCGCCTTCTTTGTTTTCATTTGCAAAACATACCCCAAAAGCCCATACCTTTAAGAGAAATACAACCCAAAATATTTTGCAAATGAGGAAAATGCTGAAAATCCTGTACTTTGCCTTATGGGTAATAAAGAGTGAGAAGCAGGCCGAGAATGAAAACTCTTTTTCCCTTTCCCTCCCCTCTCCTCTTCCTAGAGGAGACAGGCAGGGGGAAGATACCAGGATTCCTATGACTCGGGGAAAATTGCAAAATAAGCAATATTGGCATTTTGTTCTTCTACATTCTTTATGTCTTTCTCACCTTCTGCCCCTTTTTTCCTTTCTCGCTTTCACATCAAATGCAGTTTTACTTCTCCACTATTATACTAGAACAACCTTCTACACTCCCCAAATTTAATTATCTTCTTCCTCTCCAGGATAGAAACATATTCTTAGCCAGTAATACCCCATTGGTTGGGGAAGCATGAGTGTAGTCTGGATTCCAACCCTTGCTTTGTTGAGCAAGCCATGCACCTGACATAAGACTAGGCATCTTTTTCTAAATTACACAGGAAAAAAAATGCCACGTGGGTTTAAAAAGGCCTTTCTTCCACACCCTCTCTTACAAGTTGCCAACAAAATTCCAGATTTCCTAGCTTTCAGGTACTGCCTGATTATCTCATTAAAGTAATACATGAGGGCGTTTCCAATGTTAAATTTTGAGTTCAATGCAAATAGTGAATCATTGCAACCCCAGTTTTGATCCAACCTTCTTATCTCTTGTCCCCCATATAATTTCTGGGTTGTTTTTTTAGGTTGTTTTTTTTTTTGTAGTTTCACTTTTCATTTACTTTTAAAGAAAAACAAAAGCCTGATAAACCTGCATGGTCCAAACTTGAATCTAGCTGACATATTTGATACGATAATCTTCTATGCAAGTTTTCAAAATTAAAGTTAGTTCTAATGTACCTTGCAGAGACCACATTTAATTAAAATGCCATCTATCCATAACATAACCCTTTCCCCTAAGCCTATAAATATGTTAAGAAACAAACTTTCACTTGGTGGTTTTTTGAACATCTCTTTTAAGAACAAAATAAACAAACAAGCTCTTTTTTGTGTATAATCTAGTACTTATTTTCAAAATTTGATGCACACCATAAAATTTATACTTAAAGAAGAGTAATGACACTGGTCCTGTTATTTCTTTACACATATAATAGTATATTATGTACAATATTTATAAGGATAAAGTGGCTGATACTAATTTGTTTTCTGATTATAACTTGGGACACAGTTACAAACTGTTAGTTATAACTAATGGATCAACTCTGTACTTTGGCACCACACCTCTCCCTGGGGGGAAGGTTGGTAGTTTCAGGGTGCTCTCAGCTCTCTGATTGTGATGCAGGGTAAGGTTAGACCAGTGATGGTGAACCTATGACACGCGTGTCAGAGGTGACACGCGAACTCATTTTTTTGGTTGATTTTTCTTTGTTAAATGGCATTTAAATATCTAATCTAATAAAAGACAAAAAGGGTAATTAACCGTACCTCCGCTACGCTTTGCATTGGCTAATCAGGGCAATATGCAAATTAACTGCCAACAAAGATGGCGGCTAATTTGCATACTGCAGGCAGGGCGGGACAGCGCCATCCTGCCAGCCCCACTGCCATCAAGGCCTGCTATCTGCGACCCAGGTGGCAGGTGGCCCATATGGGACCCGACCCAGGGCTGGCGGGGGAACCGCAGTGATCCGCCACCGATCACACCCACAAACAGCCCTCCCGCGGGGATCTGGGGCTGGCGGGCACTAACGCACTGATCTGCAACCAGCCACAACCAAAAACGGCCCTCCCGCGGGGATCCCGGGTTGGCGGGCGCTAAGCACCAATCTGCCACCGGCCACGCCCACAAACGGCCCTCCCTCGGGGATCCCGGGTTGGCAGGTGCTAATGCACCAATCCGCCACCGGCCACGCCCACAAACGGCCCTCCCACGGGGATCCCGGGTTGGCGGGCGCTAAGCACCAATCCGCCACCGGCCACGCCCACAAACGGCCTTCCTGTGGGGATCCGGGTTTGGCGGATGCTAAGCACCAATCTGCCACTGGCCACACCCACAAACGGCCCTCCAGCAGGGACCCAGGACTGGCGGGCGCTAAGCACCAATCTGCCACCGGCCACACCCACAAACGGCCCTTCCGTGAGGATCTGGGGATGGTGGGTGCTAATGCACCAATCCGCCACTGGCCACGCCCACAAACGGCCCTCCCACGGGGATCCCAGGCTTGGGAGCGCTAAGCACCGATCCGCCACCGGCCACGCCCACAAACGGCCCTCCCACGGGGATCCCGGGTTGGCAGGTGCTAATGCACTGATCTGCCACCAGCCACACCCACAAACCCACAAACGGCCCTCCCGCGGGGATCTGAGGCTGGCGGGTGCTAATGCACCGATCCTCCACAGGCCACGCCAAACAAGGTGCCTGTGTAAACTGTGAAACGCATGCCCTTAACGAAATTCAGGAGGTATTCACATTGCATGGAATGAAATGTTCACATTTCAAAATTCCAGACTTTCCTTTATTAACGAATGCAAATACATGTGATCAATTGTATGAGCAACAAAGGGCAGAGGTTTTGATAAATTCTCTGAATGATGAACAGTTGGCAGCCTTTAAGACTATAACTTCAGCCATCGAAGATCAAACTGTACACCCCAAATGCTTTTTCTTAGGTGGTCCAGGTGGTAGTGGAAATACATATCTGTATAAAGTTTTAACACAGTATATTAGAGGTCATGGTGGTACTGTTTTACCCACAGCATCTACAGGAATTGCTGCAAATTTACTTCTTGGTGGAAGAACCTTTCATTCCCAATATAAATTACCAATTCCATTAAATGAAACTTCAATTTCTAGACTCGATATAAAGAGCGAAGTTGCTAAAACCATTAAAAAGTCCCAACTTATTATTGATGAATGCACCATGGCA
>NW_005353967.1:10930898-10960265 GCF_000412655.1 Myotis brandtii
TGTTTATTTATTAATAAAATTATGTATTATTTTCATATACATTGTACTCATTTCCTTTTATCTCTCACACTTTTATTATAGAGAAAGGGCAAATAGCAATATTAAAATATTTCCTCTAATTAATTCCCTTTAATTAGATATTTAATTAAATATTTCCTCTAATTAATTCCCTTTCAATGTGCACGAATTTCAATGCGCACCGGGCCACTAGTATAAAATAAATATCAAAAATATAAATCTTTGTTTTACTATGGTTGCAAATATCAAAAAATTTCTATATGTGACACGGCACCAGAGTTAAGTTAGGGTTTTTCAAAATGCTGACACGCCGAGCTCAAAAGGTTCGCCATCACTGGGTTAGACGGTCAGTGCTAGGAGAGCCCTAGAACAGTACTCAGAAATTCTACCTTACTGAATCCCTTCCATGGGACTAGCCTGTTCCTTCTTGAAAAAAGACGTGTCCTTCTTCTTTATAAAAGTGATTTGAGGATTTAATGCATTAAAGTAATTTTTCATCTACAGCACATAAATGTAAATAATTCTTAATGTGTACTCTGTATTGAATACACATTAAGCATTAGGAGTAGCGCTAGATAGCTTGCAAGTGTTCCTTCTTTTAATTCTCAAACAGCCCTGCAAGCTTGATATAATCACACTCCATCCATATAGGAGTTCCCCAAAGTTTCCTAAGGTTAGGTGTCATGCCAAGGTCAAACAGCAACAAGTATTACAGTCAGGATTTAAGCTTAAGTCAATGGGAATACAAAGTCCATTCTTTTTCACTACAATCCTACCTCTAAATAAAGGCTATGCCTTTTCTGTGTACCACAACCAAGGCAATCATACCACTTAATGACCTTAAGCAATGGACTGAAGAGGAAAACAATTGCAGAATAACATACCTTTTAGCACAGCTTCCCTGAGAAGAAACCCAGGTACCATACAATCTATGCTTAAATTCTAGAACAGACCACAGATGACCTGGAAAACTCACTTTGATTCTTTAATTTTTTATAGTTTTGATGCATAAAATAAAGGAGGGAAGTGAAATGCTTAAGATGCATGAATAATATAACTTTCTATCTCAGCCAAAGTGAAACTTGAGTTTTTACCAGAAGTTCTATCCTAGTCACATTATCAGCAGATGCATAAAGACAAATAATACCAAACAGGACAAACACAAGGATTTTCTTGGTTTGGGAAACACCGAAGAAACACCGGGAAATTCTTTTTAAAAATGTAGAAAAGTCCTTTTCATAGTAATAGTTCTTCTTTAGGTTTTGATATAAAATTTGGCTTATAAACTTAACATAGCCATATTTTTCCTTCTTACAAAAAAAATCAAGTTATCAAATAAGGTATTCACAGCACCTATAAATTCTATTGAAAATAGTTATACTATGTACACCCAATGGTTACCCTATTAGAACATTTTGCATGATAGTTTTAAGTCATTAGAATGAAAAATTGCTCAGGATGGCAGAAATGCCTGATTAATAGTAAAAATTTTGTATGCCAGTAAAAAGGAGATTTCATACAGATAATAATAAAAAATAAATTTTTGAGCCAATACCTTTCAGCAGATAATGCACAGATCTAGAGGCTTTATTTCTGTTAGTTAGTTCCTACCTTTACACATTTATAGAAACTGTCAGGACCTTATCAATCATTTATCTCTATGTCCAAAGAGGGGAACTATGTCCTTAACCAATGAATTCTTAGCATCAGTACATCCATAAAATTCTGCTCTACAAACCCAAGTTCCACATGGCCATGCCTATGAGATTAGCTTATGATCTCAAATATTCTATTATATTTATGGTTTAATGGTAAGACCAAATTTCATCCAATTCTCCTATGTGTCTTTAATAAATGTTCCTAGTTTCTCAGTAGTTTTAAGATGAAAAGCATATTCATTTGTTTCTGCCATAGCTATTGTCTTTACCTTCTAGTCTGTCCTGGAGACAAACCGTCACGTCGCCGTGGTCGGCAAACTGCAGCTTGCGAGCCACATACGGCTCTTTGGCCCCTTCAGTGTGGCTCTTCCACAAAATACCACGTGCAGGCGCGCACGTACAGTGCGATTGAAACTTCGTGGCCCATGCGCAGAAGTCGGTATTTTGTGGAAGAGCCACACTGAAGGGGCCAAAGAGCTGCATGTGGCTCACGAGCTTCAGTTTGCCAACCACTGGATGTGGATGTCAAAGAGAGAGTCCTTGTTTAGATTCTTTTGAAGGATTTTGAGCATGACCAGTGCTGATGCCCATCTAAAAGATCCTGCTACAGATAATCAGCCTCAGTCTCGTGTGTGAATATTTTGGCCTCTAGATTAGTTATGTTGCTGTTGAGAGTGGTCAGGCCAATGTTGCAGCTGGATACCCTTTTCTGATCTATTTTAGCATGGAGATATTTGCCTTTACACGTTGCCTATTCTATCTCTGTGGATCTCTTTCTTCGAAACTGGGGTAAGTGGGACAAGAACTAATGGTAACACTCGCTGTTCTCTTCCTACCATTCCAATACCTTTCTAACGTCTGTGGTGAGAATAAAATTAGGGAGAACGTGTGGCTATCTTTTTGTGCTTGCCACCTTGTTTGGTCTACATTCCTTCTAGGTTATAATTTCTCCTGTAATCTAGGCAAACAGAGTACTGTTAACTTTATGTGATTCAATCTGATTTACCACAGTGCAGGGATCCACATAGGAGGAGTATTAAATCTTCGAAATAGTAAAGTGTTGCCATGTGGATATAGCTCCTTTTGTCATAGCTACTAGACATTATGAATTCTAGAACTGATAGTGTTTGCATCTTTACTTGGGTCACTGGGAAACTCAGAGCAAAATTTGTGAACCACTTTGAGTAAGTGGAAGGATCTTTTGGTACACATTTAAGGTATTGGCCTTAGCTTTATATTATTTTCCTTTCCCTGTGATTTTCTAATTTATTCTATTTTTCAGTTGTGATTTTAATGAAGTTAACTCAACTCCAGTATATGTGCTGCTGAAGTAAGCACAAGCTAACTCAACTCTAATCAGAGAGTTAGAACTAATAATAATTATTATTATGTGTAAAAATACGAGAACTAAGCAGTAATCTATAATACCAGCTGGTTAATCACAGAAAGGAGATCAAGAGTGCTGTACTGTATTGGAAACTGTAAACTATGTGGAATGGGTTGCAAGATCTTAAAAGAAATGCAAATAGGATGGATCAAATACATGAGGGCATAAATGAGAAAGCACTGGGCAAGCCTCAAAGATTCAGGGCACTAAATAAAGAGCCATGGCGGTCCTACTGCTTGACCGCCTGACATCATCTCATCCTGGACACTAATTTGAAAATGCTTCCACGATGACTTGAATTCATCCTTTATATCACCTCTGTTTAAATCTCAAGAAAAGATCTTGGATCACAAATGACGGAGCCCAAAATGTTTATGCATTGTTTTCCATTTCTCGGCTGTCAAATTGATTTTACCTAATTGGAAAGTCTTCTCTCAGATCTTATTCATGGAGCTACTAAATATAATGTGCATAGCATTAAACTGTGTAAAACATGCACTAAGGCAGGCTGATCTGATAAAAGACAAATATACTCTGTTGAATCCCTTAAATTAGAGTAGCTTGTAACAGACATCGAGGCACTACAGAATAAAAGAACATTTAAGGCATTATACCTTTAGAAAAAAGTACAAAGGTTAACTTATAGGACACAAACATAAAAGCCCTATAATTCTATAGAAACACCATTCTACGTTAGCTGGAAAATACTGAAGTCTTGCTTGCATTATTTAATCTTAACTCTGATCAATCACCCTTCTGGTTTATTATTAAATTATCTGTCCTATACTATAGTCTATAAAATAGAAAGTTTAACAACAGATTTTTAAATTTATAAGTTTCTGCTCTAATAGGATACACACATTTCTGAAAAATCTCTTTCTGCAAAATTGCAAATTAAAAATAGCAAGCCTAAAGGGAAAATAGCATTAGGGGCAGACTAAAGACAAACTACCAACAATAAGAATTCTAAGAAAATATTAGCATAATTTTAAAAATACATGGCAGATTCCTAGCAAAGAAATGCTAGAGTAAACATAGGATTTTATCTTATTTAAAAGGTGAAAAAGTTAATAAAGAAGGGTTGAGCTTGCTAGGTTGTAAGGACAAGAGGCCAGTGGACAAAAAACAGGCAGAAACAACAATAAGGACTTGAACCACAGAGCATGTGACCAACTGAGCCAAAAGATGAATGTGGGATGAACAATCATCATGTCCAGCACAAATTTCCTCTAACTATATCAATGTAATTTGACTTCAGCTGGTGTATTGCTTAGTGGCACAAAATATGGAACAAAATAATTCAATCATTTATGAGTTAATTTATGTTGCAGAAACAAGGCTGTAATAGACAGATTATACCAAAACTTTAAATTATCAAAGTGTTTCTAGATTATGTTGAAAAAATTGAAATTAAAAGTGTCTTACCAAGCCAAGTCACTACTGAGGAGAATTGTCAGTATGGGGTGAAAATATGGGTAAAATAATAGGTTTGATAGATACTAAGTGCTCAATAAATGTTAGTAGCAGCTACTACTATTACTTCTGTTGCTACTATCTCTACCAATACAGTAGTCCCCCTTTTCTCTGATTTTAGTTACCCAAGATCAACCACAGTCTGAAAATATTAAATGGAAAATTCCAGAAGTAAACCATTCATAAGTTTTAAATAGCATTTAAATTCCCTTTAAATTTAAATTCTGTTCTGAGTAATGTGATGAAATCTCACATAATCCCAACTCCATCCCTTTGTCCAGCATATCATCTCGCACCATCACAAGAAGAAAGGTGAGTACAGTACAATAAGATACTCTGAGAAAGAGATAATATTTATATAACTTTTATTGTAGTATATTGTTTTAACTATTCTTAGTTATTGTTGTTACTCTCTTACTGTGCTTAATTTATAAGTTAAACTTTATTATAGGTATGTATGTATGGGAGTGGGTGGAAGTATATATAGGGTTTGGTACAATCTGGGGTCTCAGGTATCCCCTGGTGTCTTAGAATGTATCCTGCTCAGATAAGGAGGCACTACTGCAAAGACAGAAACTTAAAGAGCTCTGACACAGACACCTGTGGCATAACCAATATCTATTACTCTTTACTTTCTTGCTAACAGAGTTCTGATTTTTGCTCAGGAATCTACCTCTCAGGGAATGTGACCTTAACCCAATTAGAGGCATATCTGGATTAGACTAAACCAATTATAGTAATCTCATTCCTTTTGCCCATGACTGGTTTAAAAGAGTAGGCATGTGGCCTCATAACCAATAAAACATGAAGAAAGTTAGCTAAGAGAGCAGGGGAGGAGCTTTGGGGATATGACAAGAACATTTTCAGTTGAATATGGGGGCAAAAACCTGACAGTAGCAATTTTAGGAGAAAATGAGAAGAGGAATTAGATACAGTAAGTATAGACAACATTTTTGAGGAATTTTGTTACAAAGGAAGATAAGACGTGGGAAAATAACTGGCTGGCTTTTTGTTTTTTCAAGATAGGAGAAATAACAATAGGTTTGTATGCTTATGGAAAAATCTAGAAGACAAGATGTTGAAAAACTATCTACATAATTATGGCATAACCAAGAATTAAAATAGGTATAGGGTTAGAGAGTGAAGATAGCAGGTAACGGTCTGATGACATGAAAGTAAAAGCTGTGGTTTTGTGTTTTTTGTTTAATTTATCTTTATTGTTGAAAGTATTACAGATATCCACCCCTTTCCCCCTTTAACCCTCTCCACCCAGCCCCTGCCCCACTCCAGGCATTCATCACACTATTGTCTGTGTCTATGGGCTATGAATATATGTAAACATGTTCTTTGGTTAATCTCTTCCTGCCCCTCCCGCCCTTCTCTCTGAGATTCAACAGTCTGTTCCATGCCTCCATGTCTCTGGATCTATTTTGTTCATTAGATTCCACATATAAATGAGATCATGTGATACTTGTCCTTCGTTGACTGGCTTATTTCGTTTTTTTGTCTTTTTTTATCCTCACTGGAGGATATTTTTCCATTGATTTTTAGAGAGAGTAGAAGAGACAGGGAAAGACAGAGAGAAACATCAATGTGAGGGAAAACACATCAATTGGTTGCCTCCTATACAGGCCCAACCAGGACCCAGGCTGGGGAGGAGCCTGCAACTGTGGTACATGCCCTTGACCAAAATCGAACTCAGGACCCTTCGGTCCGCAGGCCAACGCTCTATCCACTGAGCCAAACTGGCTAGGGCATCGCTTATTTCATTTTATCTGGAAGAAGTAATGAGAATATAAAGAAGATAGTCAACCTACTTTCAGACCCAGTCATTCAAGAGCCCAGGGAGAAAACCAACTTTGAAGAGCTGCAGAGGAAGCAGTATCTCCAGAGGAGAGCCCGTTTCCATTAGAACAAGGTGAAAGGAAGGAAAATTCAGAGAAGTCAGGAATTTTGCTGATGGTGGATCATGAATTCCTGAGGGCACAGAAAAGTTTCAGCAGCTGGGCAGGGGCAGAAAACAGAAGAGGGGATAAGCAGAGCCTATGGGATTAGATGTGGGAGTCTAGGGCTTCCTGCAGTGGCAAATATGCACTGGGATAAAGAGCATAGTAATTGTGCTGGACTCAAGAAACATAATGATGGTAAAGTTGTGAGTGTTCTGGGGACCAGGGCAGTTCAGGGGCACAGGGTATTTCCTCCTAGTGCTGGTGCTCTTCCTCTTGACTCCTGTTGATGGAACTCATGGACCTGAGGCTGGCTCCCTTCATCATTAACAACTTTATAAAAATGCATGTCACCATCACACATATGGATTTCTGATCAAAAAGCTTACAATTTTTAAAAATCTCCCTGCTCTGGGGGAAATGTAATTTTTCATAGCAGAGTTGGGTTTTACTTACATCTGTGTTACAGGAGCGATGCCGTTTCCTTTCCCCAAGGCAGTATTTTCCATCTCCTGAAGGTCTGAAAACATATTTTGTTTAACATGTGAATATACTATATTTATCCACATAGAAAGCACATATATTGCATGATGAAAACATATTAACATTTACTTTAAGAAAATACAAAATTGGACATTTTATTAGTTATTAAAAAATCATGCTGGGGACTGTTAGTAATAATGATTATGATTGTTGAATGTTAAAATTAAGGCGATTTACTATGAGTAACTTTACAAGACTGTTAATTGTCATGATTTACATTAAGAAAATGCAATTAAATCAATGTATTTTCTAATTATCATAGTAAACAGGTGATTGGTTCAATTTGAGATTCCAGCTTAAAATTCACTTATTTATAATGAAAAGCCACTTGAATCATTTCAACAAACCCATAATCCGATGCATTTTGCCCACCAAGTTGGAAATGAAAAGTTTGATTTTTTCTCAGACTGGAAACAAGAGAGGACACTAAAAGACTCTCTGGAAATAGTTTCAGTTCCAAGTAAATAATGCAGAAATGAATTTCTATCTCATTTCAAATATTTAGTTTTAAAAAGTTAAATCTAAACATCAGATGGGTTTGCATTATATAAATGCTTTAAATAATACTCAAATTAATGAAAAAGTGAGATGTCAAATATTTTATTTCCATCAATTAATTTTTAAAGTATTAAACATTAGGTAGAGCCATACGCTATTATTTGAATGCTATTTTTGAAGGCTAACTTGTTCTTTTAAAAGAGGTCTGGTCATGCTCTTAAATATCTGGGTATATTATTGATTATTATAGGGTTTTATAATTTTGGTTATTATTCTACAATAGCCTACAGTTGAACTTCGGTTAATTATTCTGTACTTGTTTTAAAAATAGCAAAGTCTAAATTACAACTTTGTCT
Organism: Myotis brandtii; assembly: GCF_000412655.1. Taxonomy (NCBI): domain Eukaryota; kingdom Metazoa; phylum Chordata; class Mammalia; order Chiroptera; family Vespertilionidae; genus Myotis; species Myotis brandtii. The sequence goes on from NW_005353967.1 coordinate 10,938,778, forward strand.
TACTAGAATCAATGGGATAATTTAAGTGACAATTTTGAATACGTTTTGAATGCCAGTGAATGGTGACTCTAAGCATGGAAAACAAATGGCCCAGCTTGAACCAGCTTGGGAGAAATGGGTCGGTCAGACAAAAACAGAGTAATGGGGATGGTGGTAGCATGGCTGGTTTACGCGTAAGTGACAGTGAGTGAGCCCAGTTTAGCAGGAGGGTAAAAATAGCTAGAAAATGGGAGAATGGAAACACAGCACTAATATCCAGGGAAACGATTTCAAGCTAAAAAGAGAAGAAAAGAGACATTTAGAGAGAGGAGCCAAAGAGAGGGATCCTGAGTTAAAAGGAGGAAGAAACAAATACAGACCATCTTTTACCCCAGAAGGAGGAATACAGCAGAATTGATGTATCATCACCTGGTTCTGCACCAAAATATGCATTGGGAAAGAAGGCCATCAACCTGAGCTCTAGCCAAAAATGTGAGCTGCTAAGGAGCAGTTCAGTCTCCAGAGGGGCAGGAAAGACCACGCAGAGGAACAGTCCACCTGCAATGGGCAGTGGTGGGAGGGAGAAGCAATACCACAGCAAAGAATACTGATGGGACTGGCCTTCCGCCAGAGGGGCTCCGGCTGGAGAAAAAGATGGTGGGAGAGGAGCAGTCTGACCTGCATAAAACAGCCATGGGGAGAAAAGTGGTGGCAACTCCAGAAGATGATTAATGGGGGCATGTGAAAGGAAACTATTTTAACACATGGGCAGTATTCTTTTCATTGTGATTTGTGATGCGAATCAAGGCATTTCAACCCTTGAAGGGCTCTCATTGGTCCTTTTAATACTACTGTAGCAGTAATAATTTTATGTGACATGTGAAAAGACCTTAGGTTTCCTGGGAATAATGGTACTGTAGCTAAGACCAGACCTGGATTCATCCATAATTCAGTAGTTTTTGGAAAAGGAAATCTATCTGATTATTAGTAGATTAAGAATTCTGGCTCTACCTGAGGTAGATACACAATGCTTGTCTTTTTCCCCTTTCTTTTATTTTTAGTCACATAGGAAGGGGCGGGGAAGAAAAGCAAAGTCTGTCTAACAAGGCTCCTCCGCTCTCCTTGCCTCGTGCTTGTTCTGAAGACAAGCACTTGGCTCGGGAGTGAAACGTTTTTACAGATAACATGTGAAACCACAGCTTTGAATCATTTCCAACTGTGTCTTTTTGTTGGCTGCGGCTTACTTTAGCTACTTACGCTGGACTGTCACACTGTCTTAGAGATGAGGAGACGCCTCCCCCGCAGGTCCTGCTGCACTTTCCCCACAGTGACCAGGCACCCCAGCCCCCTTCTACGCTCTGGGGCGAAGTGCCAAAAGCAACACATTCTCCCTGATAGCACCACTGCAAGATTGCACAGAAAACACAGAATTAGCTTTTAGGCAGATACAGCTATCAGGACAGAAATACACAAAGTTCAGGCAACGACCAATTACAGGCATTAGCATTCTCCCAACAGATAACAGAGTTCTTTAACCGTGTTTACACATTGGTGATGGTGCATGTGATTTGCAAATTATCTTTAGCTAGGCAATGATTTCAAAATCTCTAACATGTACCAGGAGTCTAAAAAACGAGTCTACTTCTCTTCCCTTATTTCACCTACTCCAGACTTTTCGTGTTTCTCATTAGGGAGACCTCAAAAGCCTTTTTTCGATATTCTAGTATTAAAAAATTTTCTTTATATTCCACTATTATTAGACTCATGGAATGATAACGCAATATGGAAAGTTCCCCAGTAAGGAATTTTTATGATGGTAACTGCGTTTTCTTTAAAAAAAAAAAAAGAAAGAAAGAAAGAAAGAAAAAGAAAAGGCTGGTTGAGGCTACAATAGTAAAAGAATGTGTTGTGGCATTTCATCTACATGAGTACTGCAGACATAATAAAAGTAATGCCAAGACACTAGGGACTGGGTACAAAAAACCCTTATGTACACCAACCAGCCATGTGCATAGCCCCTGCATGAACATGTGTGTTGGAATTCTTCTCAGCTTTATTCTCTGCAATAAACCACACATACTGCACATAAGTAGAAAGCCAGGAATAATTTATCGAGATGCAGACATCAAATAATCAGCTCATAACTCTAACATGATAAATCTTACTTGCAGAATATGGTAAAAAGGAAAGCCTTTTTTAAAAACAACAACAAGAAGAAGCATTTCTAGGCTTTTATCGGTGCATTTTGTGAATTGCCATCAATCGCTGACAAACCATACTGATGCTATGAAAGTCATTTGTTTACATGAATAACCACAGGCAACATTATTAGAGTTGAGTAACTGTCAGCAATGTTAGCTAGCTAAATAAAAATTCAACATTATATTAAAACATAGAGGGATTAGGACATGTGATGCTTAAAAGTAATCATTGTATAATACTAATTATATATATCCAGAATTTTTTCACTTTTCACCTTTTTCACTGCTACCAATGGCAAATGGAATAGCTTCTTACCTGGTTCCCCTACTTCCACTTTTTCCTATCTATAATCAATCTGTTCTCCAGTAAGCATTCAGAGAGATCTTTTTAAAAAACATATTATCGCATCATGTCTCTTTTTTTGCTTAAAAGACTCTGGTCAGCTGTGGCCTGTGGGAAACACCCCTGCCTCCTTCTCCAGCCTCACTCTCTCTCTCTCGGATTTCTCCAGACACACCAGATTTCCTTCCTTTCCTCCAACACTAAGCCCGTTCCCTCCATAAGGCACTTGCATCTGCTGGTCCTTCTGGGAATACTCTTCTCCCAATTCCTTATATTGCTGTGTTCTCATCATTCAGTCCCAGGTCAAGTGTCATCTCACCAGGGAACTCTTTCCTTGACCACCTTATCCCAAAGTGGAACCTCCAGGATGTAATCGTTTTAGTACACACTACTTTAAATTACCCTGTTTATTTTTTGAATTACTTCATTATTGTCTGTCTCCTCTCGTTAGTAAGTAAAAACCTTAATGTGACAAGTGTGGCTATTTAAATTTAAATTAATTAAAAATTAGGTTCCTCAGACTGACTAGCTACATTCCAGGGCTTCATAGCCACATGTGTGGCAACGATGTTGGGCAGAGCAGATCCAGCATGTCTGTCACCACAGAAAGTGCCGGAAGCCGGTCCATCCTTGCTGCTTGACACAGTCGCTGCAGGGAAGAAACATCTGCACAGCATATGTTTCAAGGGACCTGGTGTATATGGCATACTGTTCTTAATATGTTTGCTCCCCTTCTTCGCGCTATGTGTTTTAACCAAGGTCATCTCTCCGGGAAAGGTTGTTTCCCCAGGTAGGGATTTTTCCCTGAAGTTAGAGAGGGAATAAAACCACTTAACTAAGTGCCAGGCGGGTAGTTAATCACTTTAACTACCAACAATCACGCTTAAGCTACATAATCTTTACTCCCTGGAATGGAGATAAGAAACGCCCTAACCTTTGGAATAGAAATTGATAGAATTAAAATCAACTGGTATAAATACAGATGTAACAAGACAATAAGACTCAGAACTTGGCTGGAGATCCTGACTAGAGAACCCAACTATGCTGGTCAACTGAACGCTGCCTCTGTGTCATTCCTTCTTCACTGACTCCATCCACACCTTTGGGAACCCCTGGACCTGCTGGGGCTGGACCCCAACAAGAATGTTCTATCTAGGACAGTGCTTAGCATGTAGTAGATAAGCAACAAAAATCCATTGACTGAAAGACAACGTTAGTTCAATTTTAGAATTCTGTGTTCTGTTTTGGTTGCTGCATGTCAGGAAGGAACTGGAAATACTGGAGGGTAAAGAGAGTCAAATTCACCTTTGTTTCCCTAGGAGTTAGCACTGAGTAAATGTTTTAGTAGTTGTGACAACATAAAAGACTTTTTAGAGAAGTGCTAAGCAATTATCATTTGTCCATAAAAAAATTAGGCAAGAAGAATTCAAATTTTGGTTGGCTAGAAAGCAGAACATTCTGAGCCTTAACCTATTAGATATTAAAGTAAGACATTAAGAAAGATTATGAGTTTTGAGAATGAAAATTACCATGAAAAAAACCCATCTGTCCAAAATGATGAAGCAGAGGTTGCTGGCTGCACTGATATAATACAGGATCAGCTCTGGGAGTAGGACTGCTGATAATGTACACTTGAGAGGGAGAGCATGTTCCAGCTGTCAGCTTATCGCTTACCTAATTGATCCTGAAGACCAATCATTTGTATAATGATATACCACCAATTGTGCTAAACCTTCACCTATATAAAAGTCACAACATTAGGCCAAATAATCTCCGGTTTTACATTTTTGTTATTAGAAGTACCTGTGTGTACGGACATCTATGCCTGTACCTATTTTTTCTTTGAGAATGACTGAGCAAAGTAGTATTGACCAGCAATGACTGATTTGAGCCATGGTTTCAATTAGTGACAACACTTTAAAAAACTCCAACTCTTAAAATTTGCCTATTTTTTCAAGTTGGAAATCTAGCATTATTGATTTCAAATAACATTAAAGCTTGATTTTACATTTTATAAAAGCACAGAGCTGCATCTAAAGCTCAAAAGAACTTAAGCATTCATGCGATCTAAGCACCTCATTTTTCAAATGAGAAAACCAGAGCCTATAGCAGGTTGACTTGCCCAAAGTCACTTACTGGCAGAAAGGAAGGAATTATCTGTCCAAAAATACACAAAAAAATCAGTGTGTGGGGGGGGAGAGAGAATCTATTGGAGGTGTAGAATTCTATATTTAAAAACATTAAATATTCCACTATACTTTTACTGAACTGTTTTTACTACACAAAATACAAAATAACACTAGAGACTGAAAATAAAAAAATTCACTTAGCTATAAGTGAACAGCCACATGTTATTTCAGACCTCCTTGGGTACTCTTATAATTGGTAGAGAAAAAATCACTTTCTGCATTTTCAGGGGCTAAAGGAATTATGAAAGCCATAAGGACACGAAAAGATGTAGGTTCCAAAGTATTTAATAACATTGTTATATGTTTCCTGGAGACTCACAAAGTGTAGGACAGGGAAAGAAGTCACACAAATGATTTTGTTTTCCTTTTAAAACCTATCCTTAAGGTAAAAGATAAATACAATATTCACCTTATAAAATGTTGCTCAATTCTCATGATTACTTAACATTTACACAGTATTTCATAATTGGTTTGCTAGAACCTTTTACTGCATAAATTCACCCGATTGATTATATCTATCCCATGAAATCTATACTAATAAAAGGGTAATGTGCTAATTAGACTGGGAGATCTTCTGGGAGACCTTCCGGATATCCTTCCGGACAAAGTCATGGTGGCAGGGCCGAGGCAGAGGCGGTTAGGGGAGATGAGGCCAGGAGGGGAGGGCAGTTGGGGGTGAGCAGGCTGGCGGTGAGAAAGCCAGCAGGCAGAGTGGTTAGGGCGATCAGGCAGGCAGGCAGGTGAGCGGTTAGGAGCCAGCGGGCCCGGATTGGGAGAGGCATGTCCCCCAAGGGGTCCCAGATTGGAGAGGGTGCAGGCCGGGCTGAGGGACACCCCCGCCCCCGTGCACGAATTTCCTACACCGGGCCACTAGTTATAACATAATAGACAATTATATCAGATAGTTAAATAACAAAGATTAATGGGTTAAAAAAGAAGAATTCATAATAATATAAGTATCATTCACCAATTGATAAGAGACTACTGTCTAGTTTAATAACTAATTAACAACATTGTTAGCTAGTTAACAAGTAAACAACTTCCGTCTGTATAGGGACAACTTCACTCTGTGTGTAGTCTGTGTTATAGACCTGAGCTCTCATTCGAACAATATATTTGATTTAAAGCAAGTCATTTATTTATTTTCTTTAGTTTCCCTAACTATAAAATGGGGACTAACTTTAGTTTTCGATTCCAATATGGCTTGGATTAGGACAACTTTAGACATTATTTCTGTGCAGACATACCTTCAAAGAAGTTAAAAACACATCAAAGGACTTGTTTGATTTTTTTGTGTTTTGTTTAGTTTCCCCCCACCTCCTATTTATAGGAAGGGATCTCTTTGGAATTCTTGCTACTTCCCTCCTCTGGTAATTGCAAGTATCTTGATGTAGCACATGCTTTTAAGAGAAGAAACTTATCTGACTTAATAATAACTGCTTTAAGAAATCCATAGGAAACTTCATGTGGATAAAGTTATTTGAACTAATTTTCTAGATAATTACATGAATCAATATATACTGATTTAATATAAGTCACAAGTATAATTGGATTACACTAAGTAAAGCAACTTGAAGTATATAAATCCTATAAGCACATAAGGTGAAAATTTTGAGTGTTGTCTTTTCTATTTTTATCCTTTTTTTTTTCTTGGCCTGAAGTTGCCAAACCTTTATAAGCTCTATTTTCAAACCTATAGAATTTTACTTCTTCTCTTAAAAGAGTGAAATCTTCATATGGGAATCTTTTTTCTCTAAGATTATATCTAATCTAGTGATGTATTCTAAATATCAGTCATATTAATTCAGCCCAAATTATCCAGATATATAATTTTGCCTTCTTTTTGCTAATTCAAGTGTGTTTAACCAGGTTTAGAAAGGTAAAAGTGAAACTATCACATTCCAAGAATAAATTCTCAGATTGTTCAAGAATTCTTGCTTTTCACATTCCTTCAAAGTAAAACAAATATATTTAAAAATTATCTAGAAAGACAATATACTCCAGTGAAGCTTTAAAAATTTTCCTAAGAAACAATTATTAAACAACATCTCTTGCTGAATTTCATAATCCACATCAGGAAATTGTCTTCAAGCAAGATACATTATAAATTTAAAAATCTAACTTTGAGAATTTTTTAGAATTCCACAAAAATTTTTCAAGATGAGTATACTTTTAAAATATTTTTTTTTATTTTTAAATGTTGAAAACATACATATTTTTTAACTAGAGTCATTCTAGGATGTGATTATAGATCTTGTACCATAGCCAGCACTGGGTCAAGCCAGCATCTGGAATGAGAGACCTCTAAGGAAATCCTAAGATTTTAAAGCAAGGGATATTGGTGATTCAATATAGAATGTTCTTCCCAAGTCAGAAAAGCTAAAAGTTGGAGCACAGCACTATTAAAAGCCTTATCTTTTCACTCTGCAGGTGCAGGAATGCTGAAGCTTATTCCAGCCCAAATTCTAAATCAGAACTTGTCATCCCATGCTATTGAAATTTCTAAAGCAATTCAAGAGCCAGTTTGAAACCCAGTTGAAACATGTTATATTCTACTCTAAAGATCTAAGGCTGCAAATGTCCTATTATATAGCCAGTGCTTTAGAAGGGTCTATAATAATCCTAGTCTAAGCCAGCCCTATGTTTCCCATACAAAGATATTAGGAACCGATGTCATATATATGTAAGTCTAAATGCTGAGCTATATCTCTAACTCAATCTTGTAGAATCATCAAATCAATCTTTTGGAAATAAACCAAGTATTCTAAACCTTCTTTGTGGTCACAATCAGAGTTTGCAAGGATTGGGTTTTCATTATCATTAATATCTTGTTCCATAACAATGCCCATACTGCTATCAAAGTTTTTACAGTCTAAATCTTTGTTTACTATTTCATCAAATATGGCATCCCTCCGATGCCTGTCCAAAGTGCTATTGCTGATGCCATGTCTAAAGAAAGTTTTTTGGGTTAAAGTTATATTGATTTATTTGTAAAAGTTTGACCCATGGACACACAGTACCAACTAGCGCACTGTCTGGGCTCATCAAATTTCCTCCTTTGGTTAATGCTACTGTCCCTAAGCACATCCATTCAGACCATATGGTTCTTATTCAATCCTTGAATGGCTTATTCAGGCAAACATCCAATGGCTGTAATAGCGATGTCAGACCCCCCAGGACTCACGCAAAGATCAGTTTTTAATTTTTTGGCCATATTTCTTACTCCATCTGCTAAATGTGCATGGAACAGTTCCCATACTTACATGGAACATTTGTGGAACTGCGCCTCGGGCAGGGATCCCATATCTTTTGCAGCCAGAGTTTGACAAGATCATTGTGGATCCAGTCCTCTGGATATGTCTATGCTATCATTTAAGCAATCCTTCTCCCCCCACCATTTAAAACAAATTATTCAAAAAACTATGAGCGGCTTTGGTTTTATCCTGCTGGCTAGACAGGAGGTAGGTTCTTTCTTGTTTCTTCTGATGAGAGTAGTATTGAAATTTAGAGTTAAAACCAGAAGTCGTGTATATTTCATTCATGTTTCTAAGGCACACAAATTTATGCTTATACTCTCTGATGCTGGCTACTGCCAGTTAAGATAATCTGACAAAGAATTCTCTGCACCACAATCATCCAAGGTTGGCAAATAATAATCAAAAGTGACGATGATGCTCTCGTAATATATACTAATACCTTCCTTCTCCAGAAAACCATATAAAGTTCACTGAGATATTATCTCATTTCATCCTCACAACATTTCTATGAAATAGGTAGAAATAGGTTACCTCTCATTTTAAAATGGAGATTAATTATTTTGCCAGTTGTAACACAATCATATATTCTTAGCTAATGTTCTGCCTACAGTGCCTTCCTATTGTGATTCCTGAGATATGACACTGTTACAGGTAAGTGAAAATCCCACTTAGAATTAAAGGATAATAATACATTGTGACTACCAATCTCAAGCTCAGTGACTCACTTTATTGCCATGACAATGAAAATTTGCTTTTTTCTTTACAAAATTTCCTATCTAAAGGTAAAGTAAAATCAGAGGCAATATAGAGGGGCACAGTTTTCAACTTTGGAATTAGAAAGACCTGGGTTGGAATCTCAGCCCTGCTATTGAATTGCTGTGTAATCTTAGGCTTTCAAGTTTAAGTTTCCTCATCTATATTAAATGGAGATAAATCAGTTTCTGCCTCATAGGATTTTGTCACTATTAAACAGAACAAATATGTGCCTGGCACAGTGTAAGTATTTTAAAAATATTCAGTATCACCATCATCATTATTGGTAATGCCAACTATTTTTTTAATTTAAAAAAATCTTTATTGTTGAAAGTATAACATGGGTTCTTTTTTCTCCCACTGACCTCTTCCAGCCTGCTATCAATGCCAACTATTTTTAGATGGCAAGAACACAGACTGGCCACACAAAGTTGACCTGACCAACTGAAAATTCCACTTTGATTTTTGTCCCTAGCTCTTTTTTTGCATGGTTGCTTTGATTTGAATCAAAATGCTGAGCTCTGGTTTAATTTCCAGATAGATATAACCCTAGAAGGAAAATCTGCAATTTGGCAACAATAAACACTTTTATTTTAAGGAGAAAAATAACTTAAATTGCCAACAACAAAATTTGTAAAAAGATATGACAAATGCAGTTACTAAAAAATAAAGAGCTGCTCAGCTCAAATGTGTAGTCCTTTGTGGGTTTTTTTCTCCTTAAAAATGTAGGTGAATCTAGTTCTTTAAAAACCTCTTCAAAAATTCAAAGTTAATGATAGGAAGATATTCAAGGTCTTCTCCTAGAGTGCTGTTCTTTTTCTTTCTAGGAGTCTACATGTGTTTGTTTTCATTCATTCATTTTAAGAATTAGCACCATTCCTAAAGCTGTCTATTGACCTTTCATATCCTTGGAACAACAGTTGAGATTTTTGTTTGGCAGAATAATTTTAGATGGTAAAATCCAACATACTGACTTTATCAAACTAAACTCTAATGTTGGGAATATAAACGACCTCTTGGTACACAAGCTTTGCTACACTTACAAGGTTCTCAAATAGTTTTTCATGAAGTCCAATATGTTCTGTTGAAGTACATCAGAAGCTGACAGGGTAAGGAGTCAGGTAAGGGATTCTTTTAACCAGATCATTGACATTTTTAAAATGTACATATCAGAATTACGTAGACTTCATTTGAAAAAAGGAGCTAGGGATCAAAAAGCTGACAACCAACCTAAACTAAAAATGTGAATCTTTAGAAATCAAATATATTTTTCCCATTTTACTCACTTTTTATCTGTGCTCATTCTTATTTATACTTAGAAGAATTATAATTCCCTTCTATTTGTTTATCTAAATTTAAATTCAATACATTAGCTTTAATATTATTGAGTGTCATCTAAATATTCCTCAAAATTATCTGCAATTTTCAAGAAATATGTCACGTCTATCACATATATACACAGTTGTAAGGTATGACATTTGAGGATCCTGCAATTAAGCACAGATGATAAGATATTAAACATGTGTTTACTGTGTAAATGATTGGCAGGGTTGAACTATGTGTTCTCAAATAGCCACTACTTGTGATTTACTCATTTGGAGTGATTATATAATTTATAGAATGCTTTAGGAGAGCTCTGAAGTATTTAAATGAATGAATTTTTTATGTTGTATGTTAAGAAATAAAGTTGAATAAAAAGAGCCATCAGGCCTAGTGATAGTATTATTCCAAGCAAATAGAAACTATGGCCCATGAACTGGATTATAAGAATAATAATCAATGGCAAATAAAGAAACAGATTCTCACTGTGACTTCCCCCCTTACAGTTGTATATTTCTTCTAAGTACAGATTGATTTAAATTGCTACTTGTCATTGACAAGAATTGTTGGTTCCAAAATAAACCTAGACTGTTGTTTCAAGAATGTGCTTCCTAATATTTTCTATTACTACAGTGAAAAAAAAAAAAGAAGGAATTTTTGGTAGTGTGTGAAGGTCTTTGTATTTTTATTGGCTACTTACATAGTCTCAAAAAAAGATCCTTAATCCTTTAAAAATGACCCAATCAATTCATACATTTAGCATAATTTACCAACATTTCCAAACGCAGCATGGAAAAGCCATCAACATGGCACTAGGTCATGGGTCCTGAATGAAGCCGTCAGCAAGGATTAATAAACTGTGACAGCTGCCCAAAAGCTTTCATTCTTTTTATTTAAACATCAGATTGCACGCTGAAATCCAGTGTAATCTTTGTTGAAACTAGCCCAACTAACATGGAAGAAGTCAGAACTGAGAACAGATGACACTAGTAGTTATTATTGTGAACTCAGTCCATAGCCATAAACTCTAGAATTTGCATGAGTAGGAATTCCTAAAGAACTTCAGGAATAGCATATAAATGATTCCTATCTGTTTCAATAATTTCTAATAATATTTTTGAAAACTATACTGATGAAACCAAAATTACTTCGTTCCAATTTCTATGCTCAATGAATTAAGTATTCTTCTACTATGAGCCCTTTCTCTCATATTGCAATTTAAAAGTGACTCCGGTTAAACTATAGTTATAAAATATTTTGGGATCACATAATTTTCCAGAAAAAAAACACACAGACATATGACTAAGCAGGCTCTATTATGTAGAATTGTTATTAGACATTTTCTATATAAATATAACACCCACATATACTTACAGAAAGGTGAAACTGGCCCAGAAAATATTATTCACTGTAATTTTCTAAACAATGAATATTATTGATATAATGTTTTGACAACCCATTAGACTAGAAGTGTATTATTTTCTCAAGTACATTTTAATTAATATGCATGATTTCCTAACAATAGTAGCGGAATAGCAACACCAAACATTTATCAAATAGCTAATAAATCATTTGAGCTTACCCCCTTTTCAATAGTCGCAGTCTGACAAAATGTTCCCTCCGCTGCAGGAATACTGTTGGTGACACAGCGGTTGCTTTGGCTGAGACACCAGAGCTCTCTACACACTTCCTAGGAAAGAAGGCAAAAGCAAATTGATCAGAAGTAAAGACTACAATCACGTCCACTCTTCCATAAAATACACCGGCAGACATGCAGCATTGTTTGTTTCTTGCTGGTGTTGACACATCAAAGTGAGGATTTTGGAGGAGGCTCTTACGGAAGGTGGGTTATCCACTGTGCAGAATCATGTAAATGTTTGTCTTTAAGACTCATTTTAGTGGATGAAGTATATCTTAGATTTTAACATTGATTAAGATCTTTTAAAAAATAATGTGCAGAAATGTCATTAATAGGGAAGAGTAGGGGGAAAGAATGAATATGTAGAAAGGGAATATATGCTTAATACTCTCAAGTATAGACAATAGAACAAACTTACCAATTACTAATAGAGTGGTGCTAGGTATTTGACTTCTTAGATCTACTGCAATATTCAAATAAAGATCATTTTAAGAAGGAAATAGAGACCACAGGAACGGGCAGGGAGTAATTTCTAAAATTCAAAGTTGCCTAAAGAATAATCTAGCAATATTGTTTGCAGTTCATCAATGTAGTCCACCACCTTCGTGAAAGGGAAATTTGGTTTTGAACAAGTGCTGCTACTTGTATAACAGGCATTTCTATAATTGAAATATTTCAGATGTTGTTTGGAGCTGCCTTCTTTATTATGGTTTTTTCATTGTCCTACATCATTATGGGAAAATTACAACACTTATTCTAATATCAGCAATATAAAATACCTCATTTGGTTCACACACTATCAGATTTTAAAATAAGCTGTTCAACATCTATTCGAATAAAGTGTTTTAAATAAAAGCCAAAAAAGTTTACTTTGAAGAAACTGAAAAGTTTCAGTTTCTCTTTATATATGATCATCAACTAGCATCATTAATAATACTGCAAGTTTTTAATTTAAACTAGAACCACTGAGTATAAAATATCTTTTTTCAATAAAAAATATTAATCTGGAATGCAAAGATAAACTTATATATAACATTTATTTCTATTGTTATTATTCCCCAACTACTCTTTAAACTCTCAAAACTTAATTCTAAGAACTTATATCACATATCACAAGAAAAAAAAATTTTATAACCATGTATGATGATAGATGTGAACTAGACATTGTGATGATCACAGTACATCCAAATATTGAATCATTATATTGTATACCTTAAACTAACATAGTATATGTCAATTTTATCTCGATTTAAAAAAAATTTGAAAAGAACTTATGTCATGTTAACACAATTCAGAAATAAAGCGGTAACAGTGAATTAACTCAAAAGTTTCTAGAAAATGGGAATGCCCCATAGGGTAAAGCAAACTGAAGGAATCGCTTTGGGTCCTTCCGAGCATGTTCCTCCAACCCCTCTCACCAGGCATTCCAGATTAATGTATTTTTATTGCTTTCTGCTGAAAGGTGATAAATGCATTCTGTGAGAAACCTAGCATTCTGCAAAATCATTTATGAACAAAAGAGGGTTTATGGGGGGAAAAGGAGTTAGAGGAGACCACTTATAACCTATATAACTTAGTAGCCACTAAACAAACAAAAACATCTACAGTCTAATTAAACATGTGGACACTTAAATCTCTGCTGCATTTGTTCCCAGCATCCCTAGCAGTTGGCTCCTTTGTAGCCTTAACCCTATGGCTTGTGATGCTTCCTTCTTAGAGAGAGAGGTCTTCGAGGGTATCTGCCTCTAACAGAGACCACTTTCATAAAAATTAAGACTTAGATTCAGAGTATAACTTCTTTTTATTGTATCTATATAAAATGACAGATGTTAACTAAACCCACTGTAGTAGTCATTTCACAATATATGTAAATCAAACCATTATGCTATACACCTTAAACTTACACAGTGATATATGTCTGTTATTTCTCAATCAAACTGGAAAAAAGAAAATATAAATAAAAGCTAAGAGGGAGCGGATTTCAGGTCAATGTATAAAAATATCTTCTAAAAGTCAGAGCTGAACAATGATGAAATAAAACCAAATCTCCCCTCACTGGAGGAGCTCCAGGATACACTTCATGCCCCATAGCAGCAATGTTTCAGGCAGGAAAATAAATGAAAGTAACTAACACTTTATCAGGGCATACTGTCAGCTACTGTTGTAGGCATATTTATATTTGTATCTCATTTAATCATCACGAAAATCTGTTTAGAAAGTGTGAGAAACTTTATAGTTTCAGAAAGATTTAGCAACTTGCTTCAATCCTAATTAAATCTAGATCGGAATCAGGCCTGGCTAATATCAATGTCCAAAATATCCCAAAACAACTCAGCTACTCTCTTAAATATATCAGAATTACCTGATATTCAGAAAATAACTCTGTAAAAAACTGAACTAGAGCTGCTTTGATCAAAATAGAATAATTGAACTAGTCAAAGACCCTTTCAAAACAAAAGAAATTAGAATTTCATTCTCTAAAATTTCCATCCTTTTCACGTAATTATAGCTGTAAATAATACTAAAATATGAGGGGGGGCCCTTTTATTTACTTGAGAAAACTAAAATAAGCCATTCACATAAGGAGGAGAGAAATATCATAAAAGTGCAAAAACATTTTATATTTATTATATCATTAAGGAAATAAAATAGAATCTGAAGAGAAAATGGCATCTTTATTGCTAGATTTTTTTTATTTTTACGTTTTAAACAACTGTACAGATCATAAAAGTGATACAAATTTTCTGCCCTTGGAAATCCTAAACCCTATGCCATTTTGGGTCCTTGGCTGTGGATATGAAACATTCTCTTTGTCCTCATTACCCTATCAGTAACATCTCTCAGCAGCTGTTTGCAATAAAGGGTCTTGATGGCCAAGGGGGAGAGCAGAGCCCTGAAGAGGTCAAGAAGGAGCATCAATGATTAGAAAGGTTACTTATCATTGTATCACACAAAAGAAAATTGAAAACCAACATATGGTGACCCCATGGCCTGGCTCCAGGTGTTTAGTAGCCATCTGAAGAAAGAGAATAATGTACCCTTATTTCAGCTTTAAATAGGTTAATCCTGTTATGTGGGTAATTTAAGTGCAAGAGAGTTTAGAAGAGCAGTGTGTGTGTGTGTGTGTGTGTGTGTGTGTGTGTGTGTGTGTGTGTGTGTGTGTAAGAAAAACTAAAAACTAATTTGGATAAATAACTAATCATCAATTTGAAGGGGTTAAAAATGATTAAATGGTTAAAAAAATACCTCTAAGAAGCAAACCCAGAGTGAAAACTACTGAGCTTTAAGTATACAAGTGATTATGAACCTATGATTTTTGGCTTGAATTTTAAGGGAAAATATAAATTAAATCAACTTCTTGTCAAGTATATGTTTGATAAATATACATATTTGGACTCCAAAAGAATATTGAGGTGCTAAAATAAGTCCATGTCTTTTATTCCCTAAATCCATACCAGATCACACTGTAGAATAGTTAACCGTCTTACAATCTTCAAGCAAAGTGATTTTACAATCTCCCTCAGTGCAAAATTCCAATTTTAATCACTTGAAATTGTTCCTACTATCTAATCTACAACCTTCCAGCTGTAATAGTTAAGGCCACTGTGTTTTTTAATGCTCTTGGTAGAGGAGAACAATTTGTTAACCAGCAACCAAACTATAATAAATGTTCTGAAGTCTGAAGATGGTTTTGAGGCCAACATTTAGCTTTCTTTTTTACAGGATACTCAAATTTAATTTCTTTAAACTTCCCTTATATGGCCGAAACCGGTTTGGCTCAGTGGATAGAGCATCGGCCTGCGGACTGAAAGGTCCCCGGTTCGATTCCGGTCAAGGGCATGTACCTGGGTTGCGGGCACATCCCCAGTTAGGAGATGGGCAGGAGGCAGCTGATCGATGTTTCTCTCTCATCGATGTTTCTAACTCTCTATCTCTCTCCCTTCTTCTCTGTAAAAAATCAATAAAATATAAAAAAAAATTAAAAAAAAAAACTTCCCTTATATGTACTTCTAAGTATTTCATTGAGATTAAAGGATGAATCAGTGTGACCCTTAAAATATCTTCGTATGCTCCCAAACGTACAGATGGTTCAGATTCTCCTAAAACACTACCAGCAAGCAGCTATACAGAGATGGTACCATGGATAACAGATATTCATAGAGGAAAGCAAACATGATTGAATGTCTGTCAGGTGCCAGGTAAATAAAAAGCACTTTGCATGCTTGTCATACCCTTTTGCTGTCTGAAGTTTGCAACAACTTGGCTGCCATTCACTGGAAAAGGTCTCTAAATAAAATCTGATGGTCAATTAGCTAATGGTAAGCAGTCTTGCTATTGAAAAATATTCCTTCAAAAATTATCCTGTTCCATTGTGAAACCATGTATTAGATCAAATGTTCCCATTTATGCTTCAGAATACATAGTATATTAATAAAACATGGTTCAGTTCTACATTAAAGTAAGTAACAACAACCCACTATTTGCATTTATGTGCTAACTCTTAAATTTATGTAAACAGTAACAAACGTCATAGATAATAATAATTCCCCATAAATCAAACAAAGCTATGTTGTCTATAAAATTTCTCTGGTTTTGTCCTGGGTCTTAAATCTAATTGTGTGAGCACTTTTCTCTCTTTTTAAAACTACTTCATTGAGATATGATTGACATACAAAAAACTGTACATATTTAATGGATGTAATTTGGTAAATTGGGAGAGAAAGTATACAATACACCCATGAAACCATCATCACAAACTAGGCCATAAAGATCTGTCACCTCCAAAAGTTTCTCCCACCCTTATTTATTATTTTGTGTGTATGAAAATTGATAAAAATTGTCCCCTGAAATAAAATACACCTGCTATCTTGATAACATATTTACTATATAATCCATTTTTATTTTTTACCTTGGAGTAGGTAAATCATATTCTGCATTTTTAGTTACCTTATCTATAAAACTTTATAAAATAATTACAATTTTAATCAAAGCAGTCTGAAGTACCTCATAAAAAAGACTATATAAATATCATTCATAAACTATATATCATTTATAGATTACTATATTATACAACTCTGCATATTGTGCTATACAGTTTTGTTCTTTGAATTTATAGCCATTACAATCTCCAAATACTTGTTTAAGATTGTAAATGTTAATATATTTTCATTTTCCAATTTTATTTGCTATCTATTATCTATAAATGCATAGAGAAGAAGACTCTAAAGCTGAATATAAGAAACATAACTGAAAATATACAATTTCTCAATTACTATTTATCTCACTTCATATCAATTAATCTGAAATAAATGAGATATACATATATAGAAATAGGCTAATCAGGACAATTTTTTTTAATTCATTGAAGAAAAAGTACATCCATATTTCCTGTAGAACTGGTAATACAAATTATCTAATATAGGAATATATATGTAGAGTTAAAACCCAATTTCCAATTGAAAAACTAAATATAAATTAACTATTTCACTTGCTAACACAGAAAAGAGAGACCATAAATAAGAATAATGAATTTCAACCTACTAAGCTACAAGTATATACAAAGACTGGGATTAAAGTTTGGCTGATGTTTTCTGAGGTAAAAAGCAACTCAAGAAAAAAAGAAACTAAAACCACAAAGAAATAAGAATAGAAAACTCTACAGCAGAGAGAGACAAGAAAGGACAATGTTTTACTCAAGACTGTTGCACACAATCTTTAAATCTAGTGCACAAAATCTGCTGTCAAAGCTGTCCATGAATCATAATAGGCTTTTCACCCAAGACAGACTTTAAAAATCACTTTCCTTTGTACTGTACCTAGAGGATAATTGGTACAGTACAGTGCATATATTGTTTCATCTTAACTATGTGAAAACGTAATTCTTTTTATTATTGTTTTTTAAAAGGCATTTTAAACACTATTTGCATAAAAATAGGAATCAAGTCTTTAAACATTTCTCACTCCTGAATATTTTTGAATAACTTATTTAAATTTCTATTTTTTCTTTCAAAATGCTTGCCCAGCCGGCATGGCTCGGTGGTTGAGCGTTGACCTATGCACCGGGAGATCAGGGTTTGATTCCGTGGTCAGGGCACATGCCTGAGTTGTGGGCTTGATCCTTGGTGGAGAGGGTGCAGGAGGCAGCCAATCAATGATTCTCTCTCATCATTGATGTTTCTAGCTCTCTCTCCCTCTCCCTTCCTCTCTGAACTCAATAAAAATACATTTTTAAAAAGATGCTTATAATGTGTACCGACTATAAACATGTCCCTATCCTAGACACCGAAATCTTTCTCTGTGAAACTCAAGAAGAATTTTGTATGCATTTTTCTGAGCTAGACACAGACTTCTTTAGGCAGTCATGGAGAGTCAACCATAATATCTTTTTTCCCGCAACAATTTTCCTTGTTTCTCTGTTTGGGTTAGCGTCATCTTGCCCCCACATGGTTGTTGTGTCAGAATGTGGGCAGTGGACTGAAGCAACTGGAAATGACTCAGTACTAGAAAATATAAAGTAAAGGCTCCTCCTAGCCAATATAAAAATGCCCTTCACACAATTATTAGAGTACCAGAAAAGGTGAGGGTGAGGGAGAGGTTTCAAAGCCATACCATTTCTTAAGATAAACCTCAGTTGACATCAAAACTCAGGACTTAAAGAAGAAATACAATAGAAATTATAAAAATTCTACCAGCATCTCTCAAGACGTTTGAAAATTGTTTAATTTAGGATTATGCAAACATTTAGAAATAGATATTATACCAAGTTCAGAAAAAGAGCAGTATCAAAGGAAATATTTGCATTAACAATGTTACCAGAGGTAAACTATATTCATCAAAACTCCATCCTAACATTTGTGTCATGAAAGATCACATAGAAACGACTAAACGTAAGGATTGAGACTTCTTACCCCAAATTTACATTGGCGGGATCCTGGTCCATACTGGTAACGACATTGCTCATCAGCATCGTACACCTGACCTGGGGCCACAGTTGGGTAAACAAATTCACGCTTGGGAGGCTCATTATTAAGGCAATTGCCACGGCCTGAACTGTTCAACATAAAGGATCAAAGAAAATTAGGTACACTGTGGACCATTTCAATCACAATTATGAAACCAGGTATTGAGCTCTTTGTTTTAATAACTTGATGCATGAAAAACAATACTTCCTACCAAAAAATAATCACATGGCAAAATAACTTTACTGAAACCTGAATAAGAGTTCCAATCTTTTTTCCAGCACCAAGACATAATAAAAGTATCTCAGACAACAATCTGAAAATGTCATGTTGGCCTTAAAACAGATTTAAACTAATTTCTGAAGGAATCAAAACAGAATTTCATGTTGCTGTAAGTTTCTTGTTTGATTTCAGTGAAAATATAACCACATCTGGTAGTAGAATTAAAAACATAAAATGTGGAAAATAAAAAAAAAATTGTGGTTGTAATCCTTAAAGACTTAATCTATATATTTCCATCTTGGGCAGAACAATAGATGACATGTCCAAAGGTTCTTGAAATATTTCAATAATAAATGGGCTGAATGACCAATGAGGCTAAGATCCAAAGTTCTCCTCTCAAGTATATTACAAGTGTTTAGTCTCTCAAAAATTTCATATTTCATTTAGGGTCATCAGAGTTAGGAAAGGGAATGTTCTCCTCTCTATATAACTTCTGCTTTTCAAAGTGTGCTTGCACTCAAACATAATATTTTAATTCAGTGGAACAAATAACATAAAGATTGCCAAAAACCAGACAGAATACCTTAGTTTAAAGAGCTTTATACTTTGCTAAATATAATTGTTCATTTTATTTAGTCAGTGTGCATAAAATAGGACAGATGCTTTTGTACTTTCATTTCACATGTAAGTTAGAATTTTTAAAGAATTCCTATGCCAACATTTAAAAATTTTTTCCAACATTCCTGTCAATTGTGCCAGCACTTGTGTTTTTTTCCCCCAAATCTTTTCCATCTGCTTTGCCAAAGGAAAATAATTTCACAAGTATAAGTTCTTCAACTATTATTTAAGACAGTACAAATTTTCATTTATAGATAAGTAAAAAAGAACCATGCATAATAATGAGTTTGATATTTGCTTAAAATTTTATCGCATTCTTAAAATGTAAAAGTTAATTTGCTATATACAAACATATTTGCACTGCAGCAAATTAATACCTTTTAAAAATTGAAACTTACTATTCATAAGGTGATAGATTAAAAGATCCAAGGCTGGTAGTGTGGGGGGACCCAAGGGACAGAATACTGTTTTCTTTACACATTTTTCCTTTCATTTATGACCTTCTTGATTAATTTTTAATCAATAAAAATATCTAGATGGAATATTAAATATGGTACTAATATGGAGGGATTTTACTATTGGCTATTACAATCAATTCACTTGTCACTGTTCAAGGTATCTATCTAACAGAGAACAACTTTTTTTTTCACCCAGCTACCCAGTTTTCATGACAGAATGCTTTTTATTTCTTGTTTTTTGTACTTTTAGAAATAGCCGTGTATCTCAGTAAGATAATTATCTTTTATGAATTTTAAAAGCAGCAAGTTCTTTTTATTTTATAATATAAAACATCTTTAATCGATATGGGTATACCAATTTTAGGCAAATGTAATTCTACTAGTAAATTCAAATTTTTATATTAAGGTTAATGATAAAAAGGTAAATGCGAAAAATATAATAAAAGAAGATGTACCATTTTGATAACATGCAATAGTCATTAGATTATTGGATTAGCTGCTTAATTCCTTAATTTTCTTTAAAATATCAGTTTCATCTCTGCAATAAAATTATAAAAGTCTTGATGAAAGCCCTAACTGGTTTGGCTCAGTGGATAGAGCGTCGGCCTGCGGACTGAAGGGTCTCAGGTTCGATTCCAGTCAAGAGCATGTACCTTGGTTGCGGGCACATCCCCAGTAGGGGGTGTGCAGGAGGCAACTGATCAATGTTTCTCTCTCATCAATGTTTCTAACTCTCTATCCCTCTCCCTTCCTCTCTGTAAAAAATCAATAAAATATATTTTTTTTAAAAAGTCTTGATGAAAGGAGTTAAATATGTAATAAAAATAAGTTATCAAGTTAAGTACTATTGTAAATCAATGGGCAAAATTTAAGTACTGAAGTATTTAAGTACAGGGTTCTACAGGTAAATATGTAAAACAAAAAGTATAATTATATATTCACCTAAGTATATAATATGTATTCACCTACATGGCACCAATTAAAAATCTATTTAAAAATTTATACATAATTACGTTTAGGAATACAGAAAATTAACCTAAAATATTTAGAGGAAGAAGTATGTGGACCCCAAAAGTTTAAGCATAGATACGCTGAGGAAAAAATTCTTTCCTGATAGCGTACTGAAAATTGACTTAATCCAGGAGGAAGCGACAATAATTATTTCTTTAAAGTTCTTGTTCTGCCTAGCCCCGGTTTGGCTCAGCGGATAGAGCGTCGGCCTGCGGACTCAAGGGTCCCAGGTTCGATTCCGGTCAAGGGCATGTACCTGGGTTGCGGGCACATCCCCAGTGGGAGATATGCAGGAGGCAGCTGATCGATGTTTCCCTCTCATCGATGTCTTGTTCTCCTTTTCCAGTATGTTTTACAGAAGAATAAAATAACATCTATACTAATAAAAGGGTAATATGCTAATTAGACCGGGTCAACTGGACATCTTCTGGACGTCCGACTTCCTTCCGGACAAGCCACGGTGGCGGAGGCCAAGGCAGAGGCAGTTAGGGGTGATCAGGCCAGCAGGGAAGCAGTTAGGGGGTGGCCAGGCCAGCGGG
>NW_005353967.1:10960496-11000273 GCF_000412655.1 Myotis brandtii
GGCTAGGCCAGCAGGGGGGAGGGCAGTTAGGGGGTGGCCAGGCCGGCAGGGGGGCAGTTAGGGGATGGCCAGGCCAGCAGGGGGGCAATTAGGAGGTGACCAAGTCGGCAGGGGGGCAGTTAGGGGATGACCAGGCAAGTAGGGGGCCAGTTAGGGGGTGATTAGGCTGGCAAGCAGAGGCAGTTAGGGGTGATCAGGTAGGAAGGCAGGCAAGTGATTAAAAGCCAGTGGTCCCGGATTGCAAGTCGGATGTCCCCGGAGGGGTCCCAGATTGGAGAGCGTGCAGGCCAGGCTTTGGGACACCCCCACCCCCCGTGCACAAATTTCGTGCACTGGGCCTCTAGTATAAAATGAAATATAAGCAAAAAATCATATAGATCCTTAAGAATGAACATGCATATTTAGGAACATGGCATCAACAAGGCCTTTTGAGATGGATTTGGTGATGTTTGTACAAATCACTAATGTTTGTAAGTCAAGTGTCATACCTATTTTTATTGGCTCCAGGAAAGCAAGTATGGGGCAAGGCTGATTTAAAGTGTTTCTATATACTGCATGGTTTCCTCCTAGTAACCATATCTGGTATATATTGTACAATAAAATCTTGCTTAAAGTATTTGGGGGATGGGGTCATTTTCATATTTTAATTCTTAACTGAGGGTTAAGTGACAAAAATACTTTTGCATACGGTTACTAACGTTTGTCTGCTACTTTCCTGTTAATTTCAAGTAGAGATTTATATTAACCCTGGAAGTGCTTTTCTTTCTTCCTTTATTTTTAAATTACCAAGTCGTATATTCCAATTACACCCCTATTGTCCCTCAGGAAGTAACTAATATTCTGATTGTTTAATAATAATTTCCTTCATTTTATTAGTAGTTTTACCTCCCAATATTCATCTGCCTGATTTTGGAGTCTGTACAATAGGAGTCGTATTGTACGTTTTCCTTTGTGACTTTATTCTTTCACTCACTCAGTACTAGGAAAGTGGGATATATCTATATTGATGTGTATAACTATAGCCTGTCCATTCATATTGTTCTTTGACATTCCATTTAAGACTATGCCACAAATATCAAATGAGCATTTGAATTATTTCTAATTTCTGGAAATTGCAAATTATGCTGATATGAATATTTTTGTACAGGTCTCCTGGGACAAATATATTCTCTTTCTTAAAAATATTACAGATGAGATTTTTTAAATATTTTATAATTATTTCCTTTTAACAAAATGGAAGTTATGAGTAATTTTTATTTAATCCAGGGTTCTAGCTCATCAATTCAACCATACAAGTCTTATGATGGTGAACCTAGTATTATTTATGCTACTACTATCAAAATAATAACAGTGGTAATATTACATATAATATTTTCTCATCAAATAGCACTTTTAAACATAGTTTGTGTTTTAGTGACATATGAGAATTTTTTCCACTCAGAAAACATAAACCTCACTCATCATTAAAAAAATGAAGGATACTGTTAGTAGTTTCCATCTGAGATGCTAATGCAACTTTCTATTGTTAAGTATAATATACATGTGTCCAGAGCAAAAGAATAAACATAAAAAGTAGAATTGTGATTATTTCCCTAGCAGCATATATTTCATAACTAAAAGCCCGATCCTAGTTAAAATATACAGCAATATAGATAACTATTGAATTCACAGATTCTGCTTTTGTTTATGCTTCTAAGACAAGGCCAAAAAAAATTGTATCAGTTTGAGAATATGCTTTTTCCTTGACTACGAAATTCTTAGTAAATCAAAGTATATTTACATTTCCAAAAATCCTCGCAGCGTGATAGCAAAGTCATATTTTATGTATCCTACTTCTAATTTAGAGAAATCTTATTTACATAGCTCAAAAGTTAGCCTTGAAAATAGGAACATGAGCCAGAGTTGAGTCTTCAACTAAAATTTACAGACCCTTACATAAAATATGCACTCTTGGCTTTGCTTCCAGAACACATAAGGACATACCCCTAATTGTAATTGTAGATTTATTTTTCACTTCAACAATTATACGATAAAGTATAGACCTTCAGTCTATAGTACAATGGGTCAATCTAAAAAATAAATCTTTCTATATAACTCTATACATATCTTAACAGTCTCTGAACAACAACAACAAAAAGTTAACATAATAATGCCATCTGGTATTATTTTCCACAGAATTGTGCTCATATATCTAAATTAAGCAAAAATGAATTAAGTTGGTATCATCTACAAGTGAAGTTTCTTACCTACTGTGTTCTCATAAACTGCGCTACCAGTCTTCACAAAACTAACCATACATTCCATCCTAAAATGAGTTACTTTAAGTCAAACCTTTCTCTCTTGTCCTCTGGATGAGAGGGGTGCTTGAACAAAACTAAACTTGAAGCCTCCAATATGCAAACACAGTATCAATAACGGTTTATTAAGTTATGCTCTCTTTTTCTCCATACATAATTAGAACTTATCGATGATATTTATGGATTTGAGTGAAGTCCCCCAAACGTGTCAGAAACATGGAAGGAAGGAGAAACCTGTTTTTCTAAGCTGTTCCATGGGTTCCATGTAAAAAAAGAGGTCCCATCTATAAAACTGTTTTTCGTCTAATAGATCATTGACATTGACCTTCAAAGTAAATACTATAGAAGAAATATGAGTGCCTTAGTCATCCTGTTCATCTTATGTCACTTCTCTTGTAGCTCTACACTCACCTTTCTTCCTAGCTCACCTTCAACCGTAATGTTGCCTTTCCTTTTCAGCTTCCATCCTTTCTGTGAAAATGGATAATCTCTATTTAATCTGGAAACTGTAGGAGATTTTGCTATGGATCTTTGACAGTTCAAACAATATAACAGACTTTAATTTAAATAGAGCAAGTTGATTCACAGAGGCCTCAGAATTTTAAAAAACTATATGAAATTACTCTGTACTACTACCACTAAGTGGTGGAAAATATATGGGGAAAAAAAAAGAATAAGAAAAAACAAAAAACAAAAACCTGAACTAAATGACTTCTGGCTGCCTTCCACTGCCTGGTAAATTAGCCCAGTGTCATCAGTGAGAGTGAGCCATGATACCAGGTTCATCTTTCTCCACTTTCTAAGTCAATAAATAAATAAATAAGTCCCGCAGGCAGATAGGAAGGACACTACCTGCAAAGCCGTCGGCGAAAACATCAGAAGCTGGCATAACACGTCCATTCTAACGGAAATAGGTTCTTTATTACTTAATCAGGACGGCTTCTGGGCGATTCATGAACCACTTATTGAATCACCGAGTTTAAGAAATCTGAAAAAAAATATTGGGAGTTGGTAAACACCATCTCCTGATTGATCAGTAGCACGTAGTGTTTGACACGAGAGACTTTTTACTATATTGGCATTTAAAGGCCATGGAATGGTTTTCAGTTGAACATAGTGAATAGTGAATCTATAAATCATAGAAAGCTCATTGTTAAAATCCACCATCTTTGGCCTATACAGTTACTAAGTAGAGAAAGGTATGCATTTTGTTGGCTGGGCTACAGTTCCTAAACAATTCATCTTTACAGATTTCTTTTTCTTGAGAGGAGAAACTGAAATAAAATGTTATGAGTCTTTTTGAGCCAACTATAAAACATAAATGTAACCTCAATCCCTGATCAAAATATCACTGGATTTTAAAAAGTATCACACATAGCTGCTAAAGCAATTAAGTCCATTGCATTAATAAAAAGGAACAAAGAAATTCAAGAAAGTTACTATTATGTCTTTGTGCTCCAGTGAACTGACCTTTTTAAAGGGCTTTGTATTTTAAAAATCTTTACTGCTTAGTCAGATTATGATCAAGGTTGTTTAGTTTATTATTAAAGGCGAGGGGGGGAGGGGGCGGGAAGCCAACTTTCCCCAAATTGCTACCCATTGTCTTTCACATCTGTCTCTCACAAATGGCTTTAATTTTGTGAGTATCTATCCCCAGGAGAATGCACAACAGAAATATTTTTATAAAATACAGGATAAATAAGCCCATTAGAACCCTGACAATACTAATCATGCTTACACATACGAAATGCAAAGAGGCAATAAGGCTTAAATAATGCTCTTTGTATTAATTATTTTAATTAATTCAATGGGACACTTTCTTGCAATTAATAAGAATTTTACATTTCTCACCAAACCAGTGGTGATTTCTTAACTGTATTTTATCAGCAATTTTGGGATTTCCTTTTGGAGTATTTTAATAGCCTTAATACTATTTCAACTGGGTAGGTGCTGGCAAGAAATGAAACCTGGTCCTTGTATTTAGTATGCATACAGAGATGGTCTAGCAAAGGGCTGTGCAATAGAAACAGGAAAGAGGAGCAAAAAAAAAATGGTACTTGAAAAGAACAAGAGGAGGGAAGCCTTTGAAAATGCACAGGAATACTGAGCATGTTATATAGTTTGTCTTTCTGGTGACAGTTACTAAGATTCCATTATAAAAACATGAGCCAAGTCAAGAGAGAAATGGCAGATCTGGCTTGATTTCTGGGAAGAGCAGATTTTCAACAATGTTTAAATTTAGGTAATATGATCTCATTTAAAAAAAATCTTGGAAAATGATATTGCAAGTGCTTTGTGTTAAAAAAAAAAACTACCAAAAGATGTCAAACAAATTCTCTGTGGTCTATCTTTATAGCCCTTTACCCAGTTTTGGCACCAGGCAAGCACAGTGTTATAATGGTCTATTATTAAGATTAAAAACTGTTAGGTTATGCAGCACTACCTTCTAAGTGAATTCCTTCAACTTCATTATTATATTAGTTAATTCAAAAGAGCCCATTTTAAGCATTTATCCTTTAATCTTTGATTGAGTAAAGCACTGTATTGGGTATTTTTAAATCTCTTGTTGAGGCTTTTTAAAAAATAAGTATTTATAAGTTTTCAGAATATAATCAGACCATTCCCAGATATGAACCAAAATTTAAACGAACTTACAAGTAGGTTATCCTATATAACCTATCTGAATTTTTAAAAATGTTACACTATCATCATGTTAATGTGAAATCTGAAAGGACAATTTTTAAAAAGAATTTTTAAATCCTGTTTAAATAACCACCTGTGCTTTATGTATGACTCACCTTTTCACAGAGTATTTAATCTCTTCTCCCCAAGGGAAAAAAATGGCACAAAATTATTGAAGGTAATGACAGAGCCATAGAGCTTAAAATCTTGATATCATTTAAAATAATATTTACCACTTGATGAATGTCTCTTAAGTGTTTTTAATACATTTTAGCATTATACATGATTATATACATAATAACCTGATGTTGTATGTATTATTAACTAAACTCACTTAAGAAATGAGGATCTGAAGATTATAAAGCTGAAGTAACACGCCCAAGGTCACAAAGTTAGAAAATGAGACCTAAGACTATTAGTTTACAAAGTTCAATACTGAAGCCCCGATGTGCAGGTGAAATGTGAAGAACACCTGCCTTCCTATTAGCTAATTTATATTCTTCACAGTTAAGTAACCAAACTCTTGAAGTACACATTAAAAGACCAAGAAAGAAGGTCCTAAACTGTAGGAAAGATGTGTTTCTTAATAAATTTTCAAGCCTGGCCAGTGTTGCTCAGTGGTTGAGCGTCGACCTATGAACCAGGAGATCACGTTTTGATCCCAGTAGGGGACATGCAGGAGACAGCTGATCAATGATTCTCTCTCATCATTGATGTTTCTATCTCTTCCTCTCTCTTCCTCTCTGAAACCCATAAGAATATATTTAAAAATAAATTTTCAAAGACAAGTTTTCAATTTTTCATTTTTATTTTGTGGGTGTTTGATTTTTTGTTGTTGTTGTTTATTACTATTAGATACTAAGGCATTCTTATAGAACTCTGTTTTCTTTCACCAATAAAATGAAATGTATAATCACTGAATTAAAGTTTGACCTATGCTCTATTAAATTGTGTAAATCTACATTTTTTCTGACATTGCTTCCCATTTAGTGAACATTTCTAACACTCATATCATCAACTCCACTTAAATCCTTGCTTCAGTTCCTCTAATCTATTCTGTAAGTTCTGTTTGAGTATGAAGGAAAATATTTGCCACAATGATATATTAAAGTACTTTCGGAACCGCCTGAAATATCGCTGGGCCCTATAAAAGTTACTCATTATGCAAAGTTTGAAGCACTACATATTAGACTTCTAGCAATGGTTTACTTCTAGAGCAATTCATCATCACTCTCCAGAGATTACTTACTCTAGAAAGCTGGTGATATAGTCTCGACTGCAGGAAGACCAGGAAAAAGGATTGGTATTTGCAGTAATGTGAGCTGCCATAAGTTTTGCTGTTTCATGACCTTTCGTCCCACAAGGATTTCCAAGTCCATCATGGTTCATACCAAAACTGTTTTAACAAGGAAGAAACATAAGAAACATAAAAGAAGTAAGAAAAAATAAAACAAACCCCAATACATCCTTTATTTTCTTATTTGATCATGTATTAGTTTTATTAACACATGCCTTCCATAAGAGTAGACTAGACCCTCTAAGGCAGTGGTTCTCAACCTTCCTAATGCCGTGACCCTTTAATACAGTTCCTCATGTTGTGGTGACCCCCAACCATAAAATTAGTTTTGTTGCTACTTTATAACTGTAATTTTGCTACTGTTATGAATCGTAATGTAAATATCTGATATGCAGGATGTATTTTCATTGTTACAAATTGAACATAATTAAAGCATAGTGATTAATCACAAAAACAATTTGTAATTATATATGTGTTTTCCAATGGTCTTAGGCGACCCCTGTGAAAGGGTCGTTCGACCCCCAAAGGGGTCTCGACCCACAGGTTGAGAACTGCTGCTCTAAGGAAATATAGGCTTAAAGTTAAAGAGACTAAGGAATAAATCAATGATACAATATATCTCCAAATCCCTTTAAATTTATCATATAATCTCAAATGTTATCTCTTCTTGAACAGATACAGATTATGTATTAATTCTCACTTTATAGATGAGAAAAACAAATTTAGTAAAAATACAAGACCTATTAATGATCACACAGTAAGTGTTGGAATTTTTAGCAGAACCTGCTTTTTAAGATGCTAGAGTTCATACTACTTCACTATGAATCAGAAAGGAATTATAAAAAGATGGTTTTGATCCATGGAGTCCTGGGTTATAGGCCAAACACAAAGTCCTTTTACTTACTAATATAAATAAAAGAGAATTAAATACATAGGCAATTTGTTTTTATGAGTTTTCAAAACACATTTTGAAATGTCTTGACATATTGAATGATTATGAAGATAAAGTTTTTCTTTATTAACACCTCCCTTTATTTTTCAAAGCTTTTGTTTGTTTGTTTTCAGTGTCCTGTGGCCATGCTTAGTACCATCAATGTGATTTAAAAATATTTTTAATAATACACCAAAATTTTTCTGTAAAGGATATATACCCACTACATATAAATAAATTTTAGCCTTTCATCACAAGTAGCCAAAAGTTCAGGATGAATATTACTAAAAAAAATATGTCTCCATTGTGACATTCTAATAAATGATGTGTGTTCAAGGAAATAAATGATTTGTGTGACAAGAGTATAAAATAGATGAGGGTAGTTGCTAGAGAAAAAAATTGGACAGGTAATTGAGAAGACAATAAATGAAAGTAAATATTAATGCATTTGGCAGTATAGAGACATTGAAGATTTGTAAGAGCAGCTGATGATTTCTGAGAAGAAGAATAAGAACTTGATCTGTATTTTAGACAGGTCATTATAATAATTTTGTGCTGGAGACATTGGAGTGGGAAGAGAATGGAGCCAGGGGGAGCAGAAGGAAGATCATTATCAATTGGAAAATGATGTGGGTATGAATTAGGGCACTGGATGGAGAGATGGGATTAGATTTGAGACATGTATAGAATGAATTGGCCTTTATAAATACAATATGAAAGAGCTATAATGAGGACATATAATATGTTCATACATGGGGGATAGACAGGAGTAACAAGTATTTCAGGCAGAGGAACTAACATAAGCAAAGGAAGAGAAGTGTATGAAAATGTCCAGAAACCCATGTTAAAATACCAAATAACTATCCAAGAACACAAATATTTCATTTTCCCACTTGACATCAACATATTGGAGTCAACCTAATTGAATGCTCT
This sequence comes from Myotis brandtii, assembly GCF_000412655.1. NCBI lineage: Eukaryota > Metazoa > Chordata > Mammalia > Chiroptera > Vespertilionidae > Myotis > Myotis brandtii. The sequence goes on from NW_005353967.1 coordinate 10,968,637, forward strand.
TCTAAGGACATGATGGTGGAATTTACAATTAGTTGAATTAGACATATATTCTGTCAAAACAATCAGCTACAACTTTACATAAAAGGCTCCTTTGTTCAAATTCTTAATCCAATAAACTTAATATTCTATATTTCTCTGAAAGGTTGGTACTACTGTGTGAGTACTACTATAATTCTTGTCAAATGATAATAGCTTTAAAATATGGTTTCCTTTTAGCAGCAGTCTCTTAAATATCCCACAGTCATGCTAAGATAGGTGTAGGCAGGCACAGATGGTTTTAAGAAAGTCATTTTCGAGATCTTCAACTTCATTATGTACTCTATTCTTTGAAAAAATCAAGTTCCTTCTTTTGAAATTAAATTTCTCCCACTTACAAAAGAAAAACTTATCTTTCACCCATCCACAATTTTATAATAGTTCATAGCCTTGGAGGATAAAAATATGGATGGGCATCAAGAAAAGAGAAATGGAAAACATTTGGTGGCAGCTTTGAGAAAGAGAATGGTGTTAATGATTGAATAACATATCAGGTAGTTTCTTGCTTTCATCAAATTTATAGGAGGATATAATCAAATTAACAGCTGATAGATTGTAAAAATTATTTTCATGATAAATCACCATGGTTATGTTTTGACAAATAATTCAAAAGTAGTTCAATGAATTGATAGATATTTCTATAATAAACTCCTTTCATCTCATCTACTTACTTATATTAACAAAGCATTCATCATCTACAGAAACAAAATGAAGAAATTGAACTGATGCTGAAATCCTTCCTTATTTTATAGGAATACAAAGATAAATGCAATAATTTAAAAATATATCTAATTAAAGATACAGCTTCTTATAAAGACTTTGCTTTTATATTTTATTACTTTTTAAATCTGTAATATGGATATGCCCTTCTGATCAATCATTAATAATGATTGCTATTTAATGAAAAAATAATCCAGGAAAAAACATTTTTATGATTATAGGAAATTTTTTAATGTAATTGCTATATAGATATATTTTTATATGGAGATATTTTATATAATTAAACATACTTTTAAGCATAAACTATATGTTTAAATATTTTGAAAATATAAAATATACCATTAGGGTAATAGTTTGGGAGGGAGAGAAGAAGCAAACATATTGAGTTAAAGGGAAAAAATGATTAAGATTTTAACTATAAAATAAGAATGGGTTTGTGTATTTTTTAAAGGCATATGATAGTTTCCAAATTGCTATGGCATGCAGATTCAACTGGATATTTTTAAAAGACATATATAACAATTTTATTTTCACATGCTAATATATACAGTATTCCAGAAATTCTATCTTTTGTAGTTACTTAGAAAAAAATAAAAATTTTTAGACATCAGCTGAAAAATATACAATAGGGTACATAGTTTTTAAAAATTCAGAAGGATAAGAGAGACAAGATTTTTTTTTTCTCTCCTGAGGAAACTATTGATGAAGAGTTTGGAAAGCAAAAAAGTGAAACTCATTAGTGATCAGAAAGAATAAATAAGAGGCCACTTTAAAACCATCACACTGACAAACACTGGAATGTTACCTAGGACTAAGTGTTGGCAGTAATGTAGAGGAACTGGGATCTTAGTTCACAGCATTTGTAATGTGGTCAGGGCAGCTGTTCCAGAGAGCAAGTCAGCAGTGCTTAGTCAGATTAAATAGGCAGATACATTATGACCCAGAAATCCTATTCTTGGATATATATCCCAGAAATATTCCCAAGGAGAATATGCATAAAGATGTTCATGACAGGATTATTTATGATAGCAAGGAGATAAAGACAATCTAGGTGTCTGTCACTAGGGAATGGATAAGTAAACTTTGGCAGATGCATATTATGGAATACTAAACAGAACTTGGAGTCAGCAAACAAGATAGATGTCTACACATAAGTATGGGTGGATCTTAAAAACAGTGAAAAATTAAGAAAAGGAACAATGTCTATAACACTATATCAAACATGTAAACAAAAATTACATACACACTCTCAAATAACAAAGAAAGGTCATGGAATTGTTCCAAATTAAAGACTAAAGAGACATAACTAAATGCAATGAAAACTGGATTGGAAGAGAAGGAAAGGAGGTTATAAAGAACATTTCTGGGACAATTGATAAAACTTGAATATGATTGTATATTAATGATAGAAGTATATCAATGTTAAATTTTCTAATTTGACAACTCTACTATGGTTATATAAGAGATTATCTTTTCACCTTAGGAAACAGATGCTGAAATATTTGGGAATAAGGGAAATGTCTACAACTTACTCTCAAATACCTAAGAAAAATTTCATGTACATATACAGAAAGAGATAGCAAATATTGCAAAATATTAACAGCTGAATCTGAGTGACGGACACATGGAAAGGCTTTTTATTATATCAATATTTCTATAAGTTTGAAATCATTTCAAACTTAAAAAGCTAAAAATGAATACATACATGTACAAAACAACCTGCAATATTTTACAAGGATATGTATGTACTCAAATATACATATCAAAATTGTTAGAGTAGTTATTTATGGGGGAAAACAAATGGCAGTGGGAATGGAAATATAGAAATAGAGCAGAAGGGTCCTTACTGGGACTGATAATGATATTGTGCCAAGAACTAAGGTTGGATGGATAGATGGACGGATGGATAGGTAGGTAGGAGGAAGAAAGAAAGAAAGAAAGAAAGAAAGAAAGAAAGAAAGAAAGAAAGAAAGAAAGAAAGAAAGAAAGAAAGAAAGAGAGAAAGAGAGAAAGAGAGAAAGAGAGAAAGAGAAGAGAGAAAGAGAGAAAGAAAGAAAGAGAGAAAGAAAGAAAGAAAGAAAGAAAGAAAGAAAGAAAGAAAGAAAGAAAGAAAGATGATAGATAGATAGATAGATAGATAGATAGATAGATGTAAAATAAAGTCTGCTCTTTAGTTTCAAAAATACTGTTTTTTTAAAAGAACAAGAGAGACAGGAGAGAGAGAGTGTAATAAACCTGGGGCCCACCCTGATGAGTGAACAGTAGTAACAAGAGAACACTCCCATGGTTGGTTTTATGTGTTTAATAAAACATTTCATATTACATAAAAGTAATGTTTCTCATGTGTGGAGGGTTGTAGGACCAGAGAGAGAGAGAAAGGTTAGAGAGAGAGAGGGGGAAGTTAAGAGAGACAGCTTTCCGTGGGCCTCTTGTGATTCCTACGTTATGCTGGGTATATCAAGTCTGCAAGGCTTGCTCTTAACCCAGGCTATGTCTCAGGATAACTTTAAGAAATGAGGTAACATCACCCCCTGGATAAAGAGCAGGATTACTTACTAAAGTAGTCCCCCTTATCTGCCGTTTCAGTAATCTGCGGTCAACCACAATCCAAAAATCTATATATATAAAAGCCTAAGTGACTGGATGAACGAACAGACAACTGGATGACAGGCCAGTAGCTATGACGTGCACTGACCACCAGGGGCCAGACGCTCAATGTAGGAGTGCGGCTCAGCTAACAGACGGCTGCCAGACTCTGGGCTGACAGCTGATGAGTGCAGCTGTGGCTGCGTGAGCCTCTCCCATGGACACTCCCCCTGCGTGCCCAGGCTGCGGTGGCAGGGGGGCCAGGATGAGCAGGAGCAGCGCCCAGCCTGGGCGTGGGCTCCTCCCTGGCCACTTGCCACTTAACACACTACTTCGTGCTGTGCAGGATCAACGTGGACAGTGGGCTGGAGCCTGATGAGCTGGCAGGTAAGGCCGGGCTGCGGTGGCACAGAAGTCCACTGATCCCTGCAGGCCAGGCCGAGGTACCCCACCGGTGCACAAATCCGTGCACCAGGCCTCTAGTATTAAATAAAAAATTCCAGCAATAAACAATTCATAAGTTTCAAACTGGGTGCTGTGCTGAGTACTGTGAAGAAATTTTGCACCACCTGCTCTGTCCCACCCGGGACATGAATAATCCCTTTGTCTATTGTATCTACTCTGTATATGCTATCCACTGATTAACCACTTAATAGCCATCTTGGCTATCAGCCTAGCAGTTTTGCTTTTGTTTTAATTCATGAATGAGAGTTAGATGTTCTTGAAGTAATTGACCAAGAGTTGGAAAATCATCCCTAAACGGTTTGGCTTAGTGGATAGAGCGTCGGCCTGCAGACTGAAGAGTCCCGGGTTCGATTCCTGGGTTGCAGGCTCAATCCCAGTGTGGGGCACGCACGAGGCAGCCGACCAATGATTCTCTCTCATTATTGATGTTTCTATCTTTCTCTCCCTCTCTCTTCCTCTCTGAAATCAATAAAAATATATTTTTAAATGATTAAATAAGGTAATAAATATGGTGTTGAGATCTATAGCTATTATAAAAAAAAGAGTTGGAAAATTGATCAGGAGTAGGAAAAGAGCTAAATTAATAAAAAGGATGTGTTTCTTCAGGATAGGAGATGTTATTTTCATCATCACTGTAGTCACAATACACTATATTAGGTCAATATAGCAGGTGCTCATTAAATCTCTGGTATGAAATTGTGCATGAGTGAAAGTCTTCCTATTGATGGACTGTAAAACATGAGAGACAAAATCTAGAAAGCATCATATGAACATACCTTGTTTGATGGTGAATAGTGTAATAAAAAAATATAAAATCATATCAGTAATAAAAGTAGAAAGGGTAGAGTTTGGGTCAAAATGAGTGGGATCACCACTCAGAGACAAAGGGGTTGCAATATACACTAAAGACTGTGCAATAAAGGTTATGCATTAAATTAAGATTCTGTGAGGAATTGAGAAATACAAATTGGCAATTATAAAATAGCCAGGGGGATGTAAAGTAATGCATAAGGAAAATAGTCAATAATATAACTATGTATGGTGCCAGGTGGGTACTAGACTTTTGGGGGGATCACTTCATAAGTTATATAAATTCCTAATCACTATTCTGAATACATGAAACTAATATAATATAAATTGATTTGAGAGATAGAAGGAGGGAGAGAGAGAAAAAAACACTGATGTGAGAGAGAAACATTGATCAGTTGCCTCCCGTACATGCCCCAATCGAAAGCACAACCTTTTGGTATAAAGGATGATGCTCCAATCAACTAAGCTACATGGCCAGGACTGTAATTGACATTTAAAAAAAAAAATTAAGTTAAGCTTCTGTGACTCAGAATCTATCATATACATCAATCTGTTAACTTACATGCTTTTCCCAAATATTTTTCTATTGTACATTAATTTTCTATGAAAATGATCTTTCCTTTAAAACTATGTTTAGCAAAACAAAATCTCCTTATATACATATGTGAAGAGATATATAAGGAAAGGTCATTTATTTTTTAGGATATATTGGAGGAAGCTCATTGGTGATTATATTTTACATCACTTAACCATATATTATTTGACCATTTTACTGTAAAAGTAACATAATGTATTTTGTACCACAAAATAATAGCTTACTTTACATTTTGATACACAATTCTTATTTGTTCTTTTGGAAGATCAGTAAAAATAAAAAAGAGTAAACACAGACTACTAAGTATAAAGTTAATATGCATTCAGTCTGGAGATTCTTTTTAAAATCACAATTGATGTTTTCAAACCAAACAAAGGATCTGTATAGCTAAGAAAAATCTTAAAATGCCTAATTCAACATTTTTATCTAAGCAATCTTAATTTTATCGTGTTGCTAATATATCAACATCATTTTTTCTTAAATAATCATGGTATTTAAACTGTCTTGCATTTTGTTAAATAACCGTTAGCACACAGAGCATGTACTTTTAAAACCAGTCACTAAAGGAAAAAAAATAGATGTTTATTCAGTTCTTGAATAACACATACACAATTATAGAATTAAAGAATAGTTTCTTGCCCAGCTGCCATGGCTCAGTGGTTGAGTGTCAATCTATGAGCCAGAGGTCACAATTCAATTCCCGGTCAGGACATATGCCCGGGCTGCAGGTTCAATCCCCAGTGAGGGGTGTGATCAATGATTCTCTTTCATCATTGATGTTTCTGTCTCTCTCTATCTCTCCCTTCCTCTCTGAAATCAATAAAAAAAATTAAAATATATTTTTAAAAGAATAGTTTCTTAATGTTTTAAACTTACTAACTTTCCCTTTAAAAAGTAACTTTAAAAAGTGATGACATAATTATAGTCTAAATTGTGACAACTATAAAATCTCAAAAATAAGCCTTCCCATTGCAGCAGAAAAATATAAGGGAATAAAGGGACATCTTTCTTAAAAACTATTTTCCATTTGTAATCTCTTTAATCTGTTCTTATTCATAACTGATCTTGGCTATGAATCACTTGTTACAATAAAGCAAAAAACAAAATTTAATGGATGTACTCAGAGCCTTCTATAACCACATCTGGCAAACATTTTTAGTTTTAATAGTTACCCAATAGGATAGTTATTACAATTTGCTTATGTGTTTTCTAAAACAGAATTTGGAACTCAGTTCTACCTTTGGATTTTATATACAATTTACTAAACTAAGTGAACTCAAGATTTTGGACTTATTTAGGAAGATATTTAATGAGGAGGGGTGTGCCTAATGAAATCTATACTCTTTGCAAACCTGTATAAAGCAAGTTCACATTTAGTATAAGCTCTTCCCTTGGGCAAGGGAAACAAAAGAAAAAATAAACAGATGGGATTACATCAAACTAAAAAGCTTCTGCACAGCAAAGGAAACCATCAACAAAATGGAAAGACAACCCACTGAAGGGGAGAACATATTCATCGATCTATCTGACAAGGGGTTAATATCCAAAATTTATAAAGAAATTATAAAACTCAACACCAAAAGAACCCCAAACAATCCAATTAAAATTGGGAAAAGGACCTGAACAGACTCTTCTCCAAAGAGAACATACAGATGGCCAATAGACATGTGAAAAGATACTCAACATGACTAATCAGCAGATAAATGCAAATTAAAACCACAATGAGATACCGCCTCACACCTGCTGGAATGGCTATCATCAATAAATCAACAAACAAGTGTTGGTGAGAATATAGAGAAAAGGGAACCCTTGTGCACTGCTGATGAGAATGCTGATTGGTGCAGCCACTGTGGTAAGCAGTATGGAGTTACCTCAAAAAGTTAAAAATGGAATTGCCTTATGACCCAGCAATGAATATATCCAAAGAAACCTAAAACACTAATTCAAAAGAATATATGTACCCCTATATTAATTGCAGCATTATTTACAATAGCCAAGATTTGAAAACAGCCCAAGTGCCCATCAATAGATGAGTGGATAAAAAAGCTGTGGTACAATTACACAATGGAATACTATTCGGCCGTAAGAAATAAGGAAATCTTACTCTTTACAACAGCATGGATGGACCTGGAGAGCATTATGCTAAGTGAAATAAGCAAGTCAGAGAAAGACAAGGACCATATGATTTCACTCATATGTGGAATCTGACGAACAAAATGAACTAACAAGCAAAATAGAGACAGCCTCATAGAGAGTAGGCTGATAGCTGCCGGAGGATGGAAGTATGTGGGGGGGCGGAGGGGGAGGCTGGGTGAAAAAGGTGAAGGGATTAAGCAAAAAAGGAAAAACATGGACACAGACAATAGTATGGTGATGACCAGAGGGAAAGTGGAGATTTGGGGGAGGTAGAAGAGTGTAAATATAGGGGGGAATAAATGACGATGGAAGGAGATTGACTCAGGGTGGTGAACATATAATACAATATATAGATGATGAATTATGGAATTGTACAGCTGAAACTTATATAATTTTATTAACCAATATCACCCCAATAAATTCAATTAAAAAATTAAAAATAAATTAAAAGGCCGAACTCATAAAAATAGAGAATAAATTGGAACTTGCCAGAGGCTGGACTGTGAGTGAAATCAGGAGATGCTGTTCAAAGTGTACAAACTTCCAGTTATAAGATAAGAAAGTTCTGTGAGAACATAAAGTAGTATGACTATATCTACTGTATTGTATACTTGAGAGTTGCTAAGAGAGTGAATGTTAAATGTTCTCACCACATACACACACACAAAAAGGATAATTATATGATGTGATATATGTGTTAACTAACCTTATCATGGTAACCATTTTGCATACATGTATCAAATTATCATGTTGTACACGTAAACTTATACAATGCTATATGTCAATTATATCTCAATTAAGGTGGAAAAAAGGAATAAAGGAGAAAACACAAATTACAAATATCAGGAATGAAAGATGGAACATGATAATGTATATTATAGACATTTAAACATGTGTATGATAAATTTAACAACCTAGCTAAAATACTCTACTACTTTGAAAGACATAACAATAAAAAGAATGAGTAAAAAAAAAGAAAGACATAATTAACAAAAAAGACTCAAAAGACTTAGATAATGTTATTTTGTAACTAATAAGAAATTAACTTATTAATTAACAATGTTCCCACAAAGAAATTCTTGACTCAGACGGCCTCATTAGTAAATTCTATCAAACATTTCGGAAAGACATTATGTCCACCTAATGCACACAAACTCGTCTAGAAACTAGAACAGTTCTTAATTCCACTTATAACACTAACTTTATTCAGATACTCAAACTAGACAAAGACATTAAAAGAAAAGTATAAATCAACCAATTTTTCTACAAAAATTGTGCTGAAATAACTGGATATTCATGAGAAAAAGAGGAATTTCAATCCTTATATCACGCCATACAAAAAAAAAAAAAAGAACACTAAAAACATAAACCAAAACTCACTGTAGATCTTAATATAAAAGCTAACAGTTGTGTTCACTTCAGCAGCACATATACCAAAAGCTAAAAGTATAGAACTTCTAGACAAAAATAGAAAATCTTGAAGTAGGCAAAGATTTCTTAGAACACAAAACTACACAAATCATAAAAGAAAATTTTAAATTAGACTTTATAAAAATTCTGTTTTGCACAAGGCACCATTAAAAAAATGAGTGGCAAGCAACAGACTTGGACAAAATAAATATTCACATTATGTATATATGATGACAACTTTTACCTAGAATATACTATTGTTAAGTCCTACAACTCAATAAGAAGAAAACATCTCAGTTTTGTTAAAAAATGGAAAAAGGATTTGAGTAGAATTCAAAGAAGATAATGAATGACAAATAAGCACATGAAAAGATGCTCATTATCAGAAAATCAAGGATCAACTACTTAAAAACCACAATGAGATTAGTCTATCAGAAAATCAATGATCAACTACCTAAAACCACAATGAGATACCACTAAAATGCATAATAATGATTAAAATCACAAAGAGTTGACAAGGATCTGAAGTAACCAAATGCTCATAGATTGCTAGTGGGAATGCAAAATGGTATATAGCCACTTTGAAAAACAGTTTATGCATTTGTTATAAAATGAAACTAACACATACCATACTACCAGCAATATCACCCAAGAGAAATGAAAGCATATTTCCATACAAATCATTATACATGGATGTTCACAGAAGTCCTATCCATAATACTAAAACTAGAAACAACCTAAAATGGGATATGTGCTATGAAATACTATTCAGAAAAAAAAACAAAACTACTAATATACACAACATGGATGAACCTCAGAAACAATGTGCTGAGGGAAGGAACCTAGACACAAAAGAGTAGCCACTACGTAAATTCACTTAAATGAAACTACCGAAAAGACAAGTCTAATCTGTAATGACAGAAAGGAGATCTGTGCCAGGTAAGGGGGAGGGAGGGTGGAGATTGACTGTAAAAGGAAACATGGGGATTTTTTTAGTTAATGGAAATGTTGATATCTTGATGGTGGTGGTGATTACCTGGTTATATACATTTGTCAAAATTCATTGAACCATACACAAAATAGAAGCACATTCATTGTATTTAAATTATACTAAATAATGCTTTAAAATGTACTCATGGGAACGTAAACTCTTCCAGGAAATAGAATACTTCTTAACTCATTAAATAAAACTAGCATTATTTTGATACCAAAACTAGGCAAAGGTATTAAAGGTCCAACTACTTTCGTGTATGTTTATTATTAACCTTCTATTATGAGAGCACAGCACTGTTCAAACATTTAAAGAGAGGTAGGGCCCCAGCCGGTTTGGCTCAGTGGATAGATCGTCGGCCTGCAGACCAAAAGGTCCCAGATTCGATTCGATTCTGGTCAAAGGCAGATACCTCGGATGCAGGCTCCTCCCTGGCCCAGGCCCTGGTCAGGGCATGTGCAGGATGCAACCTATGGATGTGTTTCTCTCACATCGATGTTTCTTTCTGTCTTTCCCTCTCTCTTCCACTCTCTCTCAAAATCAATGAAAAAGTATCTCAAGTGAGGATAAAAATAAATAAAGACAGGTACTTTAACCAGAAGAAGGGACATTTGGATGGAAGAAAACAGTAATTGGAGCTTCCTAGCACACATAATTTACTTTACAATTTTATCCTGAAGTCTTGGCACATTTCTCCTTTTAAAAAAAAAATCATCTCCTAGCCCAGCCGTGGGCAAACTACGCCCGCGGGCCGGATCCGGCCCGTTTGAAATGAATAAAACTAAAAAAAAAAAAAGACCGTACCCTTTTATGTAATGATGTTTACTTTGAATTTATATTAGTTCACACAAACACTCCATCCATGCTTTTGTTCTGGCCCTCCGGTCCAGTTTAAGAACCCATTGTGGCCCTCGAGTCAAAAAGTTTGCCCACCCCTGTTAGCCAGTCTTCTATAGAAAGCATACCCCAATTGGTAAAACCAAACACTGACATTGATTTCTGAAAGCAAGACTGATATACCCCTGCAGCTTTCAATACAACTTTTAACACTTCTTTACACTTTCTCAAAATCAGATTTATAGTTCACTCAATCACGATTAGTTAATAAATGAGTTGTCACATCTAAAAGATTTGTAGCCTTAAGACCTATTCTTATTTGCAAAAGAAATCAGACATATACAATGGTAGAGGGAGCAGCCTAATGAACTCCCATCCACACATCATGATGAGTATAAAATGCAACATGTTGCTATTCTTGCTTTATCTTTCTCTTTTCCCCCTTTCTTTTAAAAGTAAATCTCAGACATCATGTCACTTCAGTCCTGCAGACTTCAATGCGCATCCCTTAAAAGTATGAATATTTTAAGATCTCTTTTTTTAACATAATTTTTGTACAGTAGGGATACATTAGATAGTTTTCTCAATATAACTAGAGGTCTGGTTGAGTTCTTGCCACCCCTCTTTAACACCATAATTTTTCAACTTCTGAAACTATGGCAACTACATAATTAATGAAAAAAATCTTTCAAAGAACATTCTTTTCTATACAGTTTCATTAAGTGCCTTTGGCTTATAGCCTACATTAGAGGTAGACATGCCATTTAAAAATAGCATAAACCTCAATTTTTCATTTGACTAGGAAACTAACTTCTTGTTTTCACAAAAGTATGGAGAAAAATAAAAGTAGTCATTAAGGCCCAGCCAAGGAAAAAAGTTATCCCGTAGCTGTTTAAAATGGATATTATGTCCCTACATGAGAAAACACTGGGTACAAAACCATACTCTACACAATTTTTTAAAAAGTAGACAGTTTTCACAGTCTAATGACTTAGTAGGGGCACTTTTCAGTAATCAATGGTCAAATGTTCACTGTGATGAATCTGCAGACTTCATCATCTCACTTAACATCCACCCTAAACAATACAAATTACAAAAAAAGTTCACTATACTTCATCTGAAAAGTATACTTGATGTTTATCATGGCTATTGCTTTGTTTCAGAAGAACAGAAAGCACTGTATTTTAATTATATGAATTGTGCCAGATTGACTTGCTGGGTTCCTCAAAGCTAAACCCTAAGATCTTAAAAGCAAGTGAAGGGCTCTTAATCCATGAAATAGATTTTCCCTAACTGACCAAATACAATTTCACATATTGAAAAAGATAACATGTTAATTACATCCTGCCTACTTGTCTGAGGGAAAAGGGATAGTCACATAGTAATCAACTGGACATGCAAAGAAAGCTAATTTCTAGTCAGTCAAATAATATTTTTGAATGGAAGCAGTTCTTCTGGCTCTTGTTATAAAGCATTCTGGGTATCCCCCCCCCACCACCACCCATTTCTAACAATCACTATCAAACAAGAATTAGCAGTGAAAAAAAAGTTATTCAAAGGAACATAAATCTTAAGAGGTATATTCTACTTCTTGCACATTCTTTTACAGAAGGTATAAACTATTCATCTTAGGAAAAATTTAAAGGAATTGCCCATTAGACTAACAAAAAAATCTAGGGAGCCTGAGAGTAGTTCCGTTAGAATCTTAATAAAAGATACAGAGATAAACCCTCAAATGGGCTATGTAAGTACGTACAAGAAAAGGGACTTACGAAGCATATGCTGGCGTTGACTGACTTGTAACTGCATGAAGGAGTAGTGCTTGCATACACACATTACTCATCCATGCTGTGTTGCTTGTCCTGACCTTTCGATTTAATTGAATCTAACAGAACCTATTACATTCAGTCTGGTTGCATAAGATTATGACAGTCATTAATGAGCTAAATTTGTAAGTGCGCTGAAGATAAACTGCCTGCATAAAAAGGGCTTTTCCCTTTTGTTCTCCTGCTGTTTATTGCAATGGAAACTAAAACACCAATATTTTTAGGACTTTATTAAAAGTGTAATACTGACTTTTCCCCATATCTGAAGCAATCCAGGTTTGAAACTTGCCTGTTACTTAAGGTTACCCATAAATCAATACTAATTTGGTAAAATTTAAATTGCAATTTTCCAAATAATGCAACAGATTGACCCAATTTTACTCTCCTCTTTCAAGGAAGAAAAAAAAAGAAGGCTGAACTACAAATTTATCTCAGGACTTTACTCTCCTCTTTCAAGGAAGAAAAAAAAAAAAGAAGGCTGAACTACAAATTTATCTCAGGAATGATCGCTAAGGCAAGTGTATAATAAACATTCATTTTTATTTGTTCTTTTTCCCCCACCCATTTCTCTACCAAAAAAAAGCAGACTGTAAAACTTAGATCATACAAATGTCAGGAGCTCTTGCAAATAGATTGCTTGCTTGACTTAAAAATGTTTGACTATCCTTTTAAAGTTTTCAAACTCCTCTCCCTTCACATGAGCAGGCTTTTACATTTACTACTGCCTGTTGTTTGGAGTAAAGAAAGAAGGGTTTTATTGCTGAGAGGTGGATAGGACAGTTTTGGGCCAGATATATTTAAAACAAATATTAAAAACTAGATCCTCTTAAAAAGTAGTAAGGATGATATCTCACTACTCTTGGAACACCATTTCTTTTTTTCTAATGACACACAAGTACACCTGAAAATACAAGTTACATAGCAATGATTGCACAAACTTTATGCCTGGAAAAGATGCTCACAAGCTATATGAAGAGTGAAAACTCAAAGTAAATTTTATGGAAGTGGTGTCAATGATGATTTTAAAATATAAAGGTGTTGTCACTTGAGGAAAAGAAAGATCATTTCAACAATTTCACTTTGAGGAGCTGGGTGTTGAGTAGACCACGCTAAAACTAAATTACTGCACATGTACATATATCACAAAACTTAAGTGTGATGTATTCACCACTCGGAGGATACTAGTCATGAATCAGAAAGATTATTTAACAAGTCTCCAGTTCTTAAGATGATTTATCCCAGCACCCTAAATGATAACATTCTCTATTGAAATCAGACAAAAAGGCAGTAAAATATGGTTGAGCACATGTGTTCCGCACAGTAGTTATGAGTTGCTCAAAGGAGTGGAGCTCTAAAATTTATTTTGATTTTCTTAAACTCACTCACTTGTGACCAATCTCATGTGCAATGGTAAAAGCTGAACCCAGGCCAATGTCTTCATTAATGCTGCAGCTCCTTTCAGGCTCACACATTCCAGCCACAGAGGCCAAGCCTGAATAAACAGAAGGAGACACAAAGGGTCAAGCCAAGGTGTTTCAGTCTTAAAAAGCCCATACTTATAAATGCCTGGATTCTTTTTAATAACCTCCATGCACAGAAGGAGCAGTTGGCAAAAGGTTAACTTTCTAGTCATTTGCAAAATCACTGGGGGGAGTTTCACTTTGCCGGCTAGACATTAATATTTTTTGAACTGCAGTCAGTGCTGGAAAATGTCTAGACTAGGGGTTAGATTTATAAATTTTACTTCTGGTAACTTGGGACCACCTAGTAACTTGAGCCAGAAGAGGGAATTCAAGAAAGCATTTCTATTTTAACATTCTTTAGGCTGTAGAAAGCAAAATATATCCACATTATTTTTCTAAAGAGATCTGTTTAAGTTTAGTGGGTTCATAAAAATATACAAGCAACTTTTTAGTTACCAAAAAAAAAGGGAATCCCAAATGGTTTTCTAAAATGACATTTTTATAAAAACAAAAATGAATGATTCAAAAGAGAAAAAGGAGAAATGTTAAAGACAGGAGGTTGTTGCATATTTTTAATCTTCTGAAATTAGTCCTGATACTAATGCAACAATTTCTTTAAGTGTTTTAATGGTAGGAAAGTCATTCAGATATTCAATTTAGTTCTCCCCTCTCCCATCCCCCTTCGATGCCTTAGAGTTATATTAATAAAGAAAAATTATGGTGTTAATTCACTGATTCTAGTGAAATGTTATGTTACTCAAAGTATTCTTCCTTTGGGAATGTTAGTATGTAAAATCTTTAATATTTACTTCCAAATGAATATCATGCTCTGTGAATTGGTATGTAACTTTAAAACAGTGCTTAGAAAAAAATTATTTTTGTGCAGAAGATAAAATGTCATGTGTTGCAATGAAACAAATGCCAAATTATACTTAACACACATAAGGGTGAAAGTTATTTATAAGAAATTGAAGGAAAACCAGGAAACACTCTTTATATGTTACTATCATCAGCCAAATATTAATAATTATCTTCCCAACAAAAGTGATTTGAATCCAATTCAATAAATATGTATCGAGTGCAATAAACAATGTTCTGTGCTGGTATAATTCCCCAGCTGCACTGATTTGGAACAGTAAAAGCCATTCAATTCATATTTTTACTGACAAGAAAGCTCTAGAACAGTGATGGCAAACCTATGACACGCGTGTCAGAGGTGACACACGAACTCATTTTTTTGGTTGATTTTTCTTTGTTAAATGGCATTTAAATATATAAAATAAATATCAAAAATGTAAGTCTTTGTTTTACTATGGTTGCAAATATCAAAAAATTTCTATATGTGACACGGCACCAGAGTTAAGTTAGGGTTTTTCAAAATGCTGACACGCCGAGCTCAAAAGGTTCGCCATCACTGCTCTAGAGATTGTTTCTCTGGATCTTCTAATATGAAATATCCACATAATAACCACATTGGAACAGAGATGAGGTTAGTGCTGGATTTGCTAATAGACGGTTTACTTTTCCTACTTTTTGTGGAAAAGGCAGCAGTTTGGGAAGGGGTTAATTTCTGTTTCACAGAGTTATAAACGCTAGTGTTACCCTTGTCCTGCCCTTCCATTCACTTAAAAGTCTTAGGACCTAAAGAAGAGGATGTGAAGAGAGTGACTAGTCAAACTCCACTGAAAGAAAGAGAGACAGAGAGAGAAAGAAAACAAACAAACAAACAAAAAGTTTGCAGTATATTAAATGGCTTCAAGCTATTGGGTTCAGCAAGTTCCATGACATGGGACGAAAATGCCACCCAAAACCCTTTCTGTTTCAAGCTTTCTAAAATTTGGTTTTAAAATATATATATTAATAAGAATAATTATTGTTAAATTAACATTTCTTACATTTCCCAAAATATATTATTCTATGGCTAGCTTTTTGTTTGTTGTTGTTTGGGATGTGCCATGTGCTGTATTTTTCATTGAGAATTTTCAATGACTCCCCAAGGTATATTTGTAAGCACTGTTTTACCTCTGCATCTGATATAAAATTGTTAACTCTACTAAAAGGATAACTTAAGAAAGAACATATTTTGGAAATAACTACTACTTGTTGAAAATATAAAGGTAAATCTTAACTAAAATGAAAGAATAATTTAAATGCTACTATATTTTCACAACCCCCCACTATTTTCTGTATTCCTATAAAATCGAAGCTGTCAAAGTTCTTATGTGTGATTGTGTTAATAGGGGTTTGATTACTATTTGGGTCATTTAGATTTCCTCAGTTTGATGGCCACAGTTTGCACCCTTAAATCTACTTAGCTAGGTTAAAATTGGTTGTCAGAAGTACTAAGTAAGCAAGAGAATATACAAGTATCAGCACAAAACCAACATGAAAGTCACTAGCATGGCCATTCAAAAAGAAAAAACTGATCACTTATGTACTGATAATATATTTTCCACATAAGGTCAACACGTGTGCGTGTGTGTGTGTGTGTGTGTGTGTGTGTGTGTATAGTTTATTCAGTTTTCACTATGAGACAGTATAAAAATAATTTAGAATGATTTAAATTTTGAAAATTTTACGTTGAGCTTGAAAATGCATTGGCGTGTATTGATTCTAGAAATTAGTAAACTATAAAAATTTGAACACATTATTTTGAAAAATGTGAAAGGAGAGGGGGGTAGGAAAACACCTCAAATCTACTTTAATAAAAATGACAATAAAAGTTCTAAGCAGTGTTATTACTGGGAGAGTGTTCTTCAATGTCCCAATGAAGAACATATCTCAATGTAAATAATCTATCTTCAAAAAGCAGAACAGGATATGTATACATATACATACATACATTCTAGCTTGTACCTTCTTTGAGGCTTACTGTCTACTGTACTTAAAGTTGATTAAGCACTTGGTAAATGCTTACAGAATTTGAACAATAATAGAAAAGGTAAGTTAGTATAATCTTCACATTAAATAATAACAGCTGTTCATTTTTATACTACTTCTTTACTACACACCTTTATATTTTCTTACTTATTTTAACAACGTCCCTGTAGCAGAAGGACAGATCCTACTTCTATTTCATAGATAAAGAAATTGAGGGACAAAGAGCTAAATAAACTATGAGAAGCAATGCACTGAAACTGTCAAAACCAGGCATTCATGTAGGATTGAGGATCCCTTCCATTGGATTACATTGGTCTTGTTAACCTAAAATACTACAAATAAAATCTTTTTGATGAGAGCTCTTTCTGCATTATGCTTTTTAACTAGCAAACTTCTCCACTGTAATACTCATCCTTCGCTAATTGAGATTTCTTCTTTAACCATAAATCCTGAGGGAAATGAGGTAGGAGAAGACTGAAAGGCAGGTAAAATCATCAAGAGAAATTTTAATCTCCGAAGAGATGATTCACTGAACACCCCAGGAAGTTGGGTAATACTTTTTTTCCCCCACTCCTATTTTAATTTGATCTTAAAACATTCTTA
This sequence comes from Myotis brandtii, assembly GCF_000412655.1. NCBI lineage: Eukaryota > Metazoa > Chordata > Mammalia > Chiroptera > Vespertilionidae > Myotis > Myotis brandtii. The sequence goes on from NW_005353967.1 coordinate 10,985,995, forward strand.
TGAGGCGCATAGGAGTAGATTTTAAAATTATTCCTTGACAGGTAAAAAGATTGAGATTTGTCATGGAGAAACTAGAGAATTCACCTTCAGTTGCTTAACTTCTGAGTCTTTTAAAAGTCTCTTGACACTAAAAAATTATCATTAAAAAAGTCCCCATTTCTTAACATAACTCTATTTGCTTAAAATTTATTTTACTTGAAGTTAATGTAGTTAACTTTTACCAGTATGAAGTTATGATCTGCAACAAAATGTGATTTTTTAAATTCTAGATTATTACAAAACTGTTTTTTAAAAAACAAATGATTTGGGGGGGCACACAAGAAATATAATTGTATCCTCTCTACTACTGTCTGTAATATTTTACAAAGTTGTTCTTTTTTGTTCAGGTACTAAAAATTTCCAATAATATCATAATTTATGGGGATATAGTATTTCCATCAAATTACACCACTCCCCCCACCCCACCCCCCAAAAAAACCTGCTCTCAATGCTTCTTCCTTAGGTATCTCCAAAATGGTTTTTGCCTTTCCTTCCCTTGCCTGAAATTTAAAGATGCTGGCTGCTTTCATTTGCTCTCAAACTCCTTGGTATTTTTGGAAAATACATTACAGAAATGGATTATATAAAAATGAGTGGCAACTTCTGATTTATCATTATTGTTTGATGATTTTTAATCATCTTCTAAGTTGTTTTTAATAATCATTCTACTTGTTTCCTAGTAGGTGACATATCCACAAAGGTCAGGTTTAACAATTTATAGGAGTCATTTCAGATGTGTCAGAAAGGAAAATGACCAAATTAATAATAAAGAGCAAAGCCTCTGGACCAAAGAGACAATTTGAACTACCCTCCTTTTATAAAACACTTACCCAGTGTTCCACAGGGCTTATTTTTATAAGTGCAGATATCATATCTATAGAGGAGAGAAAAAAAGAGACGAAATTTGTAATCTGATCAAATTTTTTAAATGTTTTCATATATTCATCACACTTTTTTTTCTTGGAGCTTTGGTTGTCAGACCACAATCAGTGCAATTATGAGCAGCCAGCTGGAGTGTTGGCATTTTCAGCACTCTGGGGGACACTGCCGGCTGCTCTACACTCAGCCTCTGGCTACAAGCCAGCAGGACACCTGCCAGCAAGAAAGAAAGGTTAAAGTGGATTTTTGTAATTACAAGTTCCGTAAAATCATCTACCTTACTGTCTTGAAGCTAGAATAGCTTGTCTGCAGATTGCTACTGCTTCTACAAAAAGCAAACAGGTAGTTTTTTAATTCCCAATCTTTTTTGAGCCTGCTGGAATATTTTCTTATTATAGCCACAGACAGTAGTTTATACTTCTGAGCTACAAGCACCATTTGGTGTTCATTCAACTTGAACAGGCGTTCTTATTTAATTAAATAAAAACCAGAGCAATAAAGCAATTGAAATAAAATTGATATCGCATAGTTTTCCTTGTTATATAACAGCAATTTTGCGTGGCTAAAATGCAAATATTTTAAGAGATTTTTATAAACAGCTAAATAAATAGCTCACTAGGAAGCTTTCCCAATGTTGCTCAGACTTATTCGGACGCTGTGTTGCATTGTAACGCAATACAAATGATGTCGTTCATAAAGTAACGTTGCATATTTTAAAATAGGCTACATTTAGAATGCTAAATCAATATTGATGTAAACATTTATTTTTAAGCATTTCAAAAATATTCTTTCAAACTTATTTTTAAAATATAATACATGTTTCTAAAGTGAGAATAAAAACTACATTTTAAAAGACTGAGTATTTTTATTTGCCTATGTTTTAGACTAGAAGTAAAAAGCTTTTTAGTTAAAAAATAAAATTTCACAAACTGCAGGAAAATCCATGTTGTAAAAAGTTCTCATTTATTGTATATAATGGTTAGTCCATATTACTGGGGGAACGGTTTAGTAATTAATCCCTTAGTCACTCTTCATCTTCATCTTGTTCAAACTCTACAAATGTTTCCTTACATTTGATCTTGTATAACTTTTCTATTTTGACCATTCACACACTCATCCTCTCTCTTCCCTTGTAAATGGTAAACCAATAGGTTGTAGTATCTGGTACACTCTTGAGTGTAAGATATAGAGAGGGCACTTGTTGTATTTACCAAAGCATCAGAAAGTATATTCTGGGTGTCAAAATCAATTTATCTTACGATCATACTGTATAAATGCCTATGATGTTACATAGACACAACCCATACCAGCAGTGTTCAAGAAAATGTAAACAAAGACTTGTCATAAAGAGTAATGCAGATAAAAAAGTTTAAGCAGAATCTATTTCCAAATCCTCAGCTTCCACGTGTCCTTTTCCTAAAACTGAACTGCCTGAGAATGCACCTGTAAACCACCAATTTACCTTTCGTCTTTGCCTTTCACAACTGCACTGCTTCTACTTCACACACACACAAAAAAAAGAACATACTTCTCACCCATCCCAATCCTTGTTATGGTATATTGCTCCTGGGTGTACAGCCTCCGAAGCATAATGCAAAGGAATAATTTAAGAATTCATGATTCAAGAATTCATGGATCCTGGGGCATAATCTCTTACAAAGCAAGAAAATTGAAGGGTGTAATGCTTATTTCATCCCGGCAAGACTCTATTTCTTTATACCTCTCTGTCTGATTGCTTATAAGCCAGTCTATATATCCCTCTCACAATTAGAACTCAGATGTGACATTGTCATGGAGTGTTTTAGCATTTTCATTTGAACTAAAAAATAAAGCCAGGCTTGTTTTTGACAGACAATTAGTCTGACTTACCTAAGTAGTTTGGCAATGAGGACTGACTTAGCCAATTAGATTACATGGTGAACATTTTTCATGACTCAATGAAATAGGCAACTCCAAAGTTGTGACAATATGCTTTATTTAAAGCATATATACATCATATCGTATGTTTTTAACTAGTCTCTGTAGCTACGTAAGCTTATGATTAAATAAGTATTTTTAGATATCAACTTTATAATGTGCAAAGTGGTACATCATTTTTCAAAATTATTTTAGGAGTCAAATAAAGCAAAATGTTTGAAGATCACAGACAAATACAATTATATTTCCACCTCATAGCAGTCTTTTCTCACCTCCTCTCATTGCTCTCATGCTGCCTACACCTTTTATGTTACACTTCTGATGAATATTATTTCATTCTATCATGACTGCCCAAAATACCTGCATAAAGGCTAAAACCATCAACAAATAATGCAGACTAAAGTATCTTAGACTAAGGTAATTCTATTTGCATTTTCCTCAGCTTTCCCCAATCCTCTGATGTACTTGCAGAATTCTCTATAGGATATTCTATAGGGAAAAGCTATGCCATTCCTTTTTGGCTTTTGTATTCAATTCAATTCACACTGTATCCTGTATTCGATATTCAGAGAGAGCAATTATTGCTTTCTATGCATTACCTTTAATACCAAGCACCAAACAGCAACATTTTTACATTCATTTGTTCATATGTGGTTTTGCTGAGCACCTTATCATATGCCCAGGTTTAGTGGCATATACTAGAGTCTAAACATAGATAAATAAGTTAGTTGTGTTCTATTTGGGAAAAGACACATAAGCAGGTGAGTTATAAAATATTGTGGAAAGATGATTAAATAAATGTTTAAAAAGTTAAACTTACACACAATAGAGTCAATACTCATTAGCCTCTATAATGATGATTATTGTCAAAGTCAAGTTATATACAAAATGCTTTGGAAATACAGAGTAAGGAGTGGTTACACAATAGCAAACTAGGAAACAGATTCATTTAGGACATAACACAGATTTTTAAGACTTAGACAGATAAAATAAAAAGTAAAGGTATTCCAGGCAGAGAACGGAATAATCAAAGTGGCAGAGTCTGAAAAGGTTAAGATGTATGCAGGCAACTATGAGAAGCTGAAACATTGACTAGAGAGGCTGAAACATTGACTGTACAGGTCAATTATCAGATAATGAGTTGAGAGAGTTGGTGCTGGGGGGACAGATGACTAAGTACCTTGAATGCCAAACCAGATTTGTGTTTTTCTACCGGCAAAAACTTAGAAAATAGTTTGCAAAATAGGGGAAAAAGGTTTAAGTATATTTATATGAGTGTGTACATAAGTTTGTATTCAGATAAAAGTCTGGGAGAATTATGGTGGGGACCTAAGGAAGAGGTGGGAGAGTAGGGAGAACATAATGGTTTTTATTCTATTGTATACATTTCTATGTAACCAATATTAATCAGAACATGTTTTAGCTATGCCTGTCTCTGACAATCAACACACACACAAAATAAATTGATAATTAGACTAATGAATGTTTAATAAATATTGAAAATGTGTTTTTCATTAAAGAAAGAAATTGGTGGTTTTCAGACTGGCCAAAAGATTTTAGAGGCATGCCCCCATTCTGCATGAATCAGACAAGGATCCACCAACCTTTGTAGGCTGCACACTTAGGTAAAGCCTCCAAGATTGTCTTGTGTGTCCACTCATTGGTTTGGAGGATCCCGGTGCCAGATGACAAATACAAGAGTAACAGAATTCTTTTTTTCTGCCCACTCTCCACACCCTTGAAGCAAATCAATCTCTAAAAAATCTTGACCAACCCAGATGTGTCAGGAGCTCTGAAAGTTAGGCCAAGCTACAAAGTACAGTGGAGTCCTAAGAAGTGATAGAAAAGCTGAAATATAATTTAAAAAGGTTCTCTGCTTTCTGAATTTTGATCACTATGGTACTTGTTTTGTTTTCTCTACATGAAAGAATAATAAAGGCCTCTGGGCAGATAAAAAAAGAACTAAGAAACATGATCTTAGGCAATCCACACAAAGATAGGTACCTAAAGGAAATCAGGGTTCTGCTTTTGGATGAGATGATTTTACACATTGTCATTCCCTTACCCTTAATTCATAATGTAGAACTGACTAAGATCAAAACCACAGAGGCTGGTTGAATATCTGTTACTATAGCACTGGTACGCTTTTCTGCTGTACTTTCAACTCTAATTTCCTAATCATTTTGGTTAGGCATGACTAACAAAAGAAACTGACCAAAACATGTAATTAAATTCCATTTTAAGGTCTGCAAAATATAGCACTACCTTACAATGATGAAATACCTGGATGGTTTCTTAAAACCTTTTCCAAAAACTACATTCCATTCTTATGTAAGAGCAACAGTCATTACAAAGAATCATTCCTTTCAGTGATTTAGTTTTAAAACGGAATGAATCAAAATCTAAACTTTGAGACTCATTCGTTTAACAGTGAGTCACAGACTTACTTCCAAACAGAATGTCCTAGGTACTGTGCTGTCTCATTTGTACTCTTAGAGATGGTGGTAAAAGCCGAGTGATGGTGACACAGCAATTTTCTGCTTTTCTTCTTTACATTCACTGAGGCACCGGAATTGTGAAACATACTTCATTTATAAAAACAATTGTAATATAATAGTACAGAAAAAATTATTTTAGCCCAATATATGCAAGAGAGCCCACTTCCTAGCTGTCCTCACCCCAAATCCACATCCTTCTTGCATACAAAATACATTCATTCCATCCCAACAACCTTAACTCATCCCAATAAACTTAACTCAACCCACAGAAGTCTTCACTCATTCCAGAATTTACTCTAAAGTTGAGAGTCTCCTCTAAGTATCATCTAAATCAGATATGGGTGAGACTCTAGGTACAGTTCATTCTGAGGCAAAATTCCTTTTTATCAGTGAACCCGTAAAATCAGAAAAGCTATGTATTTCCAAAATGCAATGGTGGGACAAATAGAGGATAAACATTCTCATTCCAAAGAGAAGAAATCAAAAGAAAGAAAGAGGTGATGGGTCCCAAGTAAATCCAAAACCTAGCATAGCAAATTCCATTAGATCTTAAAACTCTAGAATAATCCTCTTCGGCTGATGCTCTGCCCTCTGAACCCACTGAGGTAGCAGCATCACCACATGACTTTGTGGGTGGCCCACTCCTTCAGCTTGGCAGCATGCTGCCCACAGGGCTCTCCAAGGTGGAGGAAGACTTGTCTCCGAGGACACACACTCTGGGCCTGTGGTGAGAGCAGTAGCCCTGATGATCTCTGAATTGCCTTTGGGGTCCTACTTTCTTCTTTTTGAAAGTATAATGTATGTTCACAGCCTTCCTTTATTCCCTCCTATTTTCTCTCCTCTAGTCCCAGTTGGCTGTGTTTCTCCTTGTATAATTCCATCTCTATGGATGGCTCTGTTCAGATGGCTGATTATTTCTACAGTTCATACCCACACTGATCTCCTTATCAAATACAGTCAGCCAGCCACACCCTTAGTGTTCTCTTCCGAACGTACTTCCTCACTTTTTGCAATATGAACAGGGTGAGATTTTCCAAATCTTTAAGTTCCACTATTTTTTACTCAACATTCTCTCTTTCAATACATTTCTTCTTTTCACACTTTACTATAAGCGGTCAGGAAGAACCAACACTTTGCTTAGAAATCTCCTCAGCTCAATATCCAATTTCATCGCTCACAAGTTCAACCTTCCACAAAACATTAGAACGTGGACATAATTGAGCCAAGTTCTTTGCCAGTTAGTAAGAACCACTTTTTTCTCCATTATACAAAAAACATATTCCTAGTTTCTAACTGAGACATCACCAACCTGACCTTTATCACCCATATTTCTACCAACATTTTGTTCATGATTACTTGTGTATTCTATAAGATGGAAGTTTTCTCTACAGCTCTCCTCTTTTCTCTCTGAGCTCTCACCAGAATTGCCTTTTTTAAAAAAATAAATTTTATTGATTTTTCACAGAGAGGAAGGGAGAGGGATAGAGAGTTAGAAACATCAATGAGAGAGAAACATCAATCAGCTGCCTCCTGCACACCTCCCACTGGGGATGTGCCCGCAACCAAGGTACATGCCCTTGACCGGAATCGAACCTGGGACCCTTGAGTCCACAGGCCGACGCTCTAGCCACTGAGCCAAACCAGTTAGGGCCAGAATTGCCTTTTAAAAAATTTTTTTATTGATTTCAGAGAGGAAGGGAGAGAGATAGAAACATCGATGATGAGAGAGAATCATTGATAAGCTGCCTCCTGCATGCCCACACTGGGGATCGAGCCCACAACCCGGGCATGTGCCCTGACCAGGAATCAAACCGTGACCTCCTAGTTCATAGGTCAACGATGCTCAACCTACGCCAGCCAGGCCAGAATTGTTTTTTGAAAGTACCTTCATAGCAATCGTGGCTTCTTCTAGCATGCATTTCAAAATTCTTCCAGCCTCTACTCCTTATCAAGTTCCAAAAATTCCCATTTTTAGGTACTTGTTATAGCAGTACCCCACTCCGCAGTACCAATTGCTGAATTAGTCAGCTTGGGATTCTATAACAAAATACCATAGGTTGGTTGGCTCAAACCACAAACATCTATTTCTCATAGTTATGGAGGCTAGGAAGTCCAAGATCAACACACGGACAGATTTGGTGTCTGGTAACGGGCCTCTTCCTGAAACAATTTAAAGATTATCATTCATTGTGGCGATCTCACCCGGCCCACTTCTCTAGCCTTAAATCCACCTCTGTTCCCTCTCTGCAAACTCAAGCCATATTTGCCTTCTTTCGATTCCTGAACATACCATGTTTCCTCTCATCTCATGAACTTTGACCTTGCTATTCCCTCCATCTGAAACACTTTTCTACCGACTCCACTCTCTTTGCTAGGTTACATACTACTCTTTGCACTGCTCAAAGTCTTCCCTGACTAGATGAGGTTCCCCTAATAAATACTTGTTGAGCTCCCTAAAATTTCCCTTCATAGCTCTTATCAGACTGGTAAGTTCATGTATGTGTCTTTCCCACTAGATTGCAAATTCTTTGACATTAGGGACTGGTCTATTTTGTACACTCCTGTATCCCAGGACCCAGTACAATGCCTGGAGCACAGTAGGTGTTCAGTGTCTATAGAATGAATTCCCTCTACAAATGTTCTAGCCGTTTATGCTTCCATAAACCCATTTCCCAATACTTCTGTCAACAATAGTAAGAAAGTTATTTTAAAAGCATCAAAACTCAGTTAGATAATGAAGTTCCTGTGTTTGTCAGGAATGCAAAAATTATTTAAAGGTAGATTTATAATACAGGATTGCCTTGGTATGTAGATAATGAAATATGCTGGTTTCACACAAAATTTATATACTAGCAGACTCATTCTTATTCATGGATTTAAAAATTAAACGACTTTTTCAACAAATATTTACTGAAAGCTTATCATGTGTTGGCATAAGGAAAAACATGAACAAGGCTAACATAACCCCTCATCTTAAGAAGCTTAGAAACTTTTCTAAGATCAGTAAAGGTTCATCAGGCATTACCAAAAAGAGAAAATGTTTTCACACTTTTACACCACTGGAGTACAATTAATTGGACTGAACTTTGGTCATTTTGGAGTTATTTTTGTATCCTCCTTTTCCTTTGTTCTTTCACATGAAATGGATAATTTTTCTCAGTGTAGGTATATTCATCCTCTTAATTTCAACCCTATTTACAACTTCCTAATATATATCCTTAAGTATCTCTTGTTGAGTTTAATGCAAATAGCCTTTACCAACTGTGTATTATAGAGAGTTTTTTATTACTAAATCAGAACTCTGCTCATGTTGTTCTCTCACCCAAAATTGCAACTGTCCCCAAAAGCCTAAACACGTTTGGTTGGAGTTCAAGACCCCCTCAAAAATCTGGCTTACTTCTCCCTAGATATGTTCTCTACCCTAGCCAAATCTGACTAAATACTCACCACTCTCTAAAAATATCGTGATCTTCCCTGTGTCCATGCCTTGTATGTGCACTATCCTCCTCCCATTTTATTGTGAAAGTTTAGATATCACTTAAGCTCAGATCAAATACATCTTTCATGAAACCCAAAATGATTCCTTCTCTAATTATTCATGTGTTTCACATTGTTTTATATCACAATTACTTACATAAACCTCATTTGCTTCCCCAAAACCATTATCAGTATTTAGGGAATATAATAACACCTGACTATCACAAGAAGAAGGTGAAGAAAAGGACGACGTAGAGGTGGAAGTGGAGGAGGAGGAGGAGGAAAGCAATGACAAAAAAAACAATGACTATGAGAGTTTAAATGGGTTTCTGATCCCTGGGGAATTTATATTTCTCATTATAAAATTATTAAATGGTCTTCAGATTATGATTAAGTTTTTCATGTAGATTAGCTACAGGGAAGAAAAGTGCTGATTATGCTAACTTGTATACTCTAGTCCCATGGTCGGCAAACCACGGCTCGCGAGCCACATGCGGCTCTTTGGCTGCTTGAGTGTGGCTCTTCCACAAAATACCACGTGGGGGTGCGCACATACAGTGGGACTGAAACTTTGTGGCCCATGCGCAGAAGTCGGTATTTTGTGGAAGAGCCACACTGAAGGGGCCAAAGAGCAGCATGTGGCTCGCGAGCTGCAGTTTGCCGAGCCGCAGTTTGCCGACCATGGCTCTAGTCCATTGTCAACTATATTTTTCATTGTAAATTAATAATGAGTGGGACATTTTTATTTCTTATTATCAGTTTCAAGAGTTTGGTTAATTTTAAGTGTATCTTTAAAATAGATGTGCATGCTGACAAAAAATCAGGTTTTGAAATTTCCAAGGGTAAGGGCCAGGTTCTAGAGTACATTAAATTCACCTAATTAATCAATGCCACCCTGAGAGATATATGTCTCCTTTAAGGGGTAAATAACAAGAATCCCAATATTCCCTTTTGCTAGATGAACAAGCACACCATGTATTTTTAATATTAAAATATTTACAACAATTACAGCACCTAGAACAAAGATATATACAAATTTTTAATAAAAATAGTTGGTTTTCTAAGAAATAAAATAACTAAGTTTTGTTTGTTGCTTAAAAAACAAATTACTTCCCTATAAAAAAAATATAACTTTCTCTAGTATTGTATTTAGTGTAAATTATATTTAACATCAACATGTAATGGAAATGCTTTATAAACAGTGAAAATTTGTTTGTCTTTTTATATTGTTTATAATAAAAGGACAGTTTATAGAAGTAACTACTTACTTTACTACATCTAAAAAATTTTTTCTAAATTTTTACTATAGCATCTTTTTAGTTTTACAGAACATGCAGACCACAACAGCTCTTTGCCTTCAAATAAAATACACAGCTTATTTTGTCTTCCTGCTCAAAAACCTCAAAACCAAAGGAGCTATTTAAAGGAAAAGCATAATATACATGTAGGGCATTGCTCAACAAGGAGAAGAATTTTTCTATTGTTAGTATATAGGTCTTTTAAACCTAGCCACAAACAACCAATGCTATGGCTTTGTTAGGCAGTATGTTGGTAGTTGATCTGCAAAGATGAATAATTTTTATTTATGGTCAAACTATTTAAGAACATTGATTTTGAAATTCTGACTGCATTTTTGCATTTTTAAAATGCACACGAAGGAACTACTGTTAGAGAAAACACCACCACAGGACTTTATCATTTGTGTAAAGCTAAAATCTAAAATAACAATATATTTAAACTTCAACATAATCATTTCTTTTTATTGATATTTACCACCAAATCAATGAACAAGCAACAGCTGTCAATTGTCCTCTAAAGCCTGATCTAACTAAGAGAAAGTGGAGCGAGAGGTCATATCGACTCTTCTTCTGATTTTAATGGAACATCACACTATACTGTCTTATTAACAGAATTGACTATAACTCCAATTAGACACATTTCAATAGGACTGATCATAGTCAGAATTTATTGATCAACTGTTAATTTTTCTCAGTCATAAAAGAAAAGAATTTTTTAATTCTTTAGTACCTAATGAGCTACTAAGTGATAAATGCCTCAAATGCCCTTTGAGTAGTTTGATGTTATCAACAAGGATCTACAGTGTTACCAAGGACTTCACATGTCCCATAGTCACTTATTCTAACATTCTAAGAGTAAAATTTTCTTATATCTAATCTAAATCCTTCCTGCTACAGGTTAAGTTGATTACTTTTTGTTTGACCTCCAGTGAAGATTAAGAACATCTGGTCTCCATCCTTTATGCATAAATTAAATACCTCTTCTCTTCTCTAGAATAATAATAATCTCTACTACTTAACATTTTTTCATTTAGGTTTCTTTTTCAACCCTTTAATCATCTTTGTGGTCCTCCTCTGAACTTTCTCCAAGTTCACCATGTCCTTCTTAGTGGTGGAGCCCAGAACTCAAAACAATGCTTTCATAAGGCTCTGACCAGTGACAAGTACAATGGGAAAATTATCAAGTTTCCTGCATTCTTGATTCTTATTTATGTGACCTTGTGCTGTGTTTGCTTTAACCACAACAGTACATTGTTAACTCATACTAATCTTATTATTCCCTTACTGCTAAGGGGATTTCCAACTCTACTTAAACATAGTCAGTTACTCATTTTTTGGATTTTTGCTATTTTTCCTCTCTAACCATACTGCATTACATTTGTCCCCGACTATATATATTTCATTATCCTATTTTCTACCCAATATTCCAATTTGCAAAATTATTTTAGTCTAACAAAAATAATGTGAACCTGGCTGGTGTGACTCAGTGGTTGAGCGTCGATCTATGAACCAGGAGGTCACGGTTCAATTCCTGGTCAGGGCATATGCCCGGGTTGCAGGCTCGATCCCCAGTAGGAGGCATGCAGGAGACAGTTGGTCAATGATTCTCTCTCATCATTGATGTTTCTATCTCTCCCCTCCCTTCCTCTCTCTCTAAAATTAATAATAATATTTTTTAAATAATAATAATAATAAGATGAGCCTTGTATGGTATAGCTCAGTTGGTTGGGGCATTATCCTGTACACCAAAGGATTGTGGGTTCGATTACTGGTCAGGGCACAACCTCCTAGATTAAGTGTTAGATCTCTGGTCAGGGTGTGACAGGAGATTATCAATCAATGTTCCTCTCTCACATTAATGCTTTCTCTCTCTCTCTTCTTTATCCTTCTTGTTAAAAAAAATCAATAAACATATCCTAGGGCAAGGATTAATAATAATAATGTGATATAAGGCATCGATGCCTCTTATCATATTTTTCTCCCATTCCAATTGCCAATAATTTATTAAGAATATTAGAACACTTAGTCATTACATGTCTACTAGTATAAGAAGGGTTTAAGTGTTCTAGAAAAACTGAGTGCCAGAATTCATTACCCTCTGAAAAGGTATGATTATGATTGTGGAGGCCTTGCTAAATTTGCTCCATCACTTTCAGGTCCCAGCCCAACACGAACAATCTCAAGGACTAGAGGGTATAAGGTAGGAATAACCAAAATGCTTCCAAAACTTCATAGTCTCAAAGAGCTAGATTAAAAATTTTCCAATATATTGACCAGTTTTCTTTGCAGAAAACAATGAAAGCTTGTAGGATCACAGTATATTATAACTATTTGGGTTACCTTGCTCTACTAGTTCTTCTATTCTGTTAACCAAATAAGATTTGTTTGAGTAAGTATACTGATAAATATCAAAAAAGCATTTTAATAATAACCTGATTATATGTGAAGCTATGCCAGATAAAATACCAAGGAAGTTAAAAATGACCTGGTTTCCACTGTGTGGGAACTAGATATTTAAACATTACTAACATGGACGTATATATAGCCATACAAAATCCATCAAGTTATCTATTGCTATCACACAGACATGAATTATATATCATACATAGTTCAAGAGTAAATGCACTTAAGAGATGGAAGACAAGGATCAGTACCTAACTGCCATGGAGAAAAAAGTAATCATGGTGTTCTATGCTCCCTATGAACAAAACTGTTCCAGCCAGCTTTTAAAAATATCTAGTGAAGTCTAATATCTCTCTCTACAAAGTGTAGAAGCAAAAGATGTTTATAAGTGAGAAAACAAGAAACAAAGTTCTATTGTTTAATGGTAACCAAAAGAGGAACTGAAAATGATTAAACATATTAGAAAGATGGGCATACAGTCAGTGGTTTAAATCAGTGAAATTATTAGCCACAAAAGAAGCAAATAAAAGAGAATGTCTAAAATAAACAAATCAAAAAATTGTCATAAAATCATATTATTTAGAAATAGAGATAAATGCCAAGAAATAGCATCAGGGAAGGGATGGGGAAAGAGACTGTTGCTTATTACCCTAATAATATATTATTTTGGTGTTAAAAAAAAATTCTGTTCTATGCAAGGTTGATTAAAACACAACCCATGGCCAAAAGAAATTTAGAATAGATTAGATGACAACAATATAAATAAATATTAATATAAGGCAGAGTATTCAACAATCATAGGAAGCTATTAATGGTTTTTCTTAGTTTAAAAATGTACAGGAGTTTCCAGGTACACTATATATAATTGCTATTCTCTTATAATTCATTTGTGTATACATGAAACTTAGGATCTCTCTTTTTTTAATAGTTGATATTATTTTTATTACATGGAACATCATGGAAACCAGGATATCATTATATGTTAATAACAGTAACATTGGAAATGGAAAAGCAGTACATACATTTAATAACTACCTATGTTTCTATAGAAATTATACCAAGACATCCTTAACTTGGAGCAGAATATATATAATACAATGGTTCTCCAATTTTAGCCTGCATCAGAATTACCCAGAGGACTTGTTAAAACGGATTGCTTAACTCAAACCCCACAGCTTCTGATTCAGCAGGTCTGCAGCAGGGTCCAATAATTTGTATTTCTAATAACTTTCCAGTTAATGCACAGGCTGCTAGTCCAGCAGTCAAACTTTGAGAAGCATTTATAGAGAAATTTTAAAAGTTCAAGTTCACTGCAATATTGTTTTTTGAAATACATAACATGTGTATGCTTAATAGACTTATGGTTCTTCAAAAACACCAGTCAGTTTTAACCGAGAGGCCAATTTGTGAACTGAATACATAAAATGTGTATGCCTAATATATCTATGGTTCTTCAAAAAGACAGTTTTAAATCAGAGGCCCATTTATGAACTGTAAAGAAAGAGATCAAAAGAAATTAGTGCCAGGGAGAAAAGAGAAGCAATTCCTTTTATGTAGAAGACTCATCTTTTTTTTTTTTTTTAATTCTTTATTGTTTCAAGTATTACATATGAATCCCTTTTCCCCCATAGACCTCTCCCCACTCATTCCCACCCCCACCCCCAGCACATGCCCTCACTCCCCCTACTGACTGAGTCGATGGGTTATGCTTATATGCATGCATATAAGTCGGTTGGTTGATCTCTCACCGCCCCTCTCCCCCCTCCAC
>NW_005353967.1:11000285-11006425 GCF_000412655.1 Myotis brandtii
TGGAAACTTAGCATCTCTTATCTTGATTCCACTTCCAATTAAAAAACAGGGTAACATTGCTATCATCAGTTGAAGAATGCTGTCTTTCAAATAATCTTAGTGATAATAAGTAGTTTGGATTTTTCACGAAAAATCCAAACTACTTCTCATAGCCTGAAAGACTCTAAATGATCTGGCCTTGCCTACCTCTTCAGTACTATGTTCCTTCTCACTCATCATGAACTGACCACAATGACCTACTTTCCCAAACATGCAAGTCTTATTTCAACCTGAGGATTTTTCCCTAGATCTTCAAATGAATGATTGAAACTTACCCTATTGGTATATATCTGCATTCCATAATCAGTGCCATAGTAACAACAGGCTTAACATTATATTGTTATCTACAATGCATGTAGTGGCCTAAAACATTGCTTGTATTAAAGAACTGGCTTAAAATACATGACATTTGTATAAAATGTTAATAGTCCCCATAGAAATTTTCCCACTTAGACCTCACAACAACCATCATGGTATAGGAACCAAAAAGGTATTATTTTCATTCTATGCTTGAGTAAACTGAGATTTACAGAAGTTAAATAACTTACCTAAAACCATATGGTTAGTAAGTGCGATTCTAATCCACCAGTTTTGAAAAATAGTGTATTGCCCTTATCATTTGTTGAAGGTAACAAAAAGAAAACATTTACTTTTGAAAGGGAGGAAATTTGAAGATTCTTGTCCCCAGTGTTTGAATCACTATGGAGCATTGTGTAAACATGAATTGTCACTATTCTTTAGTTACTAGTTAAATAAAATAACTATGATATGGCCATAGCCGGTTTGGCTCAGTGGATAGAGCATTGGCCTGCGAACCAAAGGGTCCTGGGCAAACAATCGATGTGTTTCTCTCACATCGATATTTCTCTCTGTCTTTCCCTCTCCCTTCCACTCTCTCTAAAAATCAATGGAAAAATATCCTTGGGTGAGGATTTAAAAAAAAAATACTATGATATTTGCCAATAATTAACATTTGAAAAATGCTTAAATGGTCTTAGATTAAAAACTGTGATGTTACTCAAATTCCATATATGTATGTATTTATTCATTTATTCAGCAGATAACTAATGAGAACCTCCCACGTGCTGGGTATTGCTCTAGGTTCGGTGAATACAGCAGTGAACAAGATACATAAGGTTTCTATATCTTTGGCTCTTTACTTCTAAAGAGAGTTAGTTTCCTATGACAGATCTGAGTAATGTGAATTTTAATACTGTAAATATTAGAGCAAAAATATATGCAAAATAACTCAAAATCTCTATGGAAGAGTATTTAATCCTTTTCTTTCATTCAATTATTAAATGTTAAAAGTAATAAGTAATTAAATAATGTAAATTTACTTCTTTGGGAAAACCTAATAGGAAATATTAAGCCACTAAATATTTAATTTTATTCAACTAATTTATTTATAACTAGTTTACTATTTATTATGTATGTCAGACATTCTATCAAAATTCTTTTGAGCACCTATAATATACCAGTAAATATATAAAAAAATATTCTAAATTTTAATAAAAATGTTTTATCTCTGTGAGATAATTCAGAAATTTTATGCTACATATGACTAATACGTATATAATCTCACTGTCCTTTTTGGACTAGTTTCAAATGCAATGTTAATAACTTCTTCCAAACATGTTCTAATTTTCTTGCCTTTTATCTCTTCTACCATCTTTCTATACAAATATGACAAAAGCAAGATTCACCTCATCCAGGAAGCATTTTCTGCTGACTCTTCTGTTGATCTCTTTTGAGCTCCAGATGCACTTTAACTATCAGTTAATTACATATTACTCTATAATTTTTCACTGTTCCTTTTTCCATTTAATTTTATCTTTCCAACTAGTTTGTAAGCCTACTGAGAGCAGAGGCAACGATTTCTACTACTTCTGTATCCTTCTTAACAAGGTTCCAGCATTGATTCCAGTTCTAGAACCATACCACCCCTCACCTACTTGTATAACCTGTTTTCTCAGCTTTAAAATGGGGGAAATAATAGTAACTACAGCTCCTAAAATTGTGGATAAACTTGAGTACATCATATATACTGTACATATTAACACAATAAGTTTTTAATAAAATGTTATCGATGCTCTAATTATTATTGCTTTTGTTAATATGAATAAATATTGGTGAACTGAGTAGATTAATCCCACCCAGTAGTTAATGGGAATTGGTCTTTTGCAATTATGTTTCATAATACTAGCAACTTCTTTTTCTTTCATCTCTTTATTAAAACTTAATCACAAATTCCAGATTGCACATCAGTAAACTGCATAACTTAGCAATAACAATAACTCTTTTACTAAAGATTATGAAGCAATTAACAATATCCTACTTTCTGTAGATTCCCACTTAATTAAAGGCACAAAGCAGACACTGAAAGATGGATTTGCAGTATTATAACGCGACTAATCGAAAGCTGGGAACTGCCTCACAGTTTATTCAGAATCTTCAACCAGGCTCTTCTTGGAGGCTGCTAACTAAGAAGTTATTAGCCTAATGTAGTTAGGATAAATGAAGTGTCAGGAAAGGTTTTGCGGCAAGTATGAAGGCCTATTTGGCTGGTAAATTTTCCCCATCTGCCAATTTAAAGAGTCCCCAATCTTTCTTCCAAAAACACTATTCTTTTAGTCTTGTGAGCACTGTAAAAGTAGTCAACTTTTTAAAAGAATAGTTATAAATCAAATTTGAAATCCCCAAAGTGCTCTTGCTGTTTGTTGGCCAAATCTAGTATATCTTCTAATTTTTTCCTCTCATTCCTTGCCACTTACATTGCTTCCAAGACTAAAAATTTTTCTGAGCAAAAATTCTAATGGCCATTCTTGTGGATTCATCATTATCCAAGGGTGTGTAGCAATGTGATGTGGTGATGTTCTGTCACAAACTCATCGTAATTGATGTGAATATCAACATGAGTAAAATGTGGAAATGAATCATTGTGTGAATACTTTTAAAATGTGATGACAATAATATGTTAAAACTGTACAAAGGCAAGGCAATAATCCAAGGTGGGGACTTTTTTTTAGACATGATTGTACTCTCACCAAAGAATCATTATGGCAAAAGGAAAATTGAACTGTGAGACCCACATCTGGTATTACTGAACCAAGAAAAAAAAAGCTTGACCAAAGTAAAGACAGTCTTTTTCTCACTCAAATCAAATTCCTTCTCCAAATCCATCTTCAGCTGTCATGGCTCTTAGCCACTTCGGTTTCACAAATAGTGACCACTTTCAGATAAAACACAAAGCCACCTTGAATAAATAGCATTGGGTTTTACTCTACCCAGGGGAAATGGTAAAACAAAGAGTAAACAAGAGAAATCAAACACCCTCTCTAAAGTTTGGCCATGGTTCTATTTTAATTCCATTAATATTATCAGCATCATTTTAATTAAATTTTTAGAGTTTGTGTTAGTATTATAATAGGACTAAGAACGTGTTTAGTAAAATTAATAATGCAACTCTTCAGGTATGAGGTTATTTCAGAAAATATGTCTAGAATGCATCATTGCTGTCATAACATTGGATTATATTTCTTGTTTATTTTTTAAATTGCTTCCTTCCACCCTCTAATTTTATTGTTCATTCCTCACTCCTGCTATAACACAAGAACACACACATTTATACAGTAAACTGATGCGAAGAAATCATTCATGTTAGGAGATTTTTTTTATACCAGGGCTCTTACTTTTAGTAGATATATTTTTAGCTTACATTTAAATGATTAAAAATTTACACCATTTCAGGTTTTGTCAATGCATTTCATGCATTCAAGTCATCAATATAGTTATTTTGCAAGCTTGGCAATCAGAAAAATACAAGGAATCACAAAAATATTAGATGAAGACACAGATATATCTAATAACCCACTAAAATATTAACAATTACAAATATTTTATCTTGAAAATAAAACATTTTTGTAGGTCTCTTACTAACTAGCTGTCCTCAAAAGAAGGAGCCCTGGTCTCGGCAAATAGGAGAACTGCCTGCCTCCCCTTAGTGGTCGTGGTGTAACACTTATGACTCTACAATCTGATCAAATGAAAACCACTATTCCTTCCCCCTTTGTTTAACTCAAAAGCATATTCCATAAGAATGGAAGGCATGTGATATGAAAGGAGGAGCCAAACAACAGGACCCCACCTCCCAGGGTCCAGACAGCAGCTGGCTAGCCCCAAGGAGCCATGCTTTTCAGTTCTTGTTTTTGAGAAAATATTTTGCACCTTTTCTTGTTCAGCATTTAATATCTTTTGTTTATATGCATTTTCATCGCGGCCAAGAATCCCCTCTGTGTATGTCTCTTCAAATTAATTCAAGCCAATGGACACCATAGGAACATTTATCACTTTGTTCAAACTCTATCTTGCTGAGAAAGTGGAATTTATTAGGGATTTTAAGTTCCAACTAAATATTGTTGCAGCTGCTCCCTGAAGTTTTAGGATATGTTAAAATTGTGTGTTTTGGAGAATGAACATTGAAGGTGTTCGGCTTTCTACCTCTGCTTTCCTTCCATATCTCAACTCACTTTTACTTAGGTTTTTACTTTAAATGAAGATACCACATATTTCTCAGGAGTGATAAGATTCTTTAAGAAATAGCCTCTAGTGCAGACTGGCATCTGCGAACTGGTTTTGGCAAAGAGTTTGCCTTGGGATGTGAAGGAGTGAAGGTAAAGAAGAAGATGAGGGTCAAACAAATAATAAAAGCATCATTAACAAAATGTCTTACACTTAAAATTATGTATAAATGACTGCATGTGTCATAATTATTTGGGAAGCAATTAGATAATATGAATTTGTAAAAAATTAATGAAATTGTGAATTTTAAGGCAATATTATATTTGTAATTCAAAAGTGTTCTTATTTCATTCACACATTAAGAGTTTGCCATTACAAAGCAGCACTATGACCTAGTCCTTTAATCCAGAGACCTAAGAAAAATGGTGAATGTTGTGATAGTTCAGAGAAGAAAATATGTTCTTGAAGCAACTCCAATAAATAGAAGGTTTATCTATTTCATCTATAGAAGTGGCTAAAATATACCCTTAATGCTTTATCTCTTTTATAAAATGTTTCATATTTTTAATGTCTCATACATACTATGCTGGTCTAATGCCTCTCTAAATTGAGCTTTTAGAAAGTGTTGATCTTATCATCTCTCTACCAGGTAAGCTCTCCTAAGAACTTAGTTAATTCTATGGGTCCTCAATAGCGATTTGCAAATAAAGAGTATAATGTATTTAACCAAGTACAGTGGCATCAATCTATTATGGGACCATCTAGAAGTGATTCAGGAGGGCCATAAATATGAATCTCATCAAGAAAAAGTGGAAGCTGGCATTAAAAACAAAAACTACAGGCTAGAGAGAAAAAATTTAGTAAGAACAAGATGGCTTAAAATAGTTTATACAAACATGAAGTGAGTTTTGTTTGGATTCTAAATTTGCAGTGAATTTACAACCCATCCTGCTCCAACATTCCTCTTTATAAGATGTACAATTATGCTGAATGTCTCGGTATTCCAAAGACACTCAAATAGCCTCCTCTACCATCCACCTTAAAAGAAAACCGTTTAAATATATACATAAGTTTGGTACTCAAAGTTCAGTACCAATACCACTTCATAGAACCAGGCACCTCAGTTTCAACCTACAAACTCCCAAATTGTTTCCATTTCTACACCACTGCAACTAACAATCCTGCCAGATTGCACAAAACCATTCAGTGGTTTTGTCTGATGTGGAAAAAATCCATGAGGGACTAGGAGGTACCACCAAAATCATGCCAGGATAAAGATCTAAGTCGGTTTGGGCTAGAGATTGGTGCCTTAACCCAATGCATCACCTTACTTCCATGCTCTATCTTTTTGAGTGAGAATGATTTTTACCATGGTAATTTTGTATTTGTCACTCTAAACAACTCTTCTGTATGAAGTAGTGGTAGTGTGCCTGAAGGAATCGTTCTGGTAGATTTTTGAAAGAACTCATTTTTATCATGTTAAAACTTTGGCTGCAGCCCAGCCGGCATGGCTCAGTGGTTGAACATCAAACTATGAACCAGGAGGTTATGGTTCAATTCCTGGTCAGGGCACATGCCGG
>NW_005353967.1:11006476-11068859 GCF_000412655.1 Myotis brandtii
GGCAGCAGCCAATCAATGATG
This sequence comes from Myotis brandtii, assembly GCF_000412655.1. Lineage (NCBI taxonomy): Eukaryota > Metazoa > Chordata > Mammalia > Chiroptera > Vespertilionidae > Myotis > Myotis brandtii. Next base: position 11,006,498 of record NW_005353967.1, read on the forward strand.
ATCTCTCATCATTGATGTTTCTCTCTCTCTCTCCCTCTCCCTTCCTCTTTCTCAAATCAATTTTTTTTAATTTAAAAAACTTTGGCTGCATAATGATCAATATATTATAAAATGAGATGTGGTTGGCTGAAGAAACACTAAACTAGCCTGTCAGGAGGTCTGAGTTCTAGTCCTGATACTACTAGCAACTAGTTACATTCCCTTTGACATGTCATCTCACTGTGCTATAATCTTCCCATACTGGCCTCCTCAACTTCACAGCATTGCGAAGAAAGTCAGATGAAATATGCAACATAAACAGAAGAGTATTTAATGAGCTTAATAAACAATCAAAGTTAATAAAATAACTTCATTTTTGCTTTTTTACCCAGAGAAAATTCTGTCATAAATATTATTAGTCCTCTAAAAATAATTATCTAAGGCTAAGTACATATTTTTCTGAGACTATTTCCTAAAAAAAAAAAATAAAATCTAGCAAAGTAAACACACTGCTTAAGATCATATTCTATAGATATTTATTATATGAATTCAACAATGGGAAATAGAGCTTAAAGAGAGTACTTCATTCTTTCAGATGAAAGTTATCATAATAACAGGAATTGCTGAGCTCAATTCTTTCAATCATAATTTTCTTCTCTCTTGCTAAGCTTTTATTAACTTCAGGAGAGATTTCTGCATTCAGTGAAGGGAGAGACAAATAGAACTCAGTCTACAATTTTCACTTCAGGAGAGAAGCTTTTAAAACCAAATTGAGCTATCCTATTTCAGTAGAGAACTTTTTTAAAAAGGAAACTCATAAATCACTGAATAAAAAACAATTTGGTTCTGAATATTTGGCATCAAAGAATGTAGAAGCAATATGTAACAAACCTTGTTTATCTAAAATCCAACAGGTAATTAAAACAATTAGCATTTGCCCTGGCTGGTGTGACTCAGTTGATTGGAGTGTCATCCCATGCACCAAAATGTTGCCGGTTTGATTCCAAATCAGGGCACATACCTAGTTGCATTTTCTATCCCTGGTGAGAGCACATACAGGAGGCAACCAATCAATGCTTTTCTCATCTCTCTCTCTCTCTCTCTCTCTCTCTCTCTCTCTCTCCCTGTCTCTCTTTAAAATCAGTAAAACACATCCTCAGATGAGGCTTAAAACAACAACTAGCATTTTTCCATGGTACTATATAACAGATGAAATTTATAAAGATGTATTCAAGACAATGCAAGAGCCTGTCAGGGTTTCTGATTAATCATATATTAAGTTATATACAAAGTAATGCTTATATTAGGTATTTATTGTGCTCTAGTTCTGTGAATACATACTAATACATGGTTATAATATTTTCATTCTCATGTAAATAAAATACCTAATTATCTATCTTTTGGGGGAAAGAATACTATAGTATGTTACTGATATAATTTCAACAGAAACTCCTTCAAATGCTGGTTTTTCTATTTTCTCACTTTTAAGTCAATATGGTGAAACACTAAGATGGCTTAATCTATGGCCAACAGGTTGTAACTAGAGCTTCAACCACTTTTGTGCTAAAAAATATGTATATTTCCCTTATGCCTAGACTGCAAATAACACAATTTTGGGAAATTTTAAAGTTAGCATTAGCAAAGTTAAAGAAAATTTTAGCTTAAACATCAGTATTTAAAATCCTTATCTTTCCCCCAAAAAAATATTTCCTGGCAAGATTATTTTTAATTCATTTCAGACCAATACTTATTCCTCTCTTTGGCACTGAGTGTTTGAACATCTTGGAAATGCATTTGAGCTTATTTTACTATTATTGACTCCTTTCATCAAATCTAAAAGGGGGTTATACATAATCCACTAAATGAAAACAGTTTTTGGAAGCATTACTTAGTGGACTTCTATGCTGTGTAACATATTCAATTAAGGGTAAGAGACTTTTAAATAATCTTTAGGGAAAACTACCTGCCAAACAACACAATGTTCATATTAAGAAAATTATCTTTGGGATTTATAATTTCAAATCAAAATAAATCATCAACTACTGAGAAAACGATTTTATGTCAAATAGAAATGTTAACATCATGAAAAGCTTGTACCTATCTATGAATCATTTAAAAATCATCCCAAAATATTTCAATTTGATCTAAGCCATAACTTAAAGTTCTAAGCGCCAACAGAGAGCTACCTCTACTATCAATTATCAACTTAGCAAAGCTGAAGTGTAGAAAGTACACGGAGATGCGACCAGGACTCTGGTGTTCTGAATGCCTGTCGCCTTGCCAAACACAGTTCACCATCTAAGAAACCAAACTCTCTGTGTTTGGAAGGGGCATAAATAATCCTCAATTTGACTACAGGATATGGTTCTCTCTCTTCAAATATTGATGTGAAAGGCTTTTGGCTGCGTACAAGGACTATTTATCCCTGGAGAAACTGCAGCTGTGAGAGTTGACCTCAGCCTTCTAAGACCAAAAGATTCTGTCTGGGAAACAGACTTGCTGATTATCACAGTTAGCCAGAATAAAAGGCCTCAGTCTTCAGAGCTTCTTCACTGAATAACCGTGCTCTTTCAGTGTTCTTAAAATCTCACGGAGTACCGCCATGTTGCACAACTCCGGAGGATCACACTCAGAGGATCACACTCACACTCCCCTGGAGTCTGGAAATTTAGCCTGCTAGCACCATCATTAAAGCTCTCTTGCTCCCTGGCTAAGTTCCTAAACGTGGAATCCTGACTTATTTTGATACAGTCTACCTACTGTAGATAAGCTGCTCAGATCAGACCACCTTACCAGTTTGGAGTTCTTGCCAGCCTGCTCAAGCTCTGCATCTCTTCTAACCTACAACATCTACTCCTGTCTTTTAAAAAGGCACGGGGGAGGTGTGAGAGGGTAAGAGATCAACCAAAGGACTTGTATGCATGCATATGAGCACAACCAATGGACACAGACAGTAGAGGGGTTGAGGGCATGTGCTGGGGGGGTGGGGGTGGAGACTTATATAATACTTTAAACAATAAATACTTTTTTAAAAAAATAAATAATAAAAAATAAGTAAAATAAAAAGAGGTTTTGCTTGCTCAAATCAGAGACAGAGAAATTCTACTTAACTTCCATTAAAATTAAAATAATTGATCGTCCATGGGAAATAATACAATGTGACAAAAAGACCACTGGAACCAGGAGATCGACCATTTATTATATGCCTCAGATCACACATCTATAGATCAGGGACAATAATATAACTGTTTTTAAACATGCCTTAGAATTATGATAATCACCAGAAAATATGCCAGAGTGCTCCCTGTCAGCTGAAATACAGTATGTACATTATGTGTAAATAAATAAATTTTTTAAAATATATTTTACTGATTTTTTACAGAGAGGAAGGGAGAGGGATAGAGAGTCAGAAACATCGATGAGAGAGAAACATCGATCAGCTGCCTCCTGCATGCCCCCCACTGGGGATGTGCCCACAACCAAGGTACATGCCCTTGACCGGAATAGAACCTGGAACCCCTCAGTCTGCAGGCCGACGCTCTATCCACTAAGCCAAACTGGTCAGAGCTAAATAAGTAAATTTTTAATATAAAGGTCTTCTCAATATTAATTTAACACAGTATTGGTAAGTAAGTTATTTGGAACAGAATTTCTGAGGGTCTATTTGTCCTAAGGACCATATTTAGGTGTCTTTTTTAGATTATCATAATTTATGTAAAATTAGCTCACATCTGAATTAGAGAAGCATGCAATGTAACTTCTTACTACAAGATGGAATAAAGATTATTATATTATAATACACAAGAGTGTATTTGCCTGCCAACTGTTTCACTTAGGTACAGACATTTTAGCACTTTAGAAATTTAATACAATAAATCTCAAGTTTCAGGGAATGAGCATTCCTATATAAACAAATTCTAGCAGATAAGTTTCTGCTTCTGTTTTTGAACTTCATAGTCATCGAATGAAACCAAAAACATCCCCTTGGATGCCATTGGCACAAAGTAATCAACTAAATTTAAAAAAACAAAAATCTGTATGTTCTAGGTTTAATAAACCAGATCATTTAATCAGATCTCAGATAAACTTATTCTAAAACTAACTTGAAGAAAACACAACTAACTTCATAAATGCAATCTCCCCCCAAAAAAAGGGATACAACACCTTTAGTATTACATAAAGGTAGATGTGAGAATTATTATCAGAGAACCCTACACCAATTAGTTTAAGTTACTATTGGTAATGGTAAAAGTATAAAAGTACTATCTCTATATTTTCTTATTATGTCTCCACAATTTCTGATTATGTTTTAAAATAGCCAAAGAGGAAGGAGAAGAGTTAAGGAATAAGAAAATGCTTAATACAGAAATTCTACCAAAATCTACCAATGAGATTTGAATCCATATAAGGAGTACATGAACCAAAAAGTTAGTCACCATGTCCCTAGCAGCTTAGTAAAATGATGCTTCATCCACTACTCATTATTTTGGCTTTGTGGATTACACTTCAAAAACTGTAACTCTGCTATGTAAGAATTGTGAGACTATTGTCTATTAAACTAATGTGTCCGTTTTAATCTAGTTTCATCAAAATCCATGTTCCTAAAGTTATATTACTGATCCCATATTCTCACAAGCAGGTCACAGATTTAAAGTCCAGATTATTCTAAGTGTTAAATCAGTGCAACCTAAATTCAGTCCATCTGACTGCTGTTCTTACAGTCAATACCAGTTCTTGAGGCTAACACATGCCTGTCCCCAGCCACATTCAGTAGTAAAGCAGCTCTGTGCTATAAATACTGTAGCTTCTGGATGACTTTCAGGGAAAGGCCAAAGAAAATAAATTATAGTAGTCTATCCCAGAGGCAAAAAAAAAAAAACAAAAAAAAAAAGGCATGAATAACAACCAAGACAGATTCTCTCCTTTTTAAGTTTCTATTCCAAGAAAAAGAATGGGGGTTGGAGGTGGGGGAAGGGGGAGAATCTCTTTTAATATAAACCAGTCAATGTATGAGCCAGGACAAGGGGATGGAGAATTATGCCTGACATCAGAATCCTCCAAAATATTACAAAGATAATTATGGAGCTGTACTAGAATTACTATTTCCATGAACAAATTAAATTAAAAACTAGAAACACTGAGTGATAATTCGCTATTATTCAATATTCAGCGTATGCAGAATAATGTTATAAATGAGTGATGTAACAGATTTAACTGTGTCTGAGGAGGTGGGGGAGACTCAGGTGAAGCCTCTGTATTAATCTTAAAAAATTAAAAAATAAATCTTTGAGTTGGAATAAGTTACCTTTAATAGTCCAACTCCAGAGGCTTAAATGAGAACTTTTATCAAGTAGACCTTGGCTTACCGTGGGGAATATTGCTAAAAATGTAATGTAAAACTAAAATGTATACATTAAGTCTAGCCTTTCCAGCGGTGATGACCTCCCCACAACATATGCCTCTCGCTAAGGACCTCCTTCCTCCCTCTCCAGAAGAGAAGAGGAAACACAAGAAGAGGCGCCTGGTGCAGAGCCCAATTCCTACTTCATGGATGTGAAATGGCAGGACCCTGTAAAATCACCACTGTCCTGAGCCATGCACCAAGGGTAGTTCTGTGCTCCACGGTCCTCTGTCAACCGACAGGGGGAAAGCAAGGCTCCCAGAGGACGCTGCTTCAGAAGGAAGCAGCACTAAAAACACCCCGAATCAAGGTGAGTGGGGAACCATCCCACTAAACACATTTGGAATAAAAATAAAATGTATATAAGTCTGATTTTCCCATAGTTACCATGTTAAGTTAGGTTTGGAGAATGTACTTCCCAACTGCTGTCAGGTCTCAGGGGTCAGTCCTCTCAGTTGTATAGATAACCTTGCCCGAGATCACACCCCTCCTGGGGGCAGTTTACATCCAAGAATGTAAGGGTGCAAAGAACCACCCCCTTACTCCAACCTGGAACAGCTCCAAAAAGCCTCCCCATGGGCTTGGCGGAGGCCTTTGTTCTGACTGCATCACAGCCCTACTTCCCCTTCTGGCCAATCCCGCTTCCCTCCCCACCCCCACAAGTATAAATCCCAAAAGTTCTCACAAACATCCCACATATTAATCCTGCTTCCTGGGGGACCAACCCGTAATTGTTGTAGATAAAGTAAACAGAATTATATATATAACCAACCACATAAAATTCTATTTAGAATCAGACTGTATCATATCCTATTGCAAACATTCTTTTTCTTAATTCAGGATTTATTTTTATTTTTTAAAACACAATCAAAGGATGAAAGTCTTCTTCTTTAAAGACCATTTTCAGAGGGAAGGTGGGGAGGGTGTGTGGGAGGGAGGTAATCAACCAAAGACTTTGTATGCATAGCCCATAGACACAGACAATAGGATGGTGAAGGCCTGGGGCAGGGGGCGGGCTGGAGGGAGTCAATGGGGCAAATAGGGGGACATATGTAATACTTTCAACAATAAAGATTTTTTAAAAAAAAATTTCAGGCCATTTTCATTCACCATGAAATTGAAATTCAGAAGGTTTAGAGGGCTATAATTTGAAAGGAAAGAGTTAATAAAGATAAGATGGAAGGACACTTAACTGTTTACAGTTGGTCCTAGTATGTTGGTCCTTTGCCTCCTTATTCTAATTTCACATTTCCCTGTAGTAAATGTGTTTATCAGAAATAAATTTAAGAGGTAGGACGCCTTTTACTTATTTAAGCTATCATTTCACCAATAACAGGATTTCTTTGGGATCCTGATGTCATTCGAAGCACATCTGCTTTTAGACTGCAAAGACCAACTCAACTGGGCTGGAATGTATTCATCTTGAATGTTTTATCATTTGTTGCTTCATGGTACCACTCAGTACATTTCACTGCCTCTTTCCCTTGCCTTCCTGTACGATAGAGACTAAACCCTATGATACTCTCAGGCACGTCGCACAATTCTAAACAACAAGATGCAGGCAGAAGACCCTGGTGAGGACTGCCTTTCTTTGTAGGGAGTGGGAGGAAATCTCACAAAAATTGTATTTTTAATTCTTCTTTCTGCCTGGAAAGTACATATAAAGGCCTGGAAATGTGGCAGCTGTATTGGGGCTGAAGCCACAAGAAACAGAATGAAAACCACACGCTAAATGCAGCAGAGTGACGATGTAGAAAGAACCACTGCACCTGTTTTTGGACTGGCAACCTTCAGACTTCTTGCTAAAAAGAAAAAATAATTACTTAAACCAGTGAAGTGCTTATTTGTATTTAGTTTTCCATTAAACTTCATTATTTAATCCTCGGAAGCATGTCTTTTGTGCTAAGAGAAACTTCTTCTAACATGAAATTATACAAAGAATTTACCACCAAGGCTTTACATACTGGGACTGAATAATATTTTTTTACACGCCTCCCTGAATTAAACTATGTGTTAATAAAGACCAGGGACTGAATCTCATTCACCAACTACTAGTATAATAACGAATGAAAGGAAGGAAGAAGGGACCAGAAGAAGGGAAGGAAATTGAGCTAGCGATAAAATAAGGTGATGCACAGCTATAAACTGGGTCTTTGAAAGCTGTATTAGTTAGCGTAGTAATCTAATTTGATATAAAATAAGGGCTATCCTAGAAAGATGAATGGTTAACGTGTCTTTTGGATAACCCTTTCTAAAACTGCAAGTAGGGGGTTGCTAAGAAACATCATTTGTGAAGGTCTTCAGTGTTGCTGACAAAACAAAAATCGATGTATAGATACTAAAAAAAGTCAATGTTTTGTCATGAAAATTCAAGCCTGATATAGTCTTGTCTAGTTGAAAACTCACCCCACTTATATAGTGATAAATTGCAAAGCTCTTATAAGAAAAATTATCTTTCAAATCTGAAAATCCATTCTAATTATGCCAAAAGATGAATAAACCAGATAATTATTTATAGTCCATATGTTATTATTGTAGTAATATATAGAAATGTCTAAAAATGCTTTAAAATGTCTAAAAAATGTTAAGAAGGTTTTAAAATGTTTAAGTTAACTTTTCTTGAAACTTAAAGTGTGATGTTAAGGACACATTCCCCACTGCCCTGAAGCATGTGTACCTCATAGATAAGGATTTGAACTTCAGTAACTGACTCAGAATGACTTGTCAAAATAACCACTTGAGTGAATGATGTACTCTCCTTAGATAACCACATGTAGCCCCTTGCCCTTTTTAAGATTAACATATGTGCATTGACGTAATTCATTGATAGCTACCTGAACTGCTGCAGGTGCGGTACAGGCTTTAAAAATGGGGGTCCTGACCAGCCAAGTGCTCGCCTGTCAAGACAGCCACAAAGGCACGTCCTTTTATCGGTCCGGCAAGCGACGGCCGCTCCACGGTCCTCTCTCTTCCAGATGACAGAAGAGGGGCTAGTACCTCCCGATGGAGATGCGACTGAGCTCTCGGGTGAGGAACGCTGGCCTCCTGCATCCGGACCAGACCAGCCCAGCTGCCGGACCCCAGAGGACAGCACTACCGGGATCCCCATTAAGCCGGCACCTGCAGCATCAGGAACTTGTGTAAGTAACAAAGTGCTGCGTGATTTGCAACTGCCTATGTTTCATGTGGTGTAATTCCTCCGGCAGTTAATTGAATCATTTTGCATATGATTAAAATTAAAATTAAAACTTCTGGTCTTTTCGGCCCTAGGCCTGCCCTTGGTCCTGCTTGCATAGAGTAGCCTCTTCACTATTTGAATGTCCCACACCTGCACAGTTAAAGTTTATGTCAAGGGACGCCTTGGATAAACACCCCAGATCCTTTCCCAGGATCTACTTGGGACAGATATAATCTTACAGAGGTAGCTAGAGCAGGGTAGACCATGAGCTTTATTATTCTAAGCTAAATGATAGGTTGAACCAATGAAGTTTTCTATTTGACCTACAAAAATGAAGCTGTCAGATGGTTCAAACTAAGAAGTATAGAAATTCAGAGGAAAAAAACCTTTTTTTTTTTTTGGCTAAGCATTCAAATCTTCCTATGTTCTTAGTCAGCTGAGCCATTAATCATTGTTATGCTTCATTTAAAAAAAATAAACACTATCCTCTGAATAAAGCAAATGTGAACTATGATTACAGCCAGCTCAGATTTTATAGAAAACAACTAATACATAAAAAAAAGCTTAAGCCCTTAGCCTTATGATAGCTTATTAAGAATGAATATTAAAATTGCTTAGCATTTTATTTAATAAAATTAGTAGAATAAGGATATTAACTACTATAAATTAGGTATATTATTAAGGTATACAAATATGAGCTAACTGGCTTCTTTTTAGCCTAAAATTTTCCACTTTGGCACATTTTCTCTTGCTATGATTAATTCTGCAATAAGATAGCAATTCTGGGAGAGACCAAGATGGCGGCATAGGTAAACACCGCAGACTGCTGCCGCAAACAACCACTTCAAAAATACAACTAAAAGACGGAACGGACATCACCCAGAACCACAGGAAGGCTGGCTGAGGAGAGACTCTTCAACTAGAAGGAAAAATAACAGCACACCGAGGCTCAGAGGAGGCGCAGTGTGGAAAAAACTCAGGTGCGGAGGTGCGCGCGCAAAGCGGGCTGGTGGCTGAGAGCGCGGTTGTCGTTTTCGGTCAGGGGGGAGTCTCAGACTCTGAGCTCCAGATACGGGCGAATCGCTGGGGACTCGGACCCAAACGGGAGAAGCGGGAGTGTCTGGCATCAGTTGGAAGGCAGCTTTCCCTCCGAGGTTTGCAGCGGTTCCGGGGGTTCTGAGAAGCAGAGCCTCTGGGAACAGGACTGAGGGCACCATAACTTTTCCACTTTGGCACATTTTCTCTTGCTATGATTAATTCTGCAATAAGATAGCAATTCTGGAAATCATCTCAACCAGCAAAAGTATAGAGTCAGCCCTGGTTGGTTGCAGGGTGGTTAGGGCATTGGCCCATGGATTGAAGGGTTGTGGGTTCAATTCTGGTCAAGGTCATATACCTCACTTGCAGGCTCAATCCCCAGCTCCAGTTGGGGTGCATTATGAAGGCAACCAATCCATGAGTCTCTCTCACACTGATGTTCTCTCTCTCTGCCTCACCCCCTCTCTTCCACTTTCTCTAAAAATCAATGGGGGAAAAATATCCTTGGGTGAGGATTAACAACAACAAACAAAGTGTAGGACGGATGGTTAGCGTGTCACTCAGATGTCACAACTGATAATAGAATTAACTTCTTAGGGAAATAAAGACTGCTCTTAACCAACATCTTCGAAGGGAGAGTGCTGTATAGAATCGAACCGTGACCTCCTAGTTCATAGATCGATGCTCAACCACTGGATTGGGCTCTACTATTTCTTTTTAAAAATATTCCTTGCTAAAGTTAGGCAATGAGTACACCTGTTCTATTTTTGCATGTGTTTGAATATTTGAATTTAAACATCCTCTTTTACTGGATATTTAAGTTATATCCAATATTCCTTTATTATAAATAATAAGGTGATGAATATCCTTGTAAACAAATATTTAATGACGTATCTATTTATGCCCTTGAAAGGGATTCCTAGAAATGGCCTTGATGGATCAAAAAGTATATAAATGTTTAATACTGTTGATTCATATGTCAAAATGCCCTTCAGTATTGACGATCAGCTTCTTTAATCAAGATCATAACAAGCATTGACTATTAACTTTTTGCTCCTAATAAGTTCAAAATGATTAATGGGAAACAAAGATGATTTCACTGGATTTGTTATAGAAAGAAGAACAATAGTGCAAACCAGTTCATATGCGTTATTTGGAAATTGCACAATTTCAAAATTATCTCATGTAGGCCTTCCATGTACCTAAAATTCTATCTTAGAGTCATTCGTTGGTTTAAGGTATGGGGCAGTATATTTGAAAATTGGTGTTTATTGATCTCAGCATAGGTGTTCTATTTATTTTAATAAAAATATTTAGTGTTCAGAAACAAAACCTAAATTGTTCATCTGAATCTCAGTTTGAAGCTAGAAAAGTAGTTTTATACATTATTTATAATTACCCTTAAGCATGAAGTATATTCATATTCACTCCATATAAAGCATATTCAAAATAAAAGATAAAATGTATCGCATTGATTGGCCGATTCCTTCATTCCTCAATGATTAAACTATTATAACCAGGGACTCAATATCACATTTTAAAATTTTATAATTCTCTATCCAGTACAGGACTAGAATTTGATACTTTATACATGGCTACAGTGTGCCTTTTCAATCAAAGGTTTGAGATGCCTGATAGGTTGATAGTAAGGTCATTGTAAACTTCAGATTCATGGTCAGGTCAAGCGCTAAGGATGTCCGACTGCAGTTTAGGCCTGCTCCCCGCTGGCAAGTGGACATCCCCCGAGGGCTGCCGGGCTGCCAGAGGGATGTCTGATTGCCATCTTAGGCCCAATCCCCCAGGGAGCAGGCCTAAGCCAGCAGGTGGTCATCCCCTGAGGGGTCCCAGACTGTGAGAGGGCACAGGCCGGGCTGAGAAACACCCCCGCTCCCCGCCAAGTGCACAAATTTTTGTGCACCGGGCCTCTAGTCTAATATAAAGTCCAAAGCCACAAAGTCATGAAGGCATATGGTAAAGCTAACTCTGGTCTGCTGAAAGAGTTAGCAGCAACATTAGGTAGGGCTATGATTCCAATAATTGGGCCTATCTACAAAGTTCCAGAGTCTTAGCTTCTGATTTTTCTATTTGAATCTAATAATATTATATATACTAAGTGTATCACTTAATAATTTATAAACTGCTTTTAGGTATCTGATTTCATTTGATCTTATAAATACTCCTATGGAATAGCGGAGCTTCATAGAAAGAAAACAGACTCAAAAAACCTACACTGGCCAGTGGCTCTGGTTGGAGTATTATCCCATACACCAGAAGGTTGCAGGCTCAAGCCATGGTTGGGGTGCATACAGGAGGCAGCCTGTCTCTCTCTTTCTCTCTCTCTCTCCCTCTCTTCACCCACCCCTTCTTCTTTCTTCTCTCTCTCTCTCTCTCTCTCTCTCTCTCTCTCTCTCTCTCTGAAATCAATAAGCATATGCTTGGAGGAGGATTTAAAAAATTCATGGAAGAAATAATATATGTAGATACTTCACACTCCAGGAGAGTTTCTTAATTTCCCTCTCCTTGAGGGGCTACATAAATTGCTCAGAATTGTAGAGCTGGAGGAGGGAGAAAAGGTATTTAAATCAAGCAAGTATTAGAGTAGGCCTGCTACCCTGACCTGGGAGCCAAACCTAACTATATGCATAGAACACACATGATAGATTAGACTCTACTTGTCACTGACCATGTGGTGTATACCATAAGTGTGCCACTCTCCAAGGAACAAAGACCCAGGCGTATAATAAATATTATACTCTTAAGTGTTACACTGTTTTGCTTTTAAAATACCCTCCTCTGAAAAACTTGCATTTTTATTATTCTCTGGATAATCACTAAAGGCTATTCCAAGGACTTGTCTCAGGAGCCTTGTAATTTTTAAAATGTTAAACAAAGTAGGTGCTATTTCAAAGTCCAAAGGTTTGATTTAATGAATGCCAAGCATCTCAAATCCACAGGAAATTTTTTTTTTCACACAACAGTGCTGGATATCCTCCGAAAAGGGAAGTTAGTACATGGACTCAATGGAATTCTTGTTGAACTCCAAGAACTGCTTATCGGGATATAAGAGGCTGGTTGCTGTCATGGTTCTTCAGTGTACCCAAACATTGACTATTTATAGAAAAAACTAGCAATTTTTTTTTTATTCTTTGCCCTGTTCTTTGCCACTAACCACCCCTCCCCAACCACTGGAATAGTTCCATCTCCTTTTAACAACTTCCCATTAAACCTCATGAACCATATCCTGTACTTAATGGGCTGTTAATATTTTAAAGCTTCTGTAGTTCTACTGTAAATCCTTGGTCCCTTTTGCAACATTAAAAAGATATACCAAAAACAAATTCTTCCCACTAATGGTACAAAGAAACCACACAGTTTACATTTTGACCCTTAAACAATAAGTTGTACGATTACAATAGACACAATCATAACAGTATAACAGGCACGGTGATTATGACAGCGATATATCAGAAAACAACTAAGTATGGTTGGAAACATGCAGACAGCTCACTGGCTTCAAGCCACATACTTGTCACATTAGCCCACCAAAGGCCACAGCGCACTTGCTTAATCACTGGAATGGCACTCCAGTGCTTAAAAAATAAATGCAATTAAGGTAATATGCCAAGAGAGTTTAAACTGATTAGTTATTTCCATTTAGAAAATTTATAGAAACAAAAATAATAAGGTAAACTAGTTATTGCAAGAAAGCAAACTAGAACTCTATAACCAGTTTGTCCCTCCGCCTTTCTTTGGAAAGCGAAGAAACAGTCTAGATGATGTCATTTCTAGTTTCTAGCCCCTAATTTTATCCTGTATCTGCCATTTTGATAATTCTTGCCAAGAATTGGACTCAGATAACACTCTTTAAGTAAAACATGTAAATTCAGAAAAAGAAACATGATGATAAAATGTACAGGGCTTAAACTGTCTTAATCATGAGAAGAAAAAAACCACACCACCCTCTGATTGGAACAAACATTTCCCCTGGTCACTTCTCACCTCACCTATGTCATCTTTGCTGTCAACCTCTCTCTCATTCCCCTTCCAACGCTCCAACCTCTTCTCAACAATTTGAGATTTCATATCAGAAAGTGTGAATTTTATATATACAGTTGACCCTTAAGCAACACAGGTTTGAACTACCTGGAATTTTTCGATAAGTACTTACGTTTTCTATGGAGGTTGGGAGTTCGTGGATGCACAGGGCCAACAGTATGCATTGATCTAGGCCATTTTACATAGATAACTTGAGCATCTGAGGATTTTGGTATCTGCTAGGGGTCCTGGAATTAATTCTCCATGGACACCAGGAACAACTAAATTTTGGGGGGATTAAAAGTTATACTTGGCCCTGGCTGGTTTGGCTCAGTGGATAGAGCCTCGGCCTATGAACTAAGGGTCCCAAGTTCGAATCCAGTCAAAGGCGCATGCCTGGGTTGCAGGCTCGATTCCCAGTGTGGGGCAGCCAATCAATGATTCCCTCTCATCATTGATGTTTCTCTCTCTCTCTCTCCCTCTCCCTTCCTCTCTGAAATCAATAAAAATATATATTTTTTTTAAAAGTTATACTTGGATGTTTTACTGTGCAGGGGCCAATGCTCCTAAACCCACAGTTGTTCAAGGGTCAACTTTATGTGGAATATCAGCCTACCTTAAATCCTAACTGGTGCTTTTGTTTAATGCTCCACAATCACTCTTGATATTTAACTTCAGTTGTATTTTATTTTTGTGTCATTGTTTAACCCTGACAGCCTTCCTGTTTTTTTTTTCCTCTGTTATGTCCATTCAAGACTTATAGTATTTTCTTCTTGAATATTATATATATTAATATATGAATTACATATGTATGATTATATATATTAAATATGTGTGTGAATTACTAGTATGCCATCCCCCTACCACAATTATCAAGAGGGTTTATTATTTTCCTGTACACTTGATGAGAATATTACTAATGTCATAATCTATCTCTGGGAAATTTGGACAATTTTTTTTTCCAGAAGGTCCTTATATGAGTTTGAAAGACTACTTTGGTTCCATAAGGTCATACATACCTTTTTTTCATAATGTCTAAATACTTTGATTAGATGCTAATCCCTTGCATTAGCCTAGTTCCTACACAGTAAAATGAAAAATTGGGCAAGGCAATTTTTAAGAGCCCTTTTGATACTAAACTTCTACAAAGAGATGTTTAAAGGATGAAGGTAGTACTTCCAAAGAAAGAAAGACTGAAGCAGATGAATGCCCTGCACCTTCAAAGTCCCGGCTTCACCGTGGGTCAGGTTCTTTCAAGCTTTTCAGTATGTTGCCAGTACTTTGCCTATGTGTGTGAATTGCAAGATAAAGAAGGATTTCTAGGAGCATCAAACTCTGGCTATGGATAACCTAAAAGAGTTACTCACCTAATATAACCCCACTCCTTGTGGTATCTTCACAAAAATGTTCTCCACTCTATAAGAACTTTCAAATTAGTTTGGAAGGTGCTTCAAAAACAGCACTTTTAACTTCTCTCCACCATAATCCACAGTCTTTACCAATTAATTCATTAGATAACTTCTAATATGCTCAAACATAAAGAATAGAATAATATCATAAGAAAATCTTAATCTTTCATCTACTCTCATAGAAACTTTATTTTCTTCTGATGGGAGAAATATTGAACAGCAATTTGCTTAAAATCTCCTCTCGATATAAAAAAAGAAAAAAATACATGCTATTTTTCTGATTTCTTAAAGGTATCATGTCTTTGCATTAGAGCAGAGTTAAAGTAATCAGGCATGAACACATATTCCAACCTCTGGAAAAACAGAAAATAACTGCTCAGTATCCTACACTCAAACATCACTTGGGTACTTTAAAAAATTTAAATCAACCCTTATATTCTTCTCAAAGACAGCCTCAGTTCTTCATTTTTCCTCAGGTATTTTTTAATATAAAAACTCATTGCCTAGCCCTAACCGGTTTGGCTCAGTGGATAGAGCGTCGGCCTGTGGACTCAAGGGTCCCAGGTTCGATTCCAGTCAAGGGCATGTACCTTGGTTGCGGGCACATACCCAGTGGGGAGTGTGCAGGAGGCAGCTGATCGATGTTTCTCTCTCATCGATGTTTTTAACTCTCTATCCCTCTCCCTTCCTCTCTGTAAAAAATCAATAAAATATATTTTTTTAAAAAAACTCATTGCCTAGATCCTTACATCTTACACTTTTCTGTAATCACTGCAGTACTTAACAAAATGATTTGTTTCCAGGTCACTTCCCAGCATTCTTTCCTCTCCACTCTTTCTTCATTTTCCATCCTTTCCTGCCTCCCTCCCTTTCTCTGTCTCCAAATATCACTTGTCAGAACGCTCAATGATTTCAATATCATCCTAATACCCTGCCCTCTCATTTACTTAACATCCTAAATTACAGTCATCTTGTCCTCCCTCTATCTCAGCCACCTACTCCCATGATCATAACTAAGACCTTGTCATTACTCACTTCAAGCATTCAACTCTCTGACCACCATCTCCTGTCTTCTCAGTTTCTTACCTCTCTTCACTGTTCCTCCCCACCTTCATGTAATTATTTCCCTCTTTACTACTAGGCTTAGATACCATAGTCAACATTATCATCACCCTGCTGCATGTCCCCTCTATGTCCCTTTCCCTTCTCTCCCTCCTATGTACCCACATGCAAAAACCCCAATCCTAGGAAAATCCAAATCTACACCTACCCTACACCTGCCACCAACCAGTTAAATGTGACTGAAGAAAAAACATAACCATGACTACACTTTAATTGCAAGAAGTAACCTCAAGTAAGCCCTTGGCAATTCCCAACAATGCCACTACACTTCACTAGCCATTCTCATATTCATCAATGATTATCTCACACTTCTCCTCTCCTCAATCTTCAACTTACCTCCTCCTCCTTATTTACTTGTTTCTTACTTCAGTGAGAAAGTAGAATCAATCAGAAGAAAACTTCCAGATGCTCCCACACCAAATCTGACTAACTATAGTCTGATGCATGAACTCAGCCTCTCCTCCTACTATGAATTAATTATCCAGGCTCCTGTCCAAGGACACTACCTCATATACAGTACTGGAACCATCTCTTTAAGCCTTCTCAAGGGCATTCTAAGATACTTCCAAAAATCATTACTCTTCACAATCATTCTATGAGGTAGCTCATTATTGTAATCCCCATTTTAAAGGTGAGGAAAATTAAGTGCAAACAAGTAACTTGCCCAAACAAACACAGGAAAATGATAAAAACAAGGAAATGATCAAGATGTGATATATTGTGAGAGAATTTATATTTTTAAAAGTGAAAACAGGAATATCAAATATTAAAAGCTTTTAAAAAACAGGAAGTTAAACTGTGATATTAGAATGACAAACACCAAAACAGAGTCCCACCTATCAATAAAGTTAGTACTTGAAAGAGTGGATTAGGCTGTAAAGTCATATGTAAGTACTTTTTCTGTGCAAGCACGCACGCACATGCGCACACACACACATATTACTGAATCATATACACTTGATTATATATCATAAAACAATGCTCTCTAAGTATTTTAAGGCAATAATCTTATTACTCTTTCTTTGACATGTTGCAAGTTATTTACATGTTACACTTTCGCAGACACATATCAACAATAATATATTCCTACACAAATAAATTTGGAGAAGAGGGTATACTATATACACCCAATTTAGCAATAAGATTACAGAAGACTCATATTTGAGATATATGATATTTCAGTGATTGGAATATTATAGGTCAAAAAAAACCAAAAAATTATTCATGCAAAAAATATATATCAAATAACAAAATAAATGAAACTTAAAACCAACAAGTGAAGTCGCTGAAGACCATGATTAATTTAAAGAATACCGATAAAGTATTTTTCTGAAAAACCTCACTCTTTGTAACTGAAAATGTTTAAGATTAATTTATAATTTCCTAATCACATGTATCTCATCACTCTATTTACTGCTTAATTTTATGGATATCAAATTTTTGCAAACCTTTATAACTTGCTTAGTAGTGTTCTAATGAACAACCTTAACCTACACATAAAAAAATCAAAGTTTGTGAAATTACATTTACTTCTCTGTAGCACCAAAGGAAGAATTTGTCTTTTTGATCAATTTGTAGCATCTTAAAATGACCTTATAAAACCTAACAACAGGTCTCCATATCCCCTTAAAGAATCAGTGACAAC
Source organism: Myotis brandtii (assembly GCF_000412655.1). NCBI lineage: Eukaryota > Metazoa > Chordata > Mammalia > Chiroptera > Vespertilionidae > Myotis > Myotis brandtii. The sequence goes on from NW_005353967.1 coordinate 11,024,305, forward strand.
AACGATAGGCAGCTCAGTGGGACATCCTCTCATATGACAATGGTTTCTCTAAAGGAACTCTGTGGTAGGCCTATATTTTTCTAAGTCTCTTTGCACTTTCAGGAAAGTGAATAAATGAAAACTTGGCATGATACCTATGCAAGATTGCAAACCTTAACATAAGCTGTCAGTCACAATTTTCCCAGGCAATTTTCTTCAGTAAGGCAATGTATTACTCAGGTTTTCCAGAAACATTTCCAATAGCAAGCACTGCAGGAATTATTTTTAATAAACTTTTTGGACTATTATATATAAACATTCATTTGTAAAAGAAGATTAATATTTAAAATAAGCAATATTATTTATCACTCCTAATTGTCCAGTTATATTATATAATGCAGTATTCCTCTTTATCTCTAAAGAATATTTTCATCTAATGTCTTCCATGTCTACTCCCACAAAAAATTGCATTTTTAATTTGATGTCATAAGGTAAAAGTCATCTTACAATAAAAATATGTCCTTTTCTTGCACATTAGAGAAAAAAAATTAATATGGAATAAAAAAATACTCATTTCACAAGTTTAGTGGTCATTGAAAATTGTTATTTACTGGTGTTTTAGATTAGTCTTATTACTTCATTAAACAATTGTAATTTCCTTTTGCCTCCACTATACCAGGAATCTATTATAATAATTCAATTAACAGATATATACTAACTGCTAAACTACAGAAAACAAATCAAACTAAATGTCTGTCTCTAACCAGATTAATTCATTATTTACATCTTCCAAAAACACCATCTGATGATTAAATAAAAAATAAACACACCTAACAGAAGAAAGGCACATTTACTACAGGAGTTCAATTAGGGCAAACAGACACATGAAGAAAATTAAAGTAGATGTAAAATGTTAAAAATAAACAAAAAATGGAATAAAATATTTTAAAAACAAAGAAAAAGAGATATCAAAAACAGATGGGGCCCCAACTGGTTTGGCTTAGTGGCTAGAGCACCAACCTGCAGACCGAAGGGTCCCAGGTTCAATTCCAGTCAAGGGCACATACCCAGGTTGTGGGCTCAATCCCCAGTAAGGGGCATGCAGGAGGTAGCCAATCAATGATTCTCTCTCATCATTGATGTTTCTATCTCTCTCGTCTCCCCTCCTCTCTGAAATCAATAAACATATATTTATCTATAATAATAAAAGCATAATATGCTAATTATACCAAACGTCCAAAGCCAGGGCTGTGAGGGAAGCCTGGTCCCGCGTACCAGAGGGAAGCCAATGCCGGCAGCCGGGAGAAGGAACGCCTACTCTTGCATGAATTTTGTGCATTGGGCCTCTAGTATATATATAAAAAGCTAGGGACACTTGAGAAAAAAACAGAGCATCTAAAAATGTATAATTTTAAAACAAAATCTCAGTGAATGAGTTAAATGGCAGATTATTCACAACAGAAGAGAGAGTTAGGATTTGTAGATATGAAAAAATTTCCCAGACTTCAACATAGAGTGACAAGTAATTGAAGATTATGAATTTTTTAAAAAAAGATAAGGACATGAGGCTAAATAAGGTCAAACATACATACATCTAAAGAGATCCAGGAGAGAATAGAAAGAGTTCAAGAGAGTCTATATTTGAAAATCTAATGCCTGATAAACTTCCACATTGATGACAGATATTAATCCACAAATTAAGCAAGATAAATCTGAGAAATATATTCCTTAAGAGAAATTCAAAATGGCAGACACAGAGAACTTGAAAACAGCTAGAAAGATAAACCACAGAAACAATGACAATCACGCTAACTTCACACATCTTAACAGCAACAAGAGCCAAAGAGAATAAAATATTATTTTCAAAATGTTGAGAGAAAGCAATATCAACCTACAATTGAGAACCCAGCAAAACTATCTTTCAAAAACTAAGTGGAGGGGGAAGATATCGCTAGGTCAACAATAAAGTTTACTAAAGACTTTCTATAAAGAAACTTCTAAAAAATGTTCTTCAGAAAAAAGAAAAATGATCCTGATATGCAAAAAATACAGTGGGAAAAAAACTGGTGTATATGTAAATAAATAAAAACAGCTGTTGTTTATACAAAAATTGCAATGATTATGATAGCAGCAGTAGAGATCGTGCGCTGGTGGTGGTGGTGTCTAGTTTGTGAAGTTAAAAAGAATTAGAAATAAAATGCAGAACATAATACCAGAGAAGTCAAGAGGAGTAGTAATACAGGTTTTAATGTGCTTGATTTGGTCATGAAAGTATAATACTGATTAACTTTACTTTTTAAGTATCCTTAATAAAATGTTAAGAATAACCATTAACAGGGGCAATAGGGTAGGGAAGACCTAGGGGCTGGGAGGAGGGAGGGTAAAGTGCGGGGGTTGGGGGAGAGAAATGGTAGATATCTGTAATACTATCAACAATAAAAAATATATTTAAAAAATAACCATTAAAAGAGTAAAAATGAAGTTTGTAGAGGGGGGGAAAGAATAACAAAAACAAATAAGCAAACAATTCAATCAATACATTTTGGTGATGGCTGCACAACTCTGAATATACTAAAAATCACTGAATTGTGTGCTTTAAATTGACGGACTGTACGGTGTGTGGATTGTATCTATACAAAATTGCTACCAAAATAAAAACCCTCAGTCCAAAAGGAAAAAGCTATGTTTTAGTTTCCTCTATAAGTGCACTGTTTGTTCCCTAAAAATGGGACTGATTACAATGTGGCAGAAAAAACTGGCTTACAAAAAGCACAAACACAATAGTGGTGGAAAGAAGAGCTTAATGACAGCACAAATATTTTCTTGGATACAAAGAAACTCAAAGTTTAAAATAACAGTAGATAGGTAACCAAATTCTGATAAATGCAGGTATAAGTCAAATGCCAGTATGACTCAGAACAATATTAGGGGGAAAAATTTTTTTCCTTAATTTAAAACTATACTTCTAGAAAGAAAGGGGGTAAGTTTTAAAAGTAAGAAAACCTATCTGATCAAAATTCCAATCACAATTAAGTTAATACAAAAAGTTTCATTACAAACTTCTCTTCCTATAAGGCATTGTTTATGGAAAAGGAGAAGTCATATAACAGGTTCACTTCAAAAACCATGATTTGAAAATAGATCAACTGCTGCCTGTTCTCACACACTAAGGAAGTGCTGCTATTTTTAGTCACCTTTCATTTAATAAACATTCAGACTCAGGAATATAGTCATTATTCTTCTCCAACTCTATGGAAAATTAAAAGTACTTACATGCCAAAGGAGAAAAGGCCGAGCAGATTTAAAGGGCTTCAAGGAGTACTCGCCTGCTAAGCACCAACATGATCCCCTCATTCACATGCTGCACCCAAGTCAGGTATACAGTATGCTTACTTTATTTCTGGAAACTATTAAGCAACCCATTTTACACATTTGAATTTTTCTAAGGACCCAGCTACGCAGCAAAGTACCATGCTATCTGGCCATCCTGATGATTTCTAGAGAGTTTAGGTGGAAGGAGTCCCAAGGGCAAGCACTGTCTATTCTGAACTGACAGGTGCACGAAAAGGAGGAAATCAAAGCCTTCTTCCTAACCAAAATACTAAAGAAAAAAATGAAGAAGTGAGGAACTTCCATGGGAAAAGAGAAAAATAAAGTGAACATGAAATTAAAAATAAGTTTAGTGTATATAAAATATCATTTACTGCCATACTACTGAATGACTAATCAGAATTAAGCAACCCTAAGTAACAGAACAAATAAAAATTAAATCATTAAATTGGACATGTTTGTTTAAACCAATAAAATAGAAAGCTGGTAATACATTTAACATAGAAAGTGCATAATTCTGTCTGAATAATCAAAAGTTTGTATAAACAAAATTAGAAACTATTATGTACTATGTACTCCAATCATGTCTTATTTTATAGGTAGTATTTTAAAAAATTAGGTATTCTATCAGCTGCCAATCAATAATTAAGGTGTTACCACAGTGCGTTACATGAAGTCACAAGATTATAGTTACTAATTTGTCTTAAGTGTAACAAAATTTTGTGTATTTCACATATTTCATTATAAATATCAGTTGATAACTTCAACTATTGCTATAATAGATAACTTCAAGTATCATTATCAACATTAATTCTGTGTTTCTGAATGAAGGCAGAATTAACTTAAGTAACTTAAAATTATCTTGGCTAAAAGGAGATGAAAAATTAAGAATTAATCACCTTATAGAATTGCACCCCTGAAACCTATATAATTTTATTAACTGATGTCACCCCAATAAATTCAATTTAAAAAAAGAATTAACCACCTTTGAAAGGGCTGAGGCATGAAGCTGAAACAAGAATTGGTTCAAAATCTGTATACAAAAGATTAGACATACTCCTTCAAAACTAGAAAACGCCCCCTCCACACCCAACCTCCAGTTTTGTTCTCTGAAGAAAGGAAACTAAAGAGGTTCAGTTTCGAGGACACCTTAACCAGAGAAAGGCAAAGGTGAAGCCCAAGTTTGACAAGAGTAGCAGTAAGTTTAACTGAAACCATCTGGCTTTAAGAACACTTACAATTAGGTAAAAAAAACTGTTGGGTTATTTTCTGGAGAAACTGATGGTCTCACATAAAAGATCCCAATGACACTGACATATTTGCTTCCCCAGAAAAAAAGCCAACCAACAGCCAGTCTCCCAAAAGGAAATCCTCCATCAACAAGCCCTCACCAATGTAAATAAGGCTCCCAATGAGCATTTTGTCCATATGAACAGCTAGCCAAGGCACCTCAAAGAAAAAGTAAAAATAAACCAAGAAAAAGAGTGCATGTGTATGGACTTGTAGCAAATATTCTCATATAAGCCAAACTCTTTCCCACCTCATTTACTAGTACTTACTAGTATTTATTATTTGCACTGCTGGTTTCATATGCTTAAAACACATGCTTCCTCCTCCAATATGGCTGACTGCTCATCCTTCAGAGCTTTTAAATAAAGTTACTTTATCAGAGAGACTTTCTACCCCATATACGTATCACACATTAAAATTATGTATTTCTTTGGGTTTTTTAGTAATCTATTTCTCTCTCTAGAGTGAAAGCTAGGGACTTAAACTTGTATCTGTCTTCACTGTTATATGATCCCAACAACTTACACACAGTAAGCACTCAATAAATAAGATGTTACCACAGCACATTACATTGAAGGTCTCAATGAATGAATATAAATGCACTCTTATGGTATTTCTTGGAGGAGAACATTTTTATATGCCTCAAAATTATTTTTAATAGCTTTCCTATTCCTTTTCCCAGCCTTTCCACTGAAGCCTATACAGCCCTATATAAATCTCTTAGTCTTTGCTTTCCATTTATCAATAAAATAGAAAAACAATTTATTCTTTTAATTAACTTCCGAAAAGTTACTGTACCATTTTAAGTGAATCTTTCAGGTCCCCAAACCTATTTGAAAAGTTAAAATCCAGAACTCAAGAGAAATGGACTAGTAGGCAAGATCCCCTAAATACTTGGCATAATTTGCAAGATTTGTAATTCATCTTCTTCTCACTTAATAGTGTTTTTAGGATGTATGGCTTGTTAATTTAGCTCATGTAATATGTAAACTAACCATCAGGAGATAGGACCAAAGATATGGGAGATTATCAAACAAAAAATATCAATGTAAAGCAAAGAAACAGAGGAAATGCTTTTGAAAAATCTATATATATAAACTTCCCCAAAATAAGTTATTAATTTCTTCAGATTAATTTCCTTAATTTCCTCTTTTGCCTTTTTGTATAACAGGCAAAAATACTGTAATTGCCATAAAGAGAACCTCTGAAAAGAGAAAAGCTGTAGAAAGCAAGTTTAAAGGAGAGATGTGGAATTTGGTTGGTGGCGTATTAAGTTTGAGATGCATGGAGGTGTCAATTAGACAACTCAATGTACAAATACAGAGTTTAGAAGAGGGGTCAGGGCTACAGATGTATATTTGGATATAAATGGTGCTTAAAGTTATATATATATTAGAGGCCCAATGCACAAAATTTGTGCAAGAGTAGGCCTTCCTTCCCTCCAGCCACCAGCAGACACCTGGGACCCGGGCTTCCCTCACAGCCCCGGCTTCCAACCGGAAGGATGTCTGGTCTAATTAGCATACTATGCTTTTATTATTATAGATAATAGTGATATAGATGGGAAAAGATTTGACTCTAAAGCCAACTTTCCACTATGCAACAATATCTATTGAATAAGTACTTGAATAATTAATATACTCCTCAGAATGACTATTTGATTTTGTATGAAATTAAATGTTCATCTTTAACTTTTTATATAAATGCAATAAAGAATTTGAATTGATAGTTAAAAATCATCCCACAAAGAAAACTTCAGGTCCAGATGTCTTCACTTGTGAATTCTATAAAACATTTGTGGAAGGAATAACACTGATTCTACATGAACCTTTGCAGAAAATTGGAAAGGAGGAAATATTCTTCAACTCATTCTGTGAAATCAACATTACCGTAATGCCAAAACCAGACAAAGACATTATAAGAAAACTACAGAGCACTATCCCTCATAAAGGTAGATTGAAAAAGATATAAACAAAATTTTGGCAAATCATATCTAACAATATACTAAAAGGAAACACATTATGACCAAATCCAAGAATGCAAGGTTGGTATAACATTCTAAATCAATCAAGGCAATTCACTGTATTAGTAAACTAACAAAAGAAAAACCATATGATCATCTCAATAGATACAGAAAAAACATTTGACAAAAGTCAACAGCCATTCCTCATACAGACTCAGCAAACTAGGAATAGAAGAGAACTTTGTCAGCCTGATAAAAAGCATATACAAAAACTCCACAGGAAACATCACACTTAATCTTGAAAGATGGAATGCTTTCCCACTAAGATCAAGAACAAGACAAGGATATCTGCTATCACCATCTTTATTCCACATTGTACTAGACCAGCGGTTCTCAACTTGTGGGTTGCGACCCCTTTGGCGGTCGAACGACCCTTTCACAGGAGTCGCCTAAGACAATCCTGCATATCAGATATTTACATTACGATTCATAACAGTAGCAACATTACAGTTATGAAGTAGCAACGAAAATAATTTTATGGTTGGGTCACAAAATGAGGAACTGTATTTAAAGGGCCAGAAGGTTGAGAACCACTGTACTAGACATTCTAGCCAGTGAAATAAGGCCAAAAATAAATAAATAAGTTCAGAATGAAAAAGAGTGAAACTATCTTTAATATCAGGAAACATGGTCATCTTTGTAGAAAATCCATTGGAATCTTTTAAAAAGCTACTAAAATTAATAAATGAACTTAGCAAGGTTGCAGGATAAAAAATCAACTGTTTTTTATATATTAGTGATGAACAATTATAAAATAAAATTTCAAAAACAATACTATGTACAATAACATAAAAAATAACAAAAGGTCAGAAATCCACAAAATAGGGCTGAGTAAAATTAGAGACATAAATAAAGAGCTACTCCTTATTTACAGGTGGGGAGAATCTGCATTGTTAAGAGGTCAGTTCACTAGATCCAGCCCAAACTCAACAGAAGTAGATTACATAAAGTAAGGAACACCAGGAGAGAGATCATTGGGGGCCATCTTAGAAGTCTGCCTGCCACAGTGACCAATATTATTAATGTATCCACACATTATTTTTGTTGAACACCCCTATAATTCCTCTAAAGAGAATCTAGAGACAAACTGCATGGTTTGTTTAAATCCTAGGTCTTCTAATTAATGTGTGATCTTGTCAATCATTTAATTCACCAGAACCTCAGTTTCCTCATCAAAAAAAGGAGATAGTAACAGAACTTATCTCATAAAGTTATTATCCTATATAATAAAAGCCTAATATGCTAAGTGTCTGACCGTTTGTTCGACTGTTCGACCAGTCGCTATGACGTACACTGACCACCAGGGGCAGACGCTCCAACCGGTAGGTTAGCTTGCTGCTGGGGTCTGGTTGATGGGTACTGGGTGAGACAGGCCGGACACGGACACGCAATGGAGCCCTCCCACTGTCTCTCCTCGGCCCCTATCATGCACCAGTGGGATCCCTCGGCCTGACCTTCACCCTCTCCCAATCCGGGACCCCTCAGGGGATGTCGGAGAGCCAGTTTCAGCCCAATCCCCGCAGGCCAGGCCAAGGGACCCCACCAGTGCATGAATCCATGCACTGGGCCTCTAGTGAGGTTATAATGATCAAATATATGTAAAGCAATTACATATTTGTCATATAATAAGCAACTGCATAAATACACTCATAAAACCATTATAAATACTAAACTTATTCCTCAAAGTTAAGTATTTATTACAACACATCCTTCTTTGATTTAACTATTTAATGATGCTGTTAGAAACAAAGCACAATTTTAAGGTGTGTACAAACATATTTACTAAATCGCATGTATTTACTCAACCTTAGGCACTAAAGTATTTTCTTATTCCCATTTGTAATTAAAGTTTAACAAGCAAACATAGGTAATGCCTGGGATGATCATAATTCTGTTTTACCTGGTTCTAGTTTGTACCTGTTGTATAGATATCATGTCAATGGTACTCTCTTTCACTCTTAAAAGTATCCTAGATAAGACAAGAAATTATGGTGCCCAAGTCTGTCATGATCATAGATTGGAATGGAAACATCTATATAAATACATCTAGATGGAGCCAGTAACCAAGTGAAAAGAAAACAAAAAAGAAGGGTGAGGGTAATGGATAAGAATGACAGAGCCAGAGTGGTAAGAGAATAATAAATTCTTCACAATGTCCAAATACCAAAATAAATTCATCCACAATCTGAATTCAAGATTCCTCTGTGGCCTGTAAACCTAACATAGTCTTAAAAACTTAGTAATAGCTCATAAAAATTTTAACTGGCATTTCCTTAAGGATTAAAAAAAACAACCATAAATGAATACCAAATAAATGTCAATGTACCATATTTAATTTTCCTTTCCTTTGTTTTAATATGTAATCATGAAGCCAATATATAATTCTGATATTTTAAAAAAAAATAAGAAAACGTGTTTAAATCTATACATTACAGGCCAAGTTTTAGAAAGAAACCATTTTTTATAGCTATTTTTAATCTCCCATCTAAAAACATTAGTTCACTTTGGAAAGTATAATCCCTTTAAATTCCAGCAGCATCAAAGCAAATAGTCATGATCTCTTAAGAGGATAAATATGCTCATTTTAATTAAATGACTAAATTATGTAAGTTGGTATGCAATTTTTGCTTCTGTATTTTGAGATGTAGTTATAGGTCCTATGTATTCTATTAATGAAAAACTGAAAGGGCAATATAATTATGGCAGAGTATCCTATTAACATATGAATTTCTTAAAGATTTGTATCTTGAATTTTCAAGAATTTAGGCTAATAAAAGGAATGAAGTTCTGGTATATGCTACAACCTGAATGAACCTTGAAAACACTATGCAAAGAAGCCAGTCACAAAAGTCTGCATATTATGTAATTCCATTCATACGAAAAGTCTAGATTAGGCAAACCTATAGAGACAAAAAGTAAATTAGTGATTGGCTAAAACTGGAGCTAGGGTGGGGTAGAGGAAGGGAATGGGGATGACTTCCTTTGGGAATGATGAAAATGTTCTAAAATTAATTATGTTGATGGGTGCACAACTTTGTGAATACACTAACTTCCATTGAATAGTGTACTTTAACTTGAGTAATTTGTATGGCCTGTGAGTTTTATCTCAATAAAGCTATTACAAAAAAAAGAATTTAGGTTATAATTCCTATCTGAAATATATACTATTATATATTACTATCATAAAAATAGAAAACATTATTCCAATGCTAGATAGTAGACAAAGCCAGGAAATGTATGCATTAGTGTGTTCATGTTAATTGCTCAACATTGGTGCAAGTACACTTTATGCTACTAAATTCCTAGTGATTTTCAGACTACAAATGGATTTCTTTAATATTTTTGCATAAAAATAAGTTTTAAAATTGGCTTAACTTTAAATTTGTGGAGGATATTTCCTGAATTCATGTGGAAATATAAATAGTTTTAAAATAATCTGTCAAATAGCAAATTTTTATTCCTAAATAGCTATTAATTTAGTTTCTCAATACAAAGGATAATCTGAGTTTTGTATCAAGTGTAACATTTTAAGTGTATACATACAGTCCTATTTTATCTTCTTAAATTCTGTTTCCAGAGTTTCAAGTACAAAAATATTAATCATTTCTTGACCTAGTTATACAGTGTCACATTCCATTATTTTTAAAAAGTTATTATCAAGATGATTTAGGTAAACACTAATAATCATGAAATATTTAAATAAATATAGTCTATATAAGCAATCAGTATGTTATTGCTACTGATATTTCAACTAAAAAAAAATCACAAAAATAAAAGATCGGTTTCATTATTCCACCATTAGTGTTTATTTATTTCATATGGCCATATTTCCATAGATGTATACATTATGGCACTAACTCTGGTATTCAGAGCTACGATGTCAGTTAGTTGATATACCATAGAGAAGTATTCATACATCACTTTAGAAAGAGACATGAAACTGCTCTTTGGTATGGCAAAGTGTTAAGATTCAGTAAAGCTAGCAGAGTGACATCAGCAAGATGATGAAATAGAAGATACCAACCTTCATTCCCCCACAAAAACAATTAGGCTGTAATCGACAAATGAAAAGAACCCTGGGAGGAGGGCTCTAGAGTGCAAGTAAGCACCTACCTATAGCAACATAATAGAGCAAAAATGGAGAATAACTACACAGAAGGGATCACTGGGGAGGTCGGCTTCATGGAGATATCTGACGACAACTAGGAACAAAGAAAAAGGGTGGGAACCACAAAATAGAGACCATCGGGGTCCTCAGTGGCCTGCTCTGCAGAGGACCCCGGCATCCTGTGCCCCTGAGGGCCTCAACAGCCCTCACGACAGCTGCAAGTTCCGCAGCTGCAGCTTCCACAGGAGAGGACCCCATAAGGTTCCCCAGCTTCCACAGCATGGGCCCCAGCAGCCTGCTCCACAGAGGACACTGGCTGCTTTCCCATCAGGTAGCCCATAGCCATCACTGTGGTGGTGCCCTGGGGCGAGGGCTGCCAGCACCTTCCAAACCTGAGCACACCTGACTCCAGAGCCACAGTAGCTCCGCTGACTCCTGCACTCCAAACCTCGGCTCCAAGGCCGCTCTGCATTCATCCATGCTCCAGACTCCAGCCTCGTGGCTGCTCCACACATGCCCACACCTCACAAACCAGAGCCAACACCATTGCAGAATAGCCCGCGTCGTGGGCCCAAATGCTGCCGCTGCTCCGTGCATGCCCATGCGTCAGACTCTGTCTTCATAGCCACTTGGTACATACCGCATTTCACATGCCATCACTGCAGGGTAACCTGTACACCAGCTCCTAGAGCCGCTGTCACACTGCAGGCACTGGCACTCTGTCCCCGGCTCCACCACTGCTCCACGGGTGTCTGCAAGCTGGACCTGGCACCAAGAGGAATCTCCTCCCCAGCTGCATATCACATACCCCATTGGGAGGAAAAGAGACCAGGCGGTCCAACCAACCTTCACTGCTGCTGCAGACAACTGCAGCCTGGGCCATTGAGAACCCCTGAAATCTCCCAACATTAACTTCAGCTGATGGAGATGCATGGAGACTACCCTGCTGGCAGTTTTGAGTTTCCTCAAAAATTTAAAAGTAGAACTGCCATGTGATTTAGCAATCCCACTTATAGGTAACATATCCGGAGGAAGTGAAATCAATAAATTAGTACCTGGAAGAGATGTCTGCATTCAGAGTTCATTGCAGCACTATTCACTACAGCCAAGATATGAAAACAACCTAAGTGTCCATCAACAGATGAATGGATAAAGAACATGTGGTGTACTTATGACCCAGCAATTCTACTTCTGGTATTCCAAAAAACCCAAAACACTCATTCAAAAGAACTCCTAATTGGTAGTCACAAAATAGTCATGTGATATAAAGTCTAGCATAGGAAATATAGTCAATAATATTGTAATAACTGTGTATTGTGCCAGGTGGGTACTGGAAATATCAAGGGGAAGACTTTGTAAAATATATCATTGTCTAACCACTATGCTGTACACCTGAAACTAATACAAAATAATTCTGAATATAAACTGCAATTGAAAAATAAAATTTAAATAAAATTACAATTGTGGCCCTAGCTGGTTTGGCTCCATGGATAGAGTGTCGTCCTGCAGACCAAAGGACCGGGTTCGATTTCGGTCAAGGGTACGTACCTTGGTTGCAGGCTCCTCCCTGGCCCAGGCCCTGTGTAGAAGGCAACCAATCGATGTGTTTCTCTCACATCGATGTTTCTCTCTGTCTTTCCCTCTCTCTTCCACTCTCCCTAAAAATCAATGGAAAAATATCCTCGAGTGAGGATTAACAAAAACAAAACAAAAATAAACAAAAACTGCATTTGTGGTAGACAACCTCTGGGGAAAAAAAAGAAATGTGTAATATACAGTATATACATAATAAAATATTATTCAGTTATAACAAGAAGAAAGTCTTATCATTTGCAACAACATGGATGAACCAGAAGGGCATTATGCTAAATGAAATACACCAAAGAGAGTAAGTCAAATACTCTCTGATCTCACTTATATGTGGAATCTTAAAAAAAACAAGAGCAAAACAACACAAAAAAAACCTCATAGAAACTGAGAATAGAATGATAGTAGCCCAAGGTTGGGGGTGGGGGAAATGTTAGTCAAACGATACACACTTTTAGTTATAGGATGAATAAATTCTGAGGATCTAATACACAGTATGACTATAGTGACTATAGTTAATAATTCTGTATGTATACTTGAACTTTGCTAAATTAGTAGATGTTAAACAGTCTCGCCCCAAAAAAAGAAATAAGAAACAAGGTAACTATGAGGTGATAGTGTGTTAATTAACTTGATTATGGTAATCAGCACAAAATGTATATGTATATCAATTCATCATGTTGCATACTTTAAATATACACAATTGTATTTGTCAATTATACCTCAATTATTTTTAAAAAGATTAGATAAAGTTAGCTGATGTAGCCCTAACTGGTTTGGCTCAGTGGATAGAGCATCGGCCTGCAGACTGAAAGGTCCCAGGTTCGATTCCGGTCAAGGGCATGTACCTTGGTTGCGGGCACAGCCCCAGTGGGGAGTGTGCAGGAGGCAGCTGATCGATGTTTCTCTCTCATCGATGTTTCTATATATATAAAGTTTTAAATGCTCTTTGGTGTTAATTCAATATTTTTGATACCATGTAAAATAACAAAATTTTTTTTACTTTAGTTTCTTTCTGTCTAGTCACAGTGATCTGATAACTTTGTAGCACACAGTTTATTTTACATTTATATCAGTAAAATAAAACAATGAAATTTTATTTGCTAAGAGGAGATAACATCTTGAGCTTTTCTACTGTTTTCCAAAAGTAACTAGTATTATTACCTAAGTAACTATAGTTCCAAATGGTTTTCTGCTTAAAACATTTAAATCCCTAGGACAAAATTAGGCCTAGTGGAGATAAACATATCCATTAATTTTTCTTTGGAATTCTCGATAGATACATTATACATTCTCCCTAGTGAGCCGCCATTTCAAGCAAACATAAATCACTATCGTACCTCTAAATGGTGGAGTCCTAGCCCTGAATATGTTAATAAGTGAGTTACATAAAACAGTTTTCAACATTACTATAAAATTGTCTATGGAATTCTCATAATTACTTTTACTAAAAGTAGTAGTATGATTTAAACATATTCAATTTCACAAATCAAACATTTATAAGGAAGAGTCAAGCACTGGTAAAACCTCCAAACAACAACAACAAAATAAACCTAAATATTAGAGATGACAGCCATCTCCTTTGGCTAAGTCACTCTGTGGCCCTAATAATTCAAAATTACTTGTAGACTTTTAAATAAAGTAAAAGTTAGTTTGAGACTTCAATAACAATTCAAATCCATTCTATACTGCCCAAAGGGACATATTTCTAACCTCCACTACATAACCAATATAAAATGACATGAGATATCAACCCGTTAAAATACTGTCCTATTAAATCCTGAGATCATTTCTAGTGCTGGTCTGACCATTTCGAGACAAGTTTACAAAGAAAATTTTATGTTCAAATCTCAGGCATCAAAAAAAGCACTAAAAGTTCTTATTGAAGCAAAGGTCTCTGCAGAGGATCAAAAAATATCTGGGCCAATTCAGAGTAACAAGTCAGACAGCCAAATGTAGCCAGTGCAAAGACAGAGTGGCTAACTGCCCAGATGTACTTCACTCCTCAAATACTTACAAATGTGCACTGCTGCTGCAACTCCTGCCACTTGATGCAAAAGTTACAAATCCAATGCAGATACAATAATAAAAATGTGAGCACCAAGAGCCACTGGGCATTGTCTTTGTGATGAGGTAGGGCTTTATAAATATAAACACAGGAGCCAATGTAAATATCTGTAATCACTTTCCTAACCATATTAATAGACATTTTCCTCTAGTAATTTCATTGACATTAATGATATCTGTATATATTTTTACACAAAGCTTTCTACATTTGCACAACTTCTAAAATATTTTAACTCCTCAAATATATGTGGGAATCATTCCAGATCACAAGATGCCGAGGAATTGCAGGATTTATCAAACTGATGTATCAACACATATGAATATAAAACTGTGCCATTTTGTTTTTATTCAACAAGCATGTCATAAACAAATTATTCTGGTTTATGATGTCAGGTAGATGAAGGCAATTAAAGTAAGTCTAACTGTTAAAAAAATAAACTCAGAAACTTTACAACTCTAAGAGAAATTTTTTTTTAAGCTAAATTCACTCAAGATTCTGGGTCTAAAGATTCTAATCCCATATTCTTTCTACTCCCTCCATCGAGTTTGATGTAGAGTCATGAGCACACCAGATGAAGTATATGTTAAATACCGCTTTGCAAATTAAAAGAACAATCAAAATAACAAGGGCTATTGCATTTAGCCAAGATAGAACAATGCTTCCACTTTGTTTATTGTTCTTTGTTATTATTTATTGTTTTCAATATTAAATGCTGATTAGAGGTCAAAAGACAAACTTATCTTAAAATGATTTAAGCATACTTCTAGTCAATCATAACTCAAGTATAAAAAATCCAAGACAGCATAATATAATCAAAATAGACAGAAACACCATGGTTTGAGTCCTGTTTTTTCACTTATTAGCTGAATGATCTTGAGCAACTTCAGTATTTTGAACCAGTTTCCCCATTTCTTACATGGGGAAAATAATAACAATATCTACTTCACAGAGTTGTTGGAAAGTAAGGAACAAAATGGATCTGAAACCAGTTTTGTAAAACTGGTTAAGAAATAGATGCAATCATTGGGTTACCATCAAATAATGTTTGCCTGAGAGACAAGCTATTCAACATATAGTATAATAAAGCTTCATATATATATATGTAAAGCATATCTTAATTTAAATAGTTTTAATTAAATAAACATTCATCTAAGTAAATGGTGTAACTATCGATGTCCACTCTTTTAACACTTGGAGTTAAGAATAATTAATATATTTTATAACCAAGAGTGATGACATTTTTAGTTTTAAAATATATTTTTCTCATACTTTTAAAAATCTTGCATTTAGTATGTTCAATTCACAAAGCAAATATGTGCTTCCAATTAAACCCTATGAACAGACCTTAGTAGAAGGTAAGATATTTATTAAATTTCTACCTCAACTAAATCTTCCTTTTTCTTATTTGATGCAAACACAATAACAGTGTAATATATTCTTTCTCAGTGGTGAATAATAAGTTACCATTTTACTTTCTCTATATTCATTGCCTAAATAAGTCTTTAGATAGAACCAAATATAGTTACAAAATCAAACACAACAATCAAAGGTAAAATACTTGCAACAAACCATACCTAGTCATAAGAACCGCATTATCGTGGTGGGCAATCCCATTTTCTGGAATGATGTTTCCATCAGTTTGGTGGGAGAGAATGGATTTCTGCCATTTACAGAAGCTATTGAGGGACTTGTCTGCATGGTGGTTTATCTCCAAGTTTGGCTGCAATACAACATGCATACCAGAAATGTTCCAAACAAATTACTAAGGTCAATTGTTAAAACTTTTGAAGACTAAAGTGGGGCTATAATTAGAAGCAGTGGTTTCTAGGAATACTCTCTTGCCAATTTTTATCTCTGTAATATCTGACCTAGAGCTAATTTAGTGTACTATTAAACAAACATTCTTTCTAGTTCTAGCTTTAAGATAATGTGAATATGTGTGATTATCAGCATATAAAATCAACCAAAACCACTATTAGAAGGTCTGTTGTGCAAATGTTTATTTTTATACTGAAACACACAGCTAATATACATATATAGCTCTAACATGACATAAGAGGTATATTCTTGGAAACTTTAAGTATGCTAAATGTGCCCTAGCTGGTTTGGCTCAGTGGATAGAGCGTCGGGCTGGGGACCAAAAGGTCCCAGGTTCGATTCCGGTCAAGGGCACATGCACAGGTTGTGGGCTCAATCCCCAGCGGGGGACGTGCAGGAGGCAGCCGATCCATGATTCTCTCTCATCATGGATGTTTCTATCTCTCTCTCCCTCTTCCTTCCTCTCTGAAATCAATAAAAATATATTTTTTAAAAAATTTGCTAAATGCTTAGTGCTGAAAATCATATTCAACTAGAACTTCCTAAGAGGAGCAATAATACAATATATTATTTTATAATACATAATTCTATAGCCTGTCAAGATTTTAGATTTATAAACTAACTCATTCTTACCTGATCATCCGTGAGAACAATTAAGCGGACCACTATAATATTCACAACGTTTCCTATGCTGGAATCACGGTAAAGTTTGGCAACCTGACCTCCAGAAAATAAGAAAAGACACAAAGTCAGACAAAAATCATAGGGTGATTAATATTTTTATAGAGTGGCAAAATAATTTTTCATGAATTTAGCTACTATGTATAAAAAAAGTTTTCTTTCATCCCATGTCACTTAGAGCAATACCCTCCAGATGCCTCGGTAAAAGGTCCAAGAAATATTTTCTCCTAAAGATGAATGACAACATAGTGATTAAGAGGATGAGCTGATGTGTCAAGTTAAAGAAAACCTCTTAAACAAGATTTAATATGACCTAATTAATTAAAAAGTCATATTATCTGAAAATAATAAGATCACCTTTAAATGCATTTTCTATGGAACTGAAACATTAGTAGATCACGTCTTTTTCATTTTAGAGGAATAAATTCTTAAAATCATTATTTCCCAATAAAAATCTATGACCTTAGTAAAAAAAAAAAAAAACACAACAAAACTATTAAATTAAAATATTATGAAGAGGGATCAAACTTACAATATTCATTACACTCAAAATGTAATGTTCAATGTCTTTGCGGCCATGATAGGACACCATCATTTTGTCTGCCACGACTAATGTCTCCACAAAGCGCTCAATGCTTGCCGATCTCTTCTGTCTGTGTGTGCCATTAATTGGTGGTGCAGAAGGAAGGGGAGATGTGTCATTCAGCCACCAAGGGTTGCCACCTATGAGGTCTACAACAGAAACAATTAACTAGTTCAGATAGGCTCATTAATTACATTTATTTATTTATAGGTCTTTTCTTTAGACATGCTTCTCATAAATTCTCTAACGTATTAAGATTTTTCAAAGTGAGGGGAGGGGATGAGGAAATTCAGTAGTGAGAAAATTAAATTCTTTAAAGTTTTCAAAATAATTATATAAAAAAATCAAACGTTCAATTGCTTATGAAAACAAAATAAATCTAATGAATTACTTAATAAAAATATTTTATTAATATTCAACTGCTCGTAAGAACAAAATAAACCAAATGAACTACTTAATAAAAAGAATTTTCAAATAATCATTTCACATTATTCCAGTAAGTGATTACATCATAATACTTTTAAATTTAGAATAGGTATTTTAAAAAATCATTTAAGGTTGTTTAAAAAGCAACTAGAGCACTAATTTTCTAAACAGCCTAAGACAGTTCTGATGAAGAACATTAATGTTGCAAAAGTCTATTCCTAAGATGAGCATTTATTTTTAAAGATGCTTTTATTAAACTATCTTAATTAGAGCAATTCTAGTACACTAGCTATCTCAATTCTAAAAAGCTGTGAATAAATTTTTCACTTAATTTTGCAGTCTACAACTATTTATACTGACAGAGTACCCAGAGTATTCCTTTTCCAAAACCTAGAGGTAGAGGGCATTAGAATGATTCCAGCATGACTCACTTTAAACTACATCTCAGTGTGGACTGTGGTTGACCCATGGTTTTCTAGACGTTTGGTTCTTCAGCGCACAGGAAATCTGTTAGTGCTATGGCATTTGTAAATACTTTCCTCATTTATATTCATTTTCACTTAATAAACTTGAGCAGGTACAGGTCCTCTGCATATCTCACTTATATTTCCTTATATACAGAAAATCTTTTGACCCTCCACTTATTGAAAAATTTAGATTAATTTATATACTTGACAGAAAGTGGTACTTTATCTTTCTAATTTCTTTAACCTTTCCTTTTAAATATGACTTTGGGAGAAGTTATAAATTTTAAGAAATAAGATGAATATGACCATGAGAAGAATCAGTCAAATATCTTTGAAACTCAGTAAGTTAGTGTCTTGAACTAAGCTGTTGAAATAGTATCACAATTAAGATCAGTAGTTCTTAACCAGACATTTCCCAAACTTAGTGAATACGAAACACTTTTTTCCCAATAACATCTAATGACATTCTCACAGAACTTAGAGGACTGCTACCATATTCCCATTATTGGGAAGCCAGTGAAGTGTCTGAAGGTGTGTAGTACAGCCAGATCTAGGTGACAAAAAGACAAAGTTGGAGACAGAAAGACCAGTTAGAAGCAATTACAGTGTACTAGGCAAGAAACAATGAGGGTGTGAACTAAATCAGCTGGTGCTAGGGGTGGTAGAAATGGCTATTGAATGGAACAGATGAAAAGCAAGGACCATTTATGAAATAGTCTCAGTAATGTAGGGGGAGAGATTGTAGAAGAAAGTCTTCCCCAAAAAGGGCAGAATTTCATGATGGCAATTTGACTCATGCCTAAACCATCTAAAATAATAAAAGCATAATATGCTAATTGGACCAGACATCCTTCCAGACGACCTTCCGGACGAAGCCGGGACTGTGAGGGAAGACCGGGTCCTGGGTGCCAGAGGGAAGCCGGTGCAGGCAGCCAGGGAAGGAAGGCCTACTCTTGCACAAATTTCGTGCATCGGGCCTCTAGTTAAAAAATAATGATCTGCCTGAGTAAGACCACTTAATGAGATAGGCACTTCAAAAGGGGATGATTCGCACTGGCCAGTTTGGGTCAGTGAATAGAGCATCGGCCTGCAGACTCAATGATCCTGAGTTCGATTCTAATCAAGGGCACTTACCTCGGTTGCAGGCTTGATCCCTGGCCATGGTCAGGGCATGTGCAGGAGGCAACCAATCAATGTGTCTCTCACATTGATGTTTCTCTCTCTGTCTCTCCCCCTCCCTTCCACTCTCTCTAAAAATCAATGGAAAAATATCCTTGGTTTAGGATTAACAACAAAAGAGGATAATTTGACTATTCAAAAATTATAATAAACAACTAAATATTTTAATCCTCATTTTTACAAAATTATAGATAGTTGTACTTATAGCCTAACTTTCTTAAACATAAGATAAAATAAACTACGTCCATAATGTTTAGATTCCTTACTCAATACAAAGACCAATTAAACATATTTTTAAATTATTTACTATGAAATTTTGTTTCATGCCCTAAGTGGATTCACTTGAAGTGGCCTTTTTCTAGTACTAATTATTCTGACCAACAAAGGACCTCCCATAATTAAAAGCCTCAGGGATTACTCAAGAAGAGAGAATGCAGAATAAGAACAGTCAGTTGAGGAAAGAACTTTAAAGAACACTTATACTTGAAGCAGAAAATAAGGAGCCCATGAAGGACACAAAAGAAACAAAAGGGTGATGCATTCACTAATTGCAAGGCAATCCACTCTGTTTTTTACAAATCTACGTATTGAACCCACCCCATTTTTTATTAAAAGTACTTGTTGGAGAATTCTTCTCTGCATTAAGCTGAAATCTGCCTTTGAAATACGATGCCCCTAGTTTCAGCTACTGTAACTACACAGAAAAACAAATCTAGTCATATATATATGTGTGTGTGTGTGTGTGTGTGTGTGTGTGTGTGTGTGTGTGTGTGTGTTTTCTTTTAATGCTAGAAACAGTTACCCCAATAATGATAGCTACAATTTAACTGAGTAACTAATGTGTGATAAAAGGAGTACTCGGAGAGAGAGGTTGGGTAATTTGTCCAAAGCTACACCAAAGCCCATGTTCTTTCTACTATGCTATGCCATGTCCTCTATTTCTCTAAGTTTTCTAATCTTTAGACTGAACAGCCTTCCAATCCCCTAACTCTAGTCTTGCTCTTCTTTAATTCAGTCTCTAGATGGCTGCCAGAGTAATCTTTATGAAATCCAGATCTGACCGTGTGATTCCTACTGCATAAAACCTTTCAATGGTTTTCCAGCACACTTAGGATAAACAAACTCCCTAACGTGGTTTATAAGGCCTTTGTGATTTGATTTGGCCTCTTCTAATTTCTCGAGTTTCATCACTCACTACCACACCCCCAACTACTAAGAATCTCACCCCTATTTTTCCAACCCATATTCTAATATCCAGTTATATGAACTGTCAATTCCTGGAACATGACATTCTCTCTTCAGATTCAGAACCTTTGTAAATGCTGTTTCCTCTATATGGAATGCTACCAACTGCTCCCTCTACCTTTGCCAGCTACCCTGTCTTACTCCTTGGGCCTCAGTTTAGAAGTCACTTCTTCCATGAAGCCTTCTTTGGCCACTGAAGTTTAGGTGTGTTGCTCCTTCTATATATGTTTACATCCTCGAATACTACCTTAAAACTCTCCAAGTCTTATTCAAGTGTCTAGATTCCTGTCGCTAGCATAAAAATATCAAGCTAAGCAAACAGCACCGAGTGCTCTGGAACACCTGTGTATGAGAACTATAACTACTACTTGGATGAAATAAGGTGGGCTTCTTTCCCCTTCAAAGAAAAACTAATAAAATTTTACACAGATTTCTATTTCAAAGAGATTCCAAGATTGACTTAACACTACTGATAGGTGACATTTTTAAAGAAGACTCTGGACATTATCATTTTAATTACTCAAATTATTATTTGCTTATTATTATTAACCTTGCCAGAAGAAACAGAATGGCAACACAATACAGTACGTCGCTCACTCACCAGAAACCCCACAATGGGAGTGATCATACATATGCCGTTGCTGAAGGGTAGACTTTTTGTAAATTACATGGGGATGGCCATTTTCATAACTAAACTGTTTGGAATCCTCTGTGGTATTCTTTAATGGTTCAATAAAATATTCTTCATCTTCTGTTGCAATAACACCATGCTAACAGAGAAAAAAACAAAGAATTTGCCAAGAAGAAGCATTTGAATATCATCAGTACCAAAAGTTAAAAATAAACGGATACCTCGCCAAAAAGGTTAAAACACATGTTAATAAAAATTAAATAAATTGTCCATACTCAGCAAAACATTATATAAATTTTCCTTTCCTTTAAAAAGGATGTTTAAGTACCTCTACATGTTATGCCCTGTACAAAGCATGACACATACATTATTTCCTCCAATCCTCCTAACAACTCTATGAGGTCGCAGAGATCTCTATGTGCTCACGAAGACTTATTTCCTTTCCAAATTTTGCACACTTAACTACCTCCTCTGTGTTTAGGTATAACTTTGTAAATCAGCTTGGCCAATAGAAAATGGGCAGTGTTGTACCTGACCTACAGGCCAAGCCCCTGAAAACCTCCCCAGCAGAATTCCCCACTCTCTGTCCAGAAAAAAAAAAAAAAAAGACCTAGGGAAGGTGGAAACCAAAAGAGAAAGAACCTGGGTCTCTGAAGGACCTCATGGAAAGCTGTTGAACATAGACGCTGATACAAGGGAGAAATAAACTTTAATTGTGATAACTGACATTTTAAGGTTTATGTTTCACCAATTAGTATGTCCTTAATTAATATACCTGCCATATATCACTGTTTTGCCAATGAAGTAACAGGCTCAAAGGTTAAGAACTTGCTCAATATTATACAGAGGCAAGTGAAGGAGCTGGAAGACACACAAAACTCTGCTCTTATTCACAGTATTAATTGCCTTACACCTAGTTATTGAGCCAAGTCCTACTCAGCTCAGTCACTTCTCTTTAAAACTTTCTCTAGCTCAACTGGAGTAGCTTCCCCCACCCCCCAAGTTCCAACAGAGCTTATTATTTATTTTTAATTAATTTATTTATAATTAATTCCACACTGCTTTGCTACATCTCAACTCCTGGAGCTGTGTTTCAATGTATTATAGCTTTTCAACTGCATGTGTTATCTTCCCAAGTATACTAGATGCTTTCTTAAGGCAAAGGGTTCTATCTGTAACTGTTACAGCCACAGAAAGTGTCCCACATGTATTACACTAAATAAAAAATTGCTAACTAAAAGAAATGAGATAGTAAAAGTTATCTGCATCAGAAATAAGACGTTCCATCCCTGTCTAATAGTATTTTCCTAAGTGTGGCACATGAGAGGACTGCTCTTAATCCGACTAATTTACCCTGTAACACTGGATAAAACACAAACTCCCCGGGTATTTCCTCAGCTGGAAAATGAAAGGGTTGGTGTAAATTAGTGGTTTTAAAACAGCACTCTGGGGAGCCCTAAGGGTTCCATGGAAGTGCCCTCAGGGGACTGCCCCAGACAACAAAGAGAGACCTACACAGCTTGGAGTCCCCGGTTTAGGAATCAGCTGTGCTTTTATTCATCTATATATGAAGTTTCCACATAACATTTCACTTGAGAAAAGGGTTTTGCTTCTTTAAAAAGAAGGGGGAGAAGCTGAAAGCCTCTGGTCCTGATAATCTCTGAAGCCCCTTTGAATCTAAGCCTCTATGATTCTGTTTAAGGAAATTCATGTTGCGTATAATATGCTTGGAAAGAAAGATAAGGCATAGTCAGAACTGCTCTAACTTAGAGATGAAGTTGGCAGCCACCTGTACGAAGTGAGCTAAGGAATGTAAAAAAAAACAAAAACACCAAAACAAAACGGCCCTTAGTCACTTCATATTATTTTCACCATTGTCTGCTTTACTTTAAAAATATTAGTCTTTAAATTAAATGCAAATACTGACAGGAATAGCATAATCTGCCATTAACAAACGCTAATACCTGAGCATGAATTACTTTACCAGGAAGGTTAGCAGTGTGACAGTAAACTGAACACGGTTCCTGCGGGAAGGAGGGGATGTATGAGAAGACTTGGTAAGAGGACAGGGTAGAAAGTGGGGTCTAGAGTACTAAAGTCATCCTAGACCAGCTGTGGGCAAACTACGGCCCGCGGGCCGGATCCGGCCCGTTTGAAATGAATAAAACTAAAAAAAAAAAAGACCGTACCCTTTTATGTAATGATGTTTACTTTGAATTTATATTAGTTCACACAAACACTCCATCCATGCTTTTGTTCCGGCCCTCCGGTCCAGTTTAAGAACCCGTTGTGGCCCTCGAGTCAAAAAGTTTGCCCACCCCTGTCCTAGACTGTGGGCAAGTCACTCAAGCCAAGAATCTCAGGTTGCTGGGAAAATAGAGTCACAAGCCTTGTAAGCAGATACAATCTCTAATTTCAAGAATGGAAAGACTCCAGAAGAAAATCCAGAGATTTTGTGTGTTAAGTACCCTGTAAGATGTTCACACATATCATCTCATTTCATCATTGTTATTTTTTTCATTTCATCTTAATAGCTCTTTGAAGTAAGTATACTCTCAGTTCCTCTATGCAGATGACAAGCGGAGACTGAGCAAAGTTAAGAAACAAACTCACTTGATAGACTTTGGAGCTGGACTCTTAGCCACTGTACTATAATTCCCTTATCCTCTGAGGGTGGTTTGTGACTTTATTCATTCACCAACTATGTTTGAATGCCTACGATAGGGCAGGTACTGTTCTAGATGGTGTGGATACAATAATGAACAAAACAAAGTTCCAACTCTATCATGGAGCTTACATTCTGGTGGGAGGAGCTAGAGAAAAAGGAATTCATTCATTAGATAAATAAATGATCAATCAGGTAATGATAAATGTTAACACGAAAAAATAAAGCAGTGTAAGAGAATAGAAAGTAATTAGAAGTGAGGGAATTACACAAACTATTTAGGATGGTCAGGGTCATCCTCTCCAATAAGGTGACATTGGAACAGAAATGTGAGTAAAGTGATCAGGGTTGTAGTTTAGTCAAATAAATTCCATGAAGGGAATTGAAGGTGGGTTTGGAGGGAAGTGAAGACATGAATTGGGTGGACAATGAAAAGGATTAGTGGGTCATGTTGGGCATAAAAGGGCTGCCTCTTAGAGTTGAGATACTAGAGACAGTACTGGAAAGATAGAAGAATGGAACCCTTGAAATTGAGACTATGGCAAGTTGCAGATTAAATTCAACTTTGCTACTCTGGGCCTATAACCTTGCAGCTTCATTTAGCCAGAGGAAAGTACACCAAGATGCCAGCTGGTCTCACTTGAATTTCATCATCATAATCTCAACTGTGTCCTTAACGCTTCATGGCAATTATACTATGTTTCTCTGATTTATTCAGTATGCTGCTCTTCTGGGTAAATATTTCATACTTTCTCCTCTCTTCTTAATACCCTAACACCTCATTTTTCCATCTCCTGTTCCAATAAACAGCATGGCACAACCTCCTGCAAAGTCCTACAACAACAAACACCACACCTACTTGAATCTCATCCATATAATCTATTTTATATCCTGTTATTATGGATGAGCTGCATGTTCTCCTAGCTACGAACAATTATTGTATTTATGCAGATGAGTCCATCCCTTCTGTACCTATCAAGAAGATCACTCCAGAAACTTCCCTTCTCTCTACAATCATTCCTATCAAACAAAACAAAACAAAACCTCTCACCCCGACTTGTGCCTGCAGCAACTGATCATTGCTTGCTTTTCTAAAATCATTATCTGTATAGTCCTTTCTCCCATTCCTTCTTAAACCTTTGCCAACAGGTTTTTGTCTCTTTTCCAAACCCCACCATGACTTCACCTTAACTGCTTTAGTCAAAGTCATCAACAACCTCCTCATTGATAAATTCAGTGGTTAGTTTTCAGTCCTACTCTTACTTTGACATTTTTCTCTTGAAATACTTTCTTACTTGGCTTCTAGAATATTTGCCTGGTTTTCCTTCAATTTCTTACTCCACTGTTCTTTGCTGGTCTCCTCCTTATCTTTCTGACCTCCTTTACCCATTGGAGTACCCAAAGATTCAGCCCTTAAACCTCTTCTTTATTCTATCTATTCTCCCACCTAAGCAATTCCATGTAATCTCCTGTCTCTGTCATCTATATATTGATGACTCCCAAATTTGTAAGTTCATAATTCACATCTCTCTTCTGCATATCCAATATGCTATATAACTTCTCAAATTTAACATGTTCAACTGAACTTCTGATATGTACCAACCCCCAAACTATTCTTTCTATAACTTTTCCATCTCAATTAATGCCTGAGTCTTTCTCATGCCATTTGATGACTGCTATATTTTTCCAGTTGTTCAGGCCTCAAGCTTGGAGTTATCATTAATTTTACCCTAGTTGTGTCCTCTAAAATCTAACATCTGGCCTCCAGTTCCCTTTCTAACTTCACCTTCCATTATTCTTCCTCTCTTTCACTTAGCTCTGGCCACGGTATTCTTGCTTTTTCTCAACACTCTAAGATCAGACCTCTGTACTTAAAGATTTCCACCTGGAAAAATTATCCCTAAGATGTCAGCATTCCCTTCCTCATTTCCCTGAAAGTTTTTAAAAATATATTTTTATTGATTTCAGAGAGGAAGGGAGAGGGAGAGAGAGATAGAAACATCAATGATGAGAGGGAATCATTGATTGGCTGCCTCCTACACATCCCCCACTGGGGATCGAGCCTGCAACCCTGGCATGTGCCCTGACCGGGAATTGAACCTTCTGGTTCATAGGTTGATGCTCAACCACTGAGCCACACTGGCCAGACTCCCTTAAAGTGTTTACTCAATATTTTTCCACCTCAGAACTTATCATTACACATCACACTATGATTTTTATTTATTTATCTTATTGTGTATCTCCTCCACTAGAATGCAAGCTAAATGATGATAGGGACTTTTGTTTTGTTCACTGTTGTACTCATAGCACCTAGAGCAGTGCCTATAAAATGACAGGTATTTATAAGTATTTCATGAATAGATAAATGAGTAATGGAAAAAGTAGAAAGGCAACTGTGGCTATAACAAAATGAATAGAAAGTCTACTGGGGTCACTGGTCTTTACTAACTAGCTATATAGTCTTCAGTATCTTCAGAGAGATGAAAGAAAATCATGTTTCATGAAACAAACACAATATATAAAGAAAGGAACAACCAAGACAGGAAGCCTTCTTGAAAATTAGAAATATGACTGCTGTAATTTTTAAATCAATTAAAGGGGAAAAAAGAACGCAAAATTGGGGAAATCTCATTGAACAAAAGAGAAAAAAGATGAAAAAGAGAGATAAGAGAAGCAGAAAACCAATCACAGAAGGGTAAGGAGAGAAACAAGAAAAGAAGATTTTTAAGAAAACATTTTTTAATTTCTCTAACCTAGAAGAAGGCCTTTAGATTGAAAGCACCCATCAAACATCAAGGAGAGATCAGGAAAGAAGACCCACAGCTTACCACATGATTATAAAATTCTTGAAACAGGAAGGAAAAGATCACTTTCACTGAAGAAAAAATTTTAAGAAAAAAAAAAAAACAAGTATATTTATGCCACCCAAAATGAACCAATGTTATTTTTTTAGATCTTTAAGTCTTTTCCTAAGATATAAAACCATATAAATAAATTTAATGCCCCATATTTCCCTTTCCTGATTACACCATCCATGGTTCTGAAGGAAAATGATTTTGAACTTAGACTCTCACATTCAGCTAAATTATTAACCAAACATGAGGACAACATAAAGTCACTTTCAAACAGGCAAGGACTCAGAAATTTTACTTCCCAGGCACCTTTTTTGAGGTAACTACTTGAAGATGTTCTCTAACAAAACCAGAATATAAACACAGAAAGAGGAAGATGTGTTACTAGCTTGGAAAAAAATAAATCCCAAGATGAGAGATGTGTAGTAACTCAAAAAATTAAGTAACCAGTAAACTCCAAGAAAAATATCTCCAAAGAAGAATGAAATATACAGGGTAGGGCAAAAGTAGGTTTATAGTTGTTTGTATGGAAAATAATACAATAACTAAATAATAATACAAGAATAAACGCTGTGTTTTGTGTACTCACAACTGTAAACCTACTTTTAACCCACCCTGTATATCACACAATAGATATAAGAACTAAAAAACTGAATATTAATCACTGTGTTAAAACAATCATATATTTTTTTCCTCAATAAGACAAAAAAAAATAGAAACTTCAGAAAAACAAGACCTAGATAAGAAAGCCGTAGTCCTAAACTGTGACATTACTTAAAACAGCTGATAGACTGTAATGTTAGAAATCTTTTCTTCTGAATGGTACAAGGGCTGTAACACAAACTATGGATAAGGAAATATGATTAGAAACAAACACTATTGATCTCTACATTGAAAACTATTTTTTATAAACAGTTAAAAACAGAATTGGTTACAAGGGGCCTTTGAAAAGTAGGCTCTTTTTTTTTGTTTTTACTATATTTTTATTGATTTCAGAGAGGAAGGGAGAGAGAGATAGAAACATCAATGATGAAAGAGAATCACTGATGGGCTGCCTCCTGCATGCCCCCTACTGGGGATCAAGCCCACAACCCTGGCACATACCCTAGACCAGAATCAAACCCAGGACCCTTCAGTCCAGAGGCTGACGCTCTATCCACTGAGCAAAACCCGCTAGAAAAAAAGTAGGATTTTTTTTAAAAAACTTCTACACATATTCATTTGATTAAAAATATAACATGATACAAAATAAGAATGAAGACAAGGATTACTAAGACTGGTGGGTAAAAGTGTGATGAGGAACAGGATATTTACATAGTCCCCCAGTATCTGTTCACAAATTCCTTATCAGCTGCCAAGAGGTAAACAGTAACTTCAGTGGACAAACATGGCAGACCTCACCTTAATCAAGTAATCAAAGTTAGTCAACATAGACCATGCAGTTTCAATAGGAAGCAAAGTAAAAAAGAAAGGTGTTAATAAAGAGAGGGAAAGAGAACAAGACACAGAAAGTCTCAATGAGGATGAAGAATAATCAGGTGGCCCTGGCTGGTGTGGCTCAGTTTGTTGGTGCATCCCGTGCACCAAAAGGTCGAAGGTTCAATTCTCAGTCAGGTTTTGGATTCGATACAGATCAGGGTACATTCAGTAGGGACTGATCAATGTTTCTCTCTCCCTTTCTCTCTCTATTTCAACTTCCTAAAATATTATAAAATATCTACCATCTAATATATGGTCTTATTAGATGCTAGGGAAGAAAAATTTAATAAAATACAAATCCTCTAAATTTTCTCACCAAATTTATTTTATCTTCAAATTTATTTTATCTTCTCCATTCTCAGTGCCATAATTTTGTAAAGGCCTTCCTTAGCTCCTAAATGTTCTAACTCATCTTCACACATCCAATCACTCCTGTGCCCTCAAATTTCACAACGGAATTAGTGTGTGTTTCTTTCTAAATCTCAAATTTGTTCCTTTCACCACCCTGTTAAAACTATCAATGGCATAATTAATGTTAATGCCAAATTTAGAGGGCTTGATCAATGACTGAGAATGGTACTTTTCTATCATATTTCACAGCAAATGTCATTTAAACATATGAAAGCTTTTAAAACACATATCTACTTTGGATAATTTATTTTTATTCAAAAAGATACATCTATTGTGTATATAAAGCCTAACACTGTATACAGAGAAACTAGTGATAAAAGTACTCAGTGTTTCTATTTATAGGAATTAACCCCAAATCTTAAAATCTAATCATTTTGACCCACTAACAACTATAGAAAATAGACAATCTGAGCAAATTCTTATTTATACCTATAATGAAAATTTTCCTAAACTGGGTGGTTCCTAATACTCCTTTCAAATTTAGGACTTATTTAACTCCAACTTTAATTATGTATTTTTTATATTAACCTAGGCATAAGAATATGAATGTGGTAGAATATAGAAAAAAACAGTTTCTGAAAGTATGACTTGAGCATCAAAATGTTTGTGCTCTTGCCTAGACAGTTTGGCTCAGTGGATAGAGCGTCAGCCTGCAGACTGAAGGGTCTCGGGTTTAATTCCGGTCAAGGGCAAGTACCTCAGTTGCAGGCTCCCAGCCCTGGCCAGGGGGCTTGTGGGAGGCAACCAATCAATGTGTCTCTCACACATCGGCGTTTCTCTCTGTCTCTCCCACTTCCCTCCACTCTCTAAAAATCAACGGGGAAAAAATATCCTTGGTTGAGGATTTAAAAAAAAAAAAAAAAAGTTTGTGCTCTTGGAAGATCCCTCAGATCTGTCTCTTGCTTCAACAGTGTTTGGATGGAACAGACCCAGTCACACCCCTTCTTCCAGCCTCGCACCGGTCACCACCTTCGGAACCACCTCAAGCCATTTTCTCAGCCTCTGAGACCAGCCAATGCCGTTTTTTAACCTAAACTCCTTATTGCCGAACAACGTGAGCTCCCAAATTCGTCAGAATTATTCCACCCAGATGGAGACTGCCCTCAGCCACTTGGCCAGCCTGCACCTTCAGGCCTCCTACACCTACCTCTCTCTGGGCTTCTATTTCGACCACCATGTGGCTCTGAAGGGCGGGGCCACTTCCGCAAGTTAGCAGAGAAGCTGGAGGATGCCCTGTGTCTCTTATTAAAGATGCAAAACCAGCTCCGTGGCCGAGTTTTTTTTTTTCCAGGATGTGCTGAAGCCGACAAAGATGAGTGGAACAAAACTCAGGACACCATGGAAGCCACCCTGGTCTTGGAGAGGAACCTGAACCAGGTCCTTCAGGAGCTGCAGGCCCTGGGTTCTACCCGCACAGACTCTCGTCTCTGTGACTTCCTGCAGAACCACTTCCGGGGTGAGGAGGTGAAGCTCATCAAGAAGATGGGCAACCACCTGACTCACATCCGCAGGCTGGCCAGCCCGCAGGCTGCGCTGGGCGGGTATCTTTTCGAAAGGCTCACCCTCAGGCACCGCTGGGAGCCTTTAGAGCCCAGAGTCCTTTGAGGGGCCCCTCTGCATCCCCTGGTGTCTGGCTTTTGCCTGAGCCTCTCCCTGAAACCACTAGCCACCCTTTTAACCACCCTGGAGCCCTTTCCCATGCACTGGACCAAATGGAAATAATAAAGCTTTTTGCAGCCCCCCCCCCCCCAAAAAAAATTGTGCTTTTACACAAATAGAGCTTTAATGGAGCATCTACATTAGCCTGAATATGATAAAAGCAGTAGTGGAAATATGGGAATATGCTTTGTTTTGCAACCTTGAACTGTGTATTTACCATTAGACTAGAATGGAATCAAATGCCCAGGATAGACCCTACAACTTGAAATCTAAGTAAAATAAGATTTATAATCAATCTTCAGATAAATGCAGAAAAATTTTATTTAATAAAGAGATATTGGTATAAAAGATTTTGCTTCAAGAATTTATGACCACCCTGGCCAGTCTGGTTCACTTAATTGGAGCATTTGTCCCATACACTGAAGGATGGCGGGTTAGATTCCTGGTCAGGGTACATGCCCACATTTTGGGTTTGCTCCCTGATCAGGGCATGTACAGGAAAGCAAACGATCAAAGGCAATCTTTCACATCGATGTTTTCTCTCTCTCTCTCTCTCTCTCTCTCTCTCTCTCTCTCTTTCTCTCTCTCTCTCCCTCCTCTCTAAAATCAATTTTTAAAAAAAAATTTTTAAAGAATTTATAACCATAAGTAGGTCACACATAATTAAGCTATGCTGACAACCAGAGAAAGACATTATAGAAAGAAACCTAAAGAGGCAATCAGTGTCGGAAGCAAAGTAAAAAAGAAAGGTGTTAATAAAGAGAGGGAAAGAGAACAAGACACAGAAAGTCTCAATGAGGATGAAGAATAATCAGGTGGCCCTGGCTGGTGTGGCTCAGTTTGTTGGTGCATCCCGTGCACCAAAAGGTCGAAGGTTCAATTCTCAGTCAGGTTTTGGATTCGATCCAGATCAGGGTACATACAGTAGGGACTGATCAATGTTTCTCTCTCCCTTTCTCTCTCTATTTCAACTTCCTAAAATATTATAAAATATCTACCATCTAATATATGGTCTTATTAGATGCTAGGGAAGAAAAATTTAATAAAATACAAATCCTCTAAATTTTCTCACCAAATTTATTTTATCTTCAAATTTATTTTATCTTCTCCATTCTCAGTGCCATAATTTTGTAAAGGCCTTCCTTAGCTCCTAAATGTTCTAACTCATCTTCACACATCCAATCACTCCTGTGCCCTCAAATTTCACAACGGAATTAGTGTGTGTTTCTTTCTAAATCTCAAATTTGTTCCTTTCACCACCCTGTTAAAACTATCAATGGCATAATTAATGTTAATGCCAAATTTAGAGGGCTTGATCAATGACTGAGAATGGTACTTTTCTATCATATTTCACAGCAAATGTCATTTAAACATATGAAAGCTTTTAAAACACATATCTACTTTGGATAATTTATTTTTATTCAAAAAGATACATCTATTGTGTATATAAAGCCTAACACTGTATACAGAGAAACTAGTGATAAAAGTACTCAGTGTTTCTATTTATAGGAATTAACCCCAAATCTTAAAATCTAATCATTTTGACCCACTAACAACTATAGAAAATAGACAATCTGAGCAAATTCTTATTTATACCTATAATGAAAATTTTCCTAAACTGGGTGGTTCCTAATACTCCTTTCAAATTTAGGACTTATTTAACTCCAACTTTAATTATGTATTTTTTATATTAACCTAGGCATAAGAATATGAATGTGGTAGAATATAGAAAAAAACAGTTTCTGAAAGTATGACTTGAGCATCAAAATGTTTGTGCTCTTGCCTAGACAGTTTGGCTCAGTGGATAGAGCGTCAGCCTGCAGACTGAAGGGTCTCGGGTTTAATTCCGGTCAAGGGCAAGTACCTCAGTTGCAGGCTCCCAGCCCTGGTCAGGGGGCTTGTGGGAGGCAACCAATCAATGTGTCTCTCACACATCGGCGTTTCTCTCTGTCTCTCCCACTTCCCTCCACTCTCTAAAAATCAACGGGGAAAAAATATCCTTGGTTGAGGATTTAAAAAAAAAAAAAAAAAGTTTGTGCTCTTGGCAGATCCCTCAGATCTGTCTCTTGCTTCAACAGTGTTTGGATGGAACAGACCCAGGGACACCCCTTCTTCCAGCCTCGCACCGGTCACCACCTTCGGAACCACCTCAAGCCATTTTCTCAGCCTCTGAGACCAGCCAATGCCGTTTTTTAACCTAAACTCCTTATTGCCGAACAACGTGAGCTCCCAAATTCGTCAGAATTATTCCACCCAGATGGAGACTGCCCTCAGCCACTTGGCCAGCCTGCACCTTCAGGCCTCCTACACCTACCTCTCTCTGGGCTTCTATTTCGACCACCATGTGGCTCTGAAGGGCGGGGCCACTTCCGCAAGTTAGCAGAGAAGCTGGAGGATGCCCTGTGTCTCTTATTAAAGATGCAAAACCAGCTCCGTGGCCGAGTTTTTTTTTTCCAGGATGTGCTGAAGCCGACAAAGATGAGTGGAACAAAACTCAGGACACCATGGAAGCCACCCTGGTCTTGGAGAGGAACCTGAACCAGGTCCTTCAGGAGCTGCAGGCCCTGGGTTCTACCCGCACAGACTCTCGTCTCTGTGACTTCCTGCAGAACCACTTCCGGGGTGAGGAGGTGAAGCTCATCAAGAAGATGGGCAACCACCTGACTCACATCCGCAGGCTGGCCAGCCCGCAGGCTGCGCTGGGCGGGTATCTTTTCGAAAGGCTCACCCTCAGGCACCGCTGGGAGCCTTTAGAGCCCAGAGTCCTTTGAGGGGCCCCTCTGCATCCCCTGGTGTCTGGCTTTTGCCTGAGCCTCTCCCTGAAACCACTAGCCACCCTTTTAACCACCCTGGAGCCCTTTCCCATGCACTGGACCAAATGGAAATAATAAAGCTTTTTGCAGCCCCCCCCCCCCCAAAAAAAATTGTGCTTTTACACAAATAGAGCTTTAATGGAGCATCTACATTAGCCTGAATATGATAAAAGCAGTAGTGGAAATATGGGAATATGCTTTGTTTTGCAACCTTGAACTGTGTATTTACCATTAGACTAGAATGGAATCAAATGCCCAGGATAGACCCTACAACTTGAAATCTAAGTAAAATAAGATTTATAATCAATCTTCAGATAAATGCAGAAAAATTTTATTTAATAAAGAGATATTGGTATAAAAGATTTTGCTTCAAGAATTTATGACCACCCTGGCCAGTCTGGTTCACTTAA
This sequence comes from Myotis brandtii, assembly GCF_000412655.1. Classification (NCBI taxonomy): domain Eukaryota; kingdom Metazoa; phylum Chordata; class Mammalia; order Chiroptera; family Vespertilionidae; genus Myotis; species Myotis brandtii. The sequence continues at coordinate 11,058,009 of NW_005353967.1, forward strand.
TTGGAGCATTTGTCCCATACACTGAAGGATGGCGGGTTAGATTCCTGGTCAGGGTACATGCCCACATTTTGGGTTTGCTCCCTGATCAGGGCATGTACAGGAAAGCAAACGATCAAAGGCAATCTTTCACATCGATGTTTTCTCTCTCTCTCTCTCTCTCTCTCTCTCTCTCTCTCTCTTTCTCTCTCTCTCTCCCTCCTCTCTAAAATCAATTTTTTTAAAAAAATTTTTAAAGAATTTATAACCATAAGTAGGTCACACATAATTAAGCTATGCTGACAACCAGAGAAAGACATTATAGAAAGAAACCTAAAGAGGCAATCAGTGTCATCGTTTCCTGAAATAATACATGCACATACATGCACACATAAGCTTAAACTCTTCACCAATGATTGGGTTTTGTTTATGCATAAAGATATCTTATTTGAACAGAAAAAAAAAAACTTAAATCTAAAATTAAACCTGAGGTTTCATTCATTTCTCTACTAACAATATAGGGTTTTTAATATTGCTCTGACTTTGAAAACTCAATACAAACATTATCAAAAAGACTATCAAAAGCAAAGGCAGCAGAAATAACAAAAATATTTAGATGTTGTATATACATATTTATTAATCTGAGGAAAGACATTTACATTGAGATTTTATATCCCCATAAGAAATTTAAAATTATAACATCTACTTACCAACCCAATACAGTTGCTTAAAGCCACTTTGGTTGTACTATGTTGATCTTCCAAGTATCCTGTGTAGTGACAGTTGTCTAAAAAATTATGTTTCCACTGAGGCCCATCTTTCCCCCAGTATTCTACGGTAAAATGTTTGGACACAAAATCCGTGTTGAGAGTCAAGTTTAGGTGAAAGTGCTTGCCATAGGCTGAAAGTTTAAAAAATAACTTAGATGCTGCCTGCTGTGGATCGATAGGGTCCATACTCCGTCTTCTCCTCGAGTGTTTATCATTTTTCACAGTAAAGCTGAGGAAAGCTCCATTTTGGTCAACCCTTATTGGAATAGTTAGCTGGTAGTGTTCTAGGTAAGTCAGGAATTCCTCTTCGTAATCATAAAGCAGAGTATCCAGAAAAAAAAACACACGGAAGAAAAGATAATTTAACAGAACAACAAAGTAGCAGTGTAAATAACAACTATATCAGCTAAAACTACGAACCATCATGGGTGAGTTAATCTGAGGAAATAAAATAAAATAAAATAAAAGAGTAAAAGTTTCAAATCTAAAGATGAATTAAGTTTCAATTATTTAATTCCTCAAAATAACATTATTTTAAAAGACTATTTTTATTTTTACAATTTAATTTTGAAAAACATGAATTCTAAGGGGAAATTACACAGGAAATATGAATATTTTATCTTGAATATTTTATCTTAAAACAGTGAAAAACACACATATGTAAAAGAATAGAATTTAGCTCAGATAAAATGTTTGTGAAAGTTATCCAAAGAGTTCATAAAGAATCTCAACAGCCTTGATGACATTTTTTTAAAAATAAATTATCGGCTAGCCACTTTGTGAAACAGTCTGGCAATTCCTCCAAAATTAAACATGGAACTACCATCTGACCCAACAATTCCACTGCTAGGTATACACCCAGAAAAATGAAAACACATATCCACACAAAAACTTGTACATGAATGTTTATGGCAGCATTGTCCATAATAGCCAAAAGGAAGAAATAACCCAAATGCCCATCAAATGATGAATAAATGAGTAAAATGTAGTATATTCACTTACATAATGAAATATTATTCTGCAATAAAGGGATACAGTGCTGATACATGCTATGACATGAACGAATCTTCATAATAACTGCCTTCATAATTAAAGTTCATTATCTAACATTATAAAAATATGCTAAGTGAAAGAAACCAGTCACAAAAGATTATATGTTATATGATTTCAATTATATGGAAATATCCAGAATAGGCAAATCTCTAGAGACAGAAGTAGATTAGAGGTTGCCTAGGGCTAGGGATGTAGAATGGTTTAGAGGGAATTTATGAGTTGACTATTAATGGGTACAGTTTTCTTTTTAGGATAATGAAAATGTTCTAAAATTGATTGTAGTTATGGTTATACAACTCTGTGAATATATTGTAAACCATTTGAATTGTATACTGTAAATGGGTAAATTATATGGTATACCTATTATATCTCAATAAAGCTGTTTTAAAAAGTATCAGAATGACAAAAAATTAATGACTATTAAATAATATTTTCCTCACTTAGGTGTACTAAACATTACCAATCTACCTTCTTAACTACATCTTCCTTTAGCGGGGTTTACTACCAAGGAAAACCAAATGGCTGCCTGATGCCTTACTGTCTCTACATGGAGCTCACTCACAAATATAAACTCCCATGAAACCATGACCAAATGGAAATAATTTGAAAGATAATATTTATTTTATTTCTCATGAATAAGAGTTCATACCAAATGCTATGGCTTTATTGATCTACTTTGAGATTCACATTTTGTATGTATGGATTTCTAGACATCAATCTATAATAGCCTTGAAAATCTGGTTTCTCAGCACCAAAAAAATGATCTGTTACTATACATTCATGGAAGGGGACTACAAAAGGTCTGCCTTCTCTAATTCTAAAAGGATTGGACTGGCTCATGGAAAACAAAATGACATTTCTTCCTGGGATCTTTCTGTTAAGATGTTTCCTATGATACAAAGTTCAATTCTATGAATGAAAATCATAGGGCTCTATGGGTTAGAATTTGAAAAGTTGAACTTCTCACCACTTTTACCTTCTTACCCAGGTTCTAGATCTTAGATCAGAATTCTTAAGTTAGAAAAAGCACTTTTCACTAAGGGTCCATATTTTAAAAATCTTCTATCAGAACTAGAGGCCCAGTGCACAAAAATCATGCACTCGAGGGAGGGGTCCCTCAGTCCGGCCTGAGCCCTTTCGCAGTCCGGGAGCCCTTGGGGGATGTCCCACTGACAGCTTAGCGCTGCCTCGGAGGTGGGAGAGGCTCCCACCACCGCCGCTGCACTTGCCAGCCATGAGCGGGGCTTCTGGCTGAGTGGCGCTCCCCCTGTGGGAGCACACTGACCACCAGGGGATAGCTCCTGTGTTGAGCATCTGCCCCCTGGTGGTGGGTGCGCGTCATAGCAACTGGTTGTTCTGCCGTTTGGTCCATTTGCATAGTAGCCTTTTATTATATAGGATGTGTCTAGTTTCTTGCTCTTTCATAGTATAAACCTTTGGGTTCCATTTAAACATGACTTTACCTGTACACTCTAGCAATGAATGAACCTATCAATGTTTCGGATTCAGAAGAAGATGCTTGGTCTATATCTTTTGAAAAAGACCAGTCAACTCTAAAATCCACTGGATATTAAATACCAGTGAAACAAGTTAAACAGACTTTTAGAGGCCTTAACATTTATGAAATGTGCACTGAACTGACACTGTAGGCCTCTGCTCCTATCACTTCATATCCCAAAGAAAATGTTCACCCAAACTAAATATTCAGTCCCTTCGATAGTTCAGCTGGTAGAGCGAAGGACTGTAGTTCATTAATAGCAATATTTTTTGTCAGTTTCAAAAGCAGGAATCCTACCTTGTGAACTGTATGAGAGCCGGTGGTCACTATGAAATTCCGATGAAGCCATGATGAGGCTCAAAATCCAGGTCAACGTCTTCCACAAAATTTCCATAATTTAGCAAACTGGATGATTTTTTGGAGGGTTACCTATGTGCTAGAGAGTCAATACCATAGCAAATTAGTTATTAGATGGTCCACTGTTTAACAGATACTTTTTCCCAACATCCTGTACTTTCTTCTATATCTGGATTCATTTTCTCAATCCAAAATGAAAAATTAATGATGGTAAAATGTTCATAAGCAAAAGCATTAGGCTGATTAGTTACTAAAGTATGGCCATTTTTTAACATAGAAAAACAGGAAAATTTTAAGTTAACTGAAAAATACCCTGAACAGACAGATCTATATTGCCGAATGCTTGCCAAAGGACATGTACTATGAAATAACTTAATATAGTTAAATTAGGCCATTGTTGTTCTTTATAGTCTAAATAAAATTCACAAGACTAAACACAGAGTTAGAAACCAAAATGTTTAGCAGGATAATGTCAAAGCTATTTAATAATCAAAGAACAAATCTGAAGAGAAATAAAAATTCTTTTAAAAAAATACTTTGAAGATAACAATGTATGGGTACAGTGACTAACCTCCTTTTGATAAAAATAAAAAGTAGGCTGACTTCACAATCCAAGTTAATTTTATGAAAATGTTAAACAGGATGCGATCCCATCCCTTTACATGCTTTTTAGAACACTCAAATCCACAGATTGATGTGTGCTTTATGAGGCACCTATCCTTCTTTTCTTACAGACTAGATTTACAAACACACGGTGACATTTAGCCGCTGTCTGAATGCTCAGACAATAACATAAACTAAACTTCTGAAAAGTTTAACCATATTTGCTGCAACCCTTGACTTTATCTGGAAGTCTTGTATGACTTATAAGGCAACACATACAAGCCAACGTCAACTACCTAGAATCTAACTGAAAGGAAATGCAATTCATTTTCTGAAAAGAAAATAATTTTTAAAAATTCATTTCAGGTATAACAACAGATTTCATGTCTTATCTCATGGACTTTCTCTTCAACTTATAACTTCACTCAGAGTCCATGAATTTACATTTTATACAGAAAACTAGTGTACTTGGCTACCTGATTTCCCAACAAAGGAACCGGAAACTATCTCACTAACAGCACAATAGTGACCAAAAAAGGATAAAAAACTAAAAAGTAGTTTTAGTACTCCAAATCAATACGGTTTGGTGCAGAAGCAAGCAGTCCTCACATGGTTTAACAGTTACAACTGTGCATATAACTGTGTGACAGTCAGTGTCTGATACTCAAAATACTATGCCTGAGCTAGGAGCAAAAGGTTAAATTGCTCTTAATAAGATAGCTTCCTACAGCCTGGCTAGTGTGGTTCAGTGGTTAAGTGTTGACCTATGAACCAGGAAGTCACGGTTCAATTCCCCGTCAGGGCACATGCCCGGGTTGCAGGCTCGATCCCCAGTGTGGATCGAGCTCTCATCCTCTCTAAAATAAATAAAAACATATATTTTTTAAAAATATAGCTTACTATAAATATAGAGAAATATACAAAAGATGTTAGAGATTTTCATCCCAGGTCTCTAATATATGGGCTTATCATAATAACTGGTAACATATTTGTTGGTTAAAAAAAATGAATGAGTAAATAAAATGAATAAATAAATGGTTGTTACAATCACTTTAGGCATATAAAAGGATATTTGTAGTTCATTGGAAAATTATGTGCAATACTTTATTCCCTAGGATGCTAGAAATATCGGCTTTATAACATATAAAACAATCACAACCATTTAAAATTCTTTGTGTCTGTCTCTACAAGTTATTAAACTGCTAAACTTTGGAAAAACTAGTTCATTAATCAACAAATATTGTCTTATTATATTTTCAAAAGGATGTTATAATCTTTTCCTTTGAAAAGATTAAGACAGAATCATTGCTTATAATCTAAGTAACAACGAAAAAGTTCAAGGCAGACTGACATATGCCCTAATGAAGTTATGAAAAGGTGTTACAAATCAGATGAGGGAGATGACTTCTGAATCAGAGAAAGATGAGTCAAGGAAAGTTTATTTAAAAAGTAGCCTTTGAGATAGGTCCTAGAAGATGAACAGAATTTCACAAGTCAAATTGCTGGGGGCAATCATTATAAAGAAATAGATTCCACAGAGTCCAAATGGTAAGACAAAAATGGAAAATAGTATTAATAATAATAGTAAGTTTGATTCTTATGCAGAAGATTACTTTTCTAGAAGGTAACATCTAGAAAAGTAGTTTAAGGTCAGATCAAAAATAAAGAGAATTTTAAATATATTACACTTCTCTGAATATTCACAACAATCTTATGCAGGAGGATTAGTGTCCCTGTGTGAGGCACACTCCAATAATAGTGCTTCCTGATATCCACGACTTTATGTAATGCCCTTCCCTTGAGTAATTTGCTCCTAACCACTTGAAGACCTCAGTGTGGAGGGGATGTCACTTCCATGATTCGATGACACAAGATTCTAACTTCCACATTACTGTAGGCTCTCTCCCTTGTTGAACTGATGAAGCAAGCTGCCATATGGAGCGGCTCCCATGGCAAGGAACTAAGAGCAACTTTCAGATAACCACTGGCAAGGAAACGAGGCTCTCGGTGCAATAGCCTGCAAGAAACTGAATCCTGCCCGCTAATATGTAAGCTTAGAAGCAGATCCCTTCCCGGTTGAGCCTTCTGTGGTAACCCCAGTCCTTGCCAACACCTTCATTGTGCTTCATGAGATACCCTGAATACAAGGTGTATAGCTCAGCCATGCCCGGACTCCTGAACCACAGAAACTCTGAGATAATAAATGTGTGCAATTTTAAGCCACTAAATTTATGGGGGGGGGGGGGGGGTTGCTTGTTTTTGTTTGTTTGCAATGTACAGATAAAGAAATTGAAGCTCATAGTGGTCACAGAATATAGCTAGAAAAAAGCAGAGCCCAGAGTCATACACTGGGCTACTTGGATCTAAAGTCTAAATTCTTTCTATTACATCACACTTCCAGTTTAAGGCACCCTAACTTAAATATTCAATAGCAGTTGCATACAACCAGTATCAAATAAGATATTCATAAATGGTATAGGTTAATTAATGTGAACAGTTTTAAGCAACCTTATACGCAATTGTTTCATTTCAAAATTATGTACTTCTACAGTGATTTAGGCAAGGCAGCAGGCACTACATAGCCTTTCTTAGGCAAACATCTATAAAGAGATTAAGTCACACCATTATTCAATATCAGTAATGAAAATAATCCAATTCTCTTGACTCCCAACCTACTTAAATACAATCTCGATCTCCATAACAGTTGTTTCATTACCAACTTCCATTCTTCGTTTGTTTTCTTTTTTTTTTTTTCAGATCAATTGAGTGCTTTCATAATAATGTCCAACATTAAATGAATCCTTCCTACACTTTAAAAGTAATCTTCTTTTAACGTGTTAATATATAACTAACACATTTCAATTAGTTTTCTAGTAGTGGTGATAGATTTGTACTGAATCATTCATCCTTTTTGCTCCTATTTACTCGGACTCTAAAACTAATGACAAACTTATACAAACTAATGACAAACAATATAGTTAGCTGGTCTCATTTCTTAGAGTTAACTCCTTTCCCCCTTGAGAAATCTCCTGCTCTTAACAGTTTTGTAACCTCCACTTTTACCATTGCTAACACTGTCCTGTATACACCCAAGTTAAGTAAGCCATAGCATTGAGAGGAAAAATATGTAACTACTTGGCCAGAAGTAGACTAACATTGGATTTAAGGATTTGTAGTGAAAAGGGCATTGGTGCATGGCAGAAAGAGCAGAAGCTTTGAGGTTAAACAAACCAGAGCTACAGTCTTGGTTCCACCACTAGCTATCTGGCACATGGACACTCAATAAATTTGGTTTTTCTCTCTCCTTTATTCACTCCAGCCCTCGCTCCCCACTTTTTTTCAAGCCTCCAGTGCCAGTGAAGAAAATTAATAGTAAGTAAATGAGTTGGCTCAAGCTCAACTAATATCAACAACAAACATATCTGACCATATTCAGTCAACTCACAATAAAAATGAATGGGTTAGGGGGGGCTGGGAGAGGAAATCCACAAATCCCTGGGAGCAGGAAAGAAACTACAAATCAGGGGGGTTTCTTAACCTGCATACTCCTACCAGGTACTCCTCTGATTTAGGTACTCTACCTGCAGATACTCTCTAGCCCTAGCCGGTCCTCCAACAGAACTCTGTGCCCTGGTACCTAGGGATCTCCTTAGAGACAGGGCTCTTCTTGCCAAGGCTGAGGATCACAGGTGTCTTCCAGCCACTCCATGAGTGAGACAAGCTAAACAGCTGTGGGGCTCTCAGAGCTCCCCAATAGCATCAGCCACGACCCCCTGGATCATGCACCAGGCCTGGCATGGCCTGTGCTGATAGGGGTTGTGCTGGTGGCTATGGTCCTTTCTCTCCTCATTGCACTTGCTGCCAAATGCCACCTCTGCTGAAAATACCGCACCAGCTACCAGCACTGCCCACTACCTGAGACAAGAGACAAGAAGGGGATCTGTCCAGAGATGAGTGAAAATGAGGATGAGGATGGCTTCATCAAGGTCAATTGCATTCAGGCTAGGGCCTGAGGACTGGGGACATAGGGAAGCAGGAACCATTTCAACTTCTGATCTTTGGGAACCCCTTGCCCCCCTGACAGCTTAAGAATTGTGAATACTACATGGGAGGCACAAACCTCAGGGGAGGTGGCTAGGGTTTAAGGGTTGACCAAGGGTTGAGCAATCCTTCCTTCCCTAACAATAGCCACCAAAGTGACAGTGACCCTCTCTTGCTCAATAACCTTCAAGGGCTCCCTGCTATTCTCAGGATAAAACCAATCTAGGGCCTAAACTATGGAAATAAGGCCTCTGTCAGCCTCTTGGTTTCCTTTCTTGCCTTTCCCTGGTATGCTCCCTACTTAACTAATTATTATTTTATACCAGATGATAACATTTTAGCAGATAAATATCAGAGTGCCAAGTTTCTTACAGAATTTTTTTTCCATCAACAAAGTGGGTAATCTTTAACAAACGGGTTAAAAAACATTTTTCTTTTTAATGAATGAGTTAACTTACTTTCTGACACCTGCTGGAGAAGTTAATCTGCATATCACCAACAACTATGTAGAGACACTAACAGATATAGTTTCCAAAATTCAGACTAACATTAAAGCATTACATAAGTGTCCAGAAATTATAATGCATTAACTCTACATTGTATAGCAGAAGCATTATCACGGAAAAGCACAAAGGCTTTGAGTTCTGGCTTGACTCCAAGTTATTTAAACTCACTGGATCTGTTATCTCATCTATAAAACTGTGATAATGGTACCTACCTAACAAAGACTGGTTGAGAGATTAAATTAGATTACATGTGATGTGAAGTGTCTTCGCACTTCACTTTAATGGCTAAACAAATATTAGCCCCTCCCCCCTTCTCCTGGTTATCTGACTCATCACTTTTCAAAGACCTTCCTTGAAAAATAGTTTTATGTTCCTCCTTCCCTCAGAAATGTGGACTAGTTGGAAATGATGATAGAATCAATCAACTGCATTGTATTGTCTTTTGAACAGTAAAGAATTTAGGTCATGATAACCAGGCTTACAATACTCTATATATGAAAACAAGATTCAAAACTTTTCATTTTATTGTATTTCAAATATGCTTTTTTCCTAATACAAATGCACCAACCAGTGAAGTTAAGGGATCATTTACCTGCATCCATGGATCAAAGCTACTCTAGCTAAACAGAAATAAGAGCAGATAACGTGCACTACAGTAACTGCCTCAGTAGTCTGCCCTGGTTGGAAGGTACTTGTCTTTTCTGCTCTATCATCTTTACTTCCCACTCAAGTGATCTGGAGTAGCCAAGGTAATAATTTCCTCTCCTGAACTATTATTATGGAGCTAAAAGAACATGTATAACATCCTTCTCAGCTTCTTTCATCCATCTTAACCCCGGTTATTTATTTTCAGACTGATCTGGTCTTCACAGAGGAAGTAGCAATACTGTGCTCCCTTCAGGTGTTCAGTTTTTATATGTGAAAATTAACATTTCATTTTCCATTTAGTCTCTCAAGAAATATTTATTGTCATATACTATATGCCAAGGACACCACTAGCCTATAAGTACAAAGGTTTCCAGATCATTTATCAACTTTGTAAGATTGGTTTCCAAGGAAAGGTATAATCAAGATGTATCTATCAAGAAAAGTAAATGATCCAAAAGCAAAAATACAAAACATCAGTCTACACAAAGCAGGCCCTAAATTATGTAATGTCCCAAATTACTTTTTTTTTCCAAATGGCAAGTTGGATATACATTATCTGTTATAACTTCTCTCCTGAAAACAAACACCTTTTTCTCTTGAGGTTAACTCAAAGTGTTGATAATCAACTATGTCCTTTGGTATAACCAAGAGAGCAATCAACCTCTTGCCCGTTTTCTTCTTCCCCCCAGAAATGTTCCACAAATGTGCCATTTACTCTCCTAACATATTATCTCTCTTTATTCACTCACAAAAGTCACACATAGGATAAGATTTGGCATATATACCCATCCTAAACCACTAGTAGCTACTAGTGGTTGCTAAGGAAATAAAGAGGAAGTGGTAAGAGTAGACAAGAATAGGAATTAATCTCACACGTATTGGCCCAGATAGGGTAAGTATTAAAATATTTCAGGTTTTGAGGTTAGAGATTTTTCCCCTTGAGAATCATAAAAATATTAATATCAAAACATAGATTTCATTGGCTGCCATTTGTGGCAAATGAATGAATTTGATTTGTTTGAAACCAACTATTTGCTTCTATACACTGTTCTTCAAAAAATCCAAAACACCAATGATCACATTTAAGCACTAAATTAATATAAGCCAGAATTGCTGTTACCACTTTGATTAAACACGGGAAAACAATTATCTCCAAAATTAATTTTCTCAATTTCCTTCAACTACACCAATTTTATTTTGCATTTCCTTCCCTGCATGAATTTGGAGACCTGTCATTCCCACACCTAAGTTTGAGTCTAATCAACATAAGCTAAAAAGAGAAAGAAAAACAAAAGAAAGAAAATTAGTCCAAGATATTTAAACATAAAAGAATATGCTGAAAATCACACTCCAGTGTCTTTCTTCAAAAATCCAAACCACCAATCCAAATGTTAAAGTT
>NW_005353967.1:11068924-11071464 GCF_000412655.1 Myotis brandtii
AGTAACAGTCTGAGCTGCCCTGGTTGAGTTGATCCTAAAGTTAACATTCAGCAGCCCATTTCCAGACAGCAGCGCTAAATCTATTTGGATAAAACGCGTGTGACCCAGACAGTTGGCATTTGGCCCAAACGCGTTGCACCGGCAGCTCAAATAAAAACAAGAGTAAGAAACTCACTCTCTTGTTCCCTCTCAGTGCGCTTTCTCACTCTCTCGCTCTCTTTTCTTCTAGTACAACAAGGAAAGAAATTACTAAAGACAGGAATTATAGTACACATTATCAGAAGGCAGCTTTCCAATAACCCCTCCAGCACTCACCCCCCCCCCCTCCAAATCCCTAAACTTTGATCCCATGTACCATATAAACAGACATACCCCGATATTCAAGGCTCCGGAGGGATATGAGTCTAGCACGTCCCAAGTGGCCAAAAGTAAATCAAAAACACACGCTTCCATCTCTTTGATTAGCCTATTAAGAGCTTAACATATCCTAGAGCATCGGGGCTCCAGCTAGCACATTAATTCTGCCCTCTGAGCCCAGGCATAAACTATGCACTTGTCTGGCTACTTAAGACACTGACATGAAACCATAAAATGCAGGTTTTTCTTTAAGAAAACTGGAAATCAGTTTAAATACACATCATTATTACTTTCCTGATTACTATTTGGTGATGAGTTAAGACCACAATAATTATAATTAAATCATATTTCACAAAACATATTCTATTCTTATAATAAACGTATATATTTTTGCATCATAAAATACTTGCAAGACCCAGAATTCTCCAACCCCCGAGTAGTCTGGAGTTAAAAAGATTTCTATCTGTAAAATGAGTTCAGTTAAGCTCACTCATTGCCATTAAAACACATACACACATACACACACACACACACACACACACACACACACACACACAGCGAGAGAGAGAAAAAGGTTTTCTACCCGTTATTCGGAAGACAAGCAAACCACACGCTTTAATAAAAAAAAAAAGGTTTCATTGAATATTGTGAAGTCTTCCTTACCGTTTTCATCTTCAAATTCTGATAAAAAGTAAGTTTCAAACAATAGAGATTGCACTGGACGACTCACGTACTCCCTTCTCCTCTCTTAACTTTTTTTTTTCTGCCCCCCTTTGCAAAGCCACAGCAGTCAGTTAGTTATTCTGCAGCCAGAATAAAACCCTATAGTCTGGCTAACCCGGGTTTTAGAGAACGGACTTTGCGATTTGGCAGAAAAAGAGATGCCTTCAATACAACCAGGTTATCATCCTGGTTTGCTGCCTTTGCAAACCCCCTTTTTCTCCCGCACGCGCCCCCCACCCGGCCAAAAAAAAAAAAAAAGGAGAGAGAGAGAAAGAAAAAAAAAAGAAAGGAAAGGGAAAAAGAAAGGAAGGGAGAAAAAAAAGACTTATTGGGGGTGGAAAGGGTGCCCTTTCTTCCTGGACAGCTTAGTGCCTTTGCTATGCAAATAACATGTGAAGAGCATCAAAAGGTATCAGGAGAAAAGAAGACAAGAGGAGCAAAGTTTTGTTGAAGTAGGTCTCACTACCGGCCCCCAGCCAACTTTGAATTGCAGCAGAATATTGGCAGCTTTTCCTCGGAGGCAGAGCACTGACGTCAGTGTGCAGATGTGCCGGCGTCGGGTGCGCATGTGTCCTGGGCCGTCACGTGGAGGGGGAGGGGAGGTAGAGGTACAATCGGGGTAACCAACTACCAGCCATTCAGAAGGGCTTAGACAATGTCAACTTTTCCACCCTGTGAATGAGAGAAATCCTGGCCCTTCTAACCTCAATCCCCTACCCCACTCCGCCTCTTTTCCTCCTCCTCCTCTAACCTCTTTTAGAAATTCTAGCCTGGTTTGTGATTAGTTGTTTCTTGGAAAAAGGAAGGGGGAGGGAGAGGATGAATGACTTTAGAGACGAACTCATGTCACTGTTAGGATCTCTGGTGTCCTCTTCCCTGTATGTTTAAATCCACACAACAAAAATACTAAAAATTGCACATAAACAGTACCTTTGAAGACACTTACAGCAAGTTCACATCAGTGACAGATTTCAAGACTCCGTAACCACATGTGCACAAAATGCCTCTCTCAAAAAGACATCTCTACGAGCTATATTGTCCCAGCAAGGGAGTATAGACGAAAGTAAACTAAGACCAGCACATTTTCCATCCGATTACCGACTTCAGGTTATGTGGGGCTTTAAAAGGAAAGGAAAAAAAAAAAGTGGGGGAGGAGGGAGCGGGGGAAGAGAAAGAAGCTTGCATTATTTCCAGATGAGGGTGAGACTGGATGGTGTTTTAAAGTGCAACCCGGGAAAGCTACAAGTGGAGTGTATTTTTTTTAATTCAGTACATTGAATGAAACTTCAATGACTGCCCAAAAGAAAATAAATCCAAAGTCAGACCCCCAGAAAAGAGGGGGGCGGAGGGGGAGAGAGGACAGGAACCTTGCTGTGATCTAAAGATAAACAAACAAAACCTCAGAACTGGTTCTTCAAGCTTCCCAGTCCCACCCTCCCGCCCGCCGCCCCCTACACTCC
>NW_005353967.1:11071522-11084658 GCF_000412655.1 Myotis brandtii
GCCACCCCCTACCCCCCAGAAGCCAGTCCATACTTTAAGGATAAAACACCACTACAACGTAGCACTTTCACTTTCATTTGCTGGGAGAAAGCCACTGGCATAAAACTGTGGGGGAAATGCCCAAATATGTTTTCCATGTCCTAAGCAAGCAAACAAAGTCTGGCACACTAATCGGAAACAGGAGAGGGGAAAAAAAGTGAAAATAGCTCAGGACAAATGTTGTCTTTCAGCGGTGGAATCTGCTGCATCATTTATCTGTTTCTACCGTTGAGTGCAGGATAGGAAGAGGTTTAAGAGTTTCCAAGGTTGGGGGTGGGGGTGGAGGAATTGACGCCTTGAAATTCCAGTCGGTAGTTAACGCCAAGTCAATTTCCGATGGCCAGAACCAGAAAAGGGAATTGGACCGGAGGGAAGGGGGTGGGGAGGAGGACCTTTCTGAAAACAGGCGCTTAAGTTTCAAGCTTCTGCTAACATTATTGCTCATTTGATTTTTTTTTTTCTTCCTACACCGGAGGTAGTAGGTGTAATTCTTCTGGTGAATACATGAATAGTTGGCTAAAAGAAGGCATGAATCAGACTGAGAACGTCCAAGAATTCTTTTTTGAGGGTTGAAAGGGGAAAGCATCTGTCCACAGTCAATAGTCCTCATCTTGACCTTAAATCAGTAGTATTTGGCTCAATGCCATTGAAAACGTAGAAATACGTTCTGTGGTTGGCATTCACAGTTTTAAATAAAGATGGTTCATATAGAAATATAGATGTTTGCATTAGCACACAAGAGGTGGCTGATCTCCTAGCAATAATTATAAATGTCAAAAATAAGAAGAGTAGCCACAGAGCTGTTTTTGCATCAAACCCATCCTTTAAATTGTTGTGGACTTTGTCCTTAATTTTTCAAAAACTGGTGGTGGATAAACACAGCCATCACAGAAAACTAAACTAAGGTGTGAATAGTAATCATTTCTATAAGCTATTTGACAATTTTTACTCTCAACTAAGACAAACTGCCCTAGGAAGTAGCAATATTGTAAAGGAAAGGAGCTTATCCAGTGAGAAGTGGACTTTGACTAATTACTTATTCAAAGAGTGCCATCCTGCGTCTAAACAGAGTAATGAAAATTTCCCAAAAGATTCCTTTTCTCCTCCAATGACTGTGAATTTAAAAAAACAGTATTAGTAAGGGTGAAAAATTATTAGCGAGAGAAATGGATCCATGTGTGTGTGTGTTTGCATTTTAATTGCGTTACAGAGAATTCCAACACATACAAAAGTAGAAAACTCCAATGTATCCACCATCCAGTTTCAACAAACAAGTTTTGTGGCACACACATTCAAGTAAAATAAAAGGACTAAAAAATAAATAACCATTACTACATCACTACTACTCTTAGAAAAATAATTCCTTAATTTCATCAGATTTCAGATTTTCTCAATTGCAAAAAAGGATTTTTTAAAAACTTCCCTTTATTGGCATCAGGATCCATATATTGCATTAGGTTGATCTCTTGTTTCTTTTTAAAATTTTGTTGTTGTTTTAATCCTCAGCTGAGGATATTTTTCCACTGATTTTTAGCGAGCGTGGAAAAGAGAAGGAAGGACAGAGAGAAATATTGATGTGAGAGAAGCACATATATTAGTTGCCTCCTGCGTGAGCCCTGACCAGGGCCGGGGCTGGGGAGAATCCTGCAACCAAGGCACCTGCCCTTGACCAGAATCGAACCCTTTGGTCTTCAGGCTCATGCTCTATCCACTAAACCAAACTGGTTAGGGCCCTTGTCTTTTTTAAAAAAAACTTTTTATTGAAGTATAAAAAGCATACAGAAAAGTGCATAAATACAAAACTTGATGAAAGTGTTCAATCCAATAAATTTTCACAAAGTGAGTGTGCCCATGTAACTATGTAACTCTTTTCATCTATTTCAATCTATCAGTTCTCCCTCATTTATTCTTTACCCTGAAATATAAATGCTAAATTAATAACTTGTCATCTTCATACTACATATAGCACTTTCATGTGTATGGAAATGTTTTAGTGTAATATCCAGGCATTAGTTCTTAATTTAATCATATGAAACAAATTTAAATTTAACCCTGAATGAATTTCAGTTGCAGTAGAAATTCTTTAAAATTATTTTAACAACCAATCCTTTACTCTTCAAAAACTTTTTCCTATAGCTTTCCTTTTCTCTGTTAAACTAAGAAACGAAGACAGAGTAGAGTTGATCACAAATCCCCTATTTATACCTACAAAAAGCTATGTGAGTGGTCCTTAGAAGCCTAATAAATCTAAGTGAATAGAGCCCTTTCAGGAAATAAAGATGGAATAAATGGAAATTTGAGAGGAAGCAATTTGTATGTATGTATGTATGTATGTATGTACACATGTATATATTAATGTATGTATGTATTTCAGAGACTGAAAAATAGAAGCAATGTCAGAAAAGTTTGAGAGCCAATGAATCGGGACTAAGAAACTTTTAAAGGTAAAAAAGTAGACTTCTAACATAATTTTTAATACATAAGCATGCAAATTTAACTTAATTTTTAAATAAAAACTAAGGCATTTCTTAAAATTAGACTGTACTTGTATTTTAAGAAAAAGAGATGAAGAATTCTGATTTTATGCTTGCTTGGAATTATTAAATTAGAGCAGGTGACTATCTCTAAAGATGATAAATTTTGAATTCTACATCCCAGATATTAAAATCAGATTCAAGCCCTGACTGAGTAGCTCAGTTAGTTAGAACATCATCTCAATATGCCAAGGTTATGGTTTTGATCCCCAGTCAGGACACATACAAGAATCAACCAATGAATGCATAAATTAAGTGGAACAACAGATCAATGTTTCTTTCTCTCTAAAATAAATTTTTAAAAATTAAAATTAAATTAAAAAATAGATTCAACACATTAAAACCAAAGTTTATACACTTTCTACACATACATTTTATTCTTTCAGTGAGATTTGAATTTGATGTAGTGAAAACAAATTTTTTTAATCTTTTGAAGGATTATTGTAGCATTTCTTAAGATGCGAAAGCTCAAAGCATAGAGAAAAAAATTGATAAATTTAACTTAAATTAAAAAGTTAAAAACCACTAAAAAGTAAAATATAAGCTAGAGATTAGGAGAATTTGCAACACATGTAAGTGAAATATAATAAATATCTAGAATATTGAAAGAACTATCACAAATCTATAAGACTGTCAACATAAGAAACTAAGAAACGTATCCACTTACCTGTAGAGTATTTTTATGAGTTTCGTTGAGCCAAACTGACGACAATTGCCAGGGAGCAAAATCTCAATGAATTGAGAAAATGCTCTGGAGAATGGGAGTTTTGCAGCTTATTTTATACATTAGAATAAAAGGAAAAGACGTAAGAAGTGTTATATGAAATCCATTGGTGGTAGATTAGGGAGGCGGGAGAAAGCAAAGCGTGGAAATCTTTGGGATTGGATAGAAAGCGATATGGAGAGACACGCACTTCTTTTACATTGGTGGATACAGTATTAGTTAATAATTGACCTTTACAGCCCATAGAAATGGTATGCGTGGCCTGAGATAGCAATGAGAGATTCTGTGGTCTTGTGCTCTAGTGCAGGTCTGGAAAAGAAGATTACTCTGACATTTCAAAAGTATGTTGTCTTAGATGCAAAAAGACAATTGACAGGCTCACTTAGGTAAAGATTGACCTTTGTCAAGGAAGCTACAGGCTTAGGACATGACTACCCACCATGTCTGGCCTTTAGCTAGGAATTTGCATGTTCAGACCATTTTATTTGGTTACTTTTGGTTTCTGAGTTTGTAAGTCCCGCTACATAGGCCTCCCCTGAGCTAGTCAGGTTTGGTAGATGGCCTCTATTTCATCCGCGAGAGAGAGAGAGGCCAAAAAAATTAAAAATAGGAAAATGACATGAATAGAAAAGTCACAGGAGAAAAAAAGCTAATGACCAATAAATGACTAAGGGAGTGTTCAATCTTGCTAGCAATCATTGAAATGGAAATGCTTCTCTTTCATTAGAGTGCTAAGACTGAAAATTTAATAATATCAAGTGTTTGGGAGAATAGAGCAAACTGGACATCGGATATAATATTGATGGAAGCACAAATTAAGTGCAAACACCATGGAGAGCAATTTGGCAATATCTAATAAAGAGGAAGATGTGCTAGTCTTTGACCTGGCCTTGCATTTTTAAGTATATAACCTTAAGAAGTTCTTGCACATGGGAATCCCCATTTATAATTACAACAACACAATTTGTTGCAGTGAATAATTGGAAACCACCTAAATGATTACCAATGGGAAAATAAATTGTAATCTATTCCTACAATAGAATTTTACATGATAAATGATGAACTATATAAAGGTATCAATGTGGATAAATTATATAACATTGAGTTGAAATGCTACAATAGGACACATTACAATTCATATTGGGGTAGGATGTATATAATATACCATTTATATAAATTTTTAATGCTTCACCAAATATATATCTCAAACTTACAAAAATGTGCACAGGAAGGACATGAGATCTTAAAAATCACAGCTACCTGGGAGGGGGGCAAGAGAAACAAATGGGGTTAAGGACGAGCACAATGTGGACATCAACTAAATCTGTAAAATTTTGTTTGAAAAACAGAACCGGAATTATTATTTTTAAATGTTTAACATCTGCTCATTCAGGGTATTTAGTGTAAATGGTGTCGACTTAAGAAATGTCCAAACACGTAGAGAATTTTTATGAGTTTATTTGAGCCAAAACTGATGCCAATTGCTGGGAAACAAGATCTCCAATGCTCCAGAGAATAACAGTTTTAGCTTTTCAAATTAAAGGGGGGAGTAAGGAAGGTGGGAGAAAGCAAAGATGAGATTACAGACTAGTTAACATGATTATGTGCTCTTTTGAGTGTGGTTGCTGAAGGATCTGCAGAAGCATTTCAAAAAATGTGTCAACCTAGCAGTATAGAAACAATGGACAGGCTTGCTTAAGGCAAAGATAAAACTTTAACTAAAGAAGTTACAGGCCTGGAGCATGACTACCCTATGACCTGCCCAGTTAGGAATTTATGATCACATCATCCTGTGAGTTTACTCTCCATAGAATCCCTATTTTGTCCCATAATTTAATCTCTGTGTAGTTGGAATTAATACAACTTTACAAAAATGAAAAAAAAAATATTACTGTTGCCTTAGCCGGTTTGGCTCAATTGATAAAGTGTCAGCCTATGTACTGAAGGGTCCAGGGTTCATTTCCAGTCAAGGGCACATTCCCAGGTTGTGGGCTCAATCCCCAGTAGGGGGCATGCAGGAGGCAGACAATCAGTGATTCTCTCTCATCATTGATGTTTCTATCTCTCTCTCCCTCTCCTTTTGTCTCTGAAATCAATAAAAATATATTTTAAAAAATAAGATTACTGTAATTTGTTATTACAATTTATCTGGAAATTTCAGAAAGACTTTCATACTTTAAATTTGCAATTATCAATATAATGATATATTATGGATGAGCAAAGCTAACTGAAATTCTGTATATGATTTATCATATTTCAGTCTTTCATTTACCACAGAGAGTGACAAAAAAATAGTTTCATTTTAACCTCTCTTCCCTTATCTATTTTCTTTTTAGAGTGGTATAATCAATGGTTTATTACTATATTATAAAAATACCTAACATTCAAAAAGAAGGAAGAGCCCTAACCGGTTTGGCTCAGTGGATAGAGCCTCGGCCTGCGGACTGAAGGGTCCCAGGTTTGATTCCAGTCAAGAGCATGTACCTTGGTTGCAGGCACATCCCCGGTGGAGGGTGTGCAGGAGGCAGCTGATCTATGTTGTTTCTCTCTCATCGATGTTTCTAACTCTCTATCCCTCTCCCTTCCTCTCTGTAAAAAAATCAATAAAATATATTTTTTAAAAAAGAAGGAAGAGAAAATGAAGTTAAAGCTTCATTTAAGGGTACAGCAAAGACTCTGACATACTACTAATAATCACCTACTCTTTAGCATTGTGCAAAGGACTAAGAAGTATAAAAAAATAAGACAAAGTTCCTTGCCTCCATACATTTACGAATTGGAAGCAAAATTAAAGTGTGATGAGGGAAAATGCAATAAGTTATATAATTTAGCAACATACATTGAAGTGTTGTGGGATTCAAATAATAGAGACCTCAGTGAAGTCTAAATGATTTTTCTGACATCCATGTTGCCAATCTCTCTTCGTCAATTTTGTGGTTCTTATTTGAGCTTCCAGCAACATTCAATTTAGTTGATTACTCCCAACTTCTTGGAATGCTGTGTTTTCTTCCCTTGGGTTCTGTGACACTAGACTCTTCCTAGTTCCCCTCCTATCCCAATGTTCCTTCTTCCTTCTCTACTCAGTCACTAGGTTGTGTATTCGATACCTGGTCAGCACACATACAAGAATCAACCATTGAATGCACAAATAAGCGGAACAACAAATCAATGTTTCTCTCCCCCTTTCTCTCTCTCTAAAACCAATCAATAAAAATAAACTAAAATGAAAATAATAAAATGCCCAGGGGTCGGTTCTGATATCCATTCTATTCTCTGTCAACTGTTTTTTCCTTTGATTAATGTATCCTTTTCATAGCTTTGAAGAATATCTATATGCCAATGACTCCTATATCTAAATGTCTGCTTGAGTGTGTGTAATATGCAACATAACTTCACATGACCTAAACAGAATTCAACCTGTTTCTCCATCTTTTCCATTTGGTAAACGCAATCCCAATTCACCAAGTCCCTAGCCACTGTACCTTCTTCAGTTCACTTTTTAGTTTTCTTAACATGTGTTTTATAAATACTGAGCAAACTTTTTAGCTGTATGTAGCAGGAGGGAGAAGTGTGTCTATTCCAGTTTTAGATGGAAACTAGAATTCGTCTCTGCTATGGTCTGAATGTTTGTACCCCCAATTCATATATTGAATTCCTAATGCCTAATGTAATGGGTATTAGGAGGTGGGGCTTTAGAACGGTGCTTAGGTTATTAGGTGGAACCCTTAGAACTTGGATTAGTGTTCTTATAAAAGAGACCCTAAGCAATCCCTCATGCTGTACACGATTGGAGTGAGAAGGCAACAGCTATGAACCAGGAAGAAGGCCCTCACCTGACTACGCTGGCACCCTGATCTCAGACTTCCAGCCTCCAGAACTGTGAGAAATAAACTTCTGTTGTTTACAAGTTACCAAGTTGGGATTATTTTGTTATAGAAGCCCAAACAGTCTAACAAACTCTCTCTCCTTTATTTTTACATTTTCAAGAAATTTATTTTTTATTGTTAAGTATCTCTAAAGTCATTTTATCAATATAATTTTGAGATGTAGATCTTCTACTTATTAATTTTTTGGGCACTCTATATACGTTTCATATTTGAGTTCTTTGTTGACTATAGATAGTAAATACTTTCTCCAATTCTATAGTTTTCTTCTCTAAATGTGTTTTCCTTTTTTATAAACAAAAATTCTTTTAAAAAAATTTTTTAAAAATATATAGTCCATTTTAACATTTTTCTATTTTATGTTTAGGGAACTTTGTAGTCTCTTAAAGAGATTTTTTTGCTCACTTTTTAAAAAATATTTTTTCATTGATTTTGAGAGGGATAAAGAGAGAGAGAGAGAGGGAAAGAGAGAGAGAGAAAGAGAGAGAGAGAGAGAGAGAGAGAGAGAGAGAGAGATATCAATGTAAGAGAGAAACATGATTAGTTGCACCCTGTATGCACCCTGAATGGGAACCAAACCTGAAACCTGAGCATTGCCCTGACCTTTTGGTGCACGGGATGATGCTCAACCAACTGAGCCAGGACTTTGCTTACTTTTTATAATTCTTTTCCTTACAAAAAAGCAAAACCCAAACAAACAATAAACCCATTGGTTTCTTTATAATATGTAACTGTCCTAGAGCGAAAACAACCCTTTCCCTGCTGCCATTACACAGTAAGAATGCATATCATGCTCCATAATCAAAACAAACATGTTATATCCTAAAATAAGCAAAAAAAAATTAGATAGGAAATCCTATCTCACCTTCAAAACACCATAAATATTTCCCACAAGTTAGCTTCCTACCAAATATTTATTCTTTACCTCTGCAATACTGATGCCTAAAGATACATTACAACTTATATGTGCATATGATAATGATGTGGAAAATAATGGAACCAGAAATGTTAATAGGGATGTACAACCATAAAAAAAAAAACACACAGGATAAGACTAAACAAGGTCCCATTCAACTGGTTTAAATTTTCAACCAAATAGAGATTTAAATTCTTCTAAATCAATCCATGTGCACACATTAACCAATAACAAAGTTAAATATGTTTTGTGGCAAGCTAAAACAAATATTTGTTTTTAGGTTAGGCTAACATCACCATCTGGTGTGGGAAAGCTAGACTGTGGTATTCTTTTCAGGCATTTTGCATTATCATATTTAAGAACTGGTAAAATAAAAACAAATTCTAAGTCTTAATAGATTTCAGTGATTTCCTTAAATCCATGATAAGTGAAAATACATATAGATCCTCAGAACTTGAAACATTTTCTCCAACATACTCAAAACCACAAAAAGGTTCAAGGATGGAAGCTTAGATGGAGTACAAATCAAGACTAATTCTACTGCAATTTACTTTGTTTATGATTGAGCTCAAAAGTGGGCAAATCATCTTGCTAAGAAGCCTGGGTTAATGAATTAAAGCAGCGGTTCTCAACCTGTGGGTCACGACCCCTTTGGGGGTTGAATGACCCTTTCACAGGGGTCGCCTAAGACCATCGGAAAACACATATATAATTACATATTGTTTTTGTGATTAATCACAATGCTGTAATTATGTTCAATTTGTAACAATGAAATTGGGGGTCAACACGAGGAACTGTATTAAAGGGTCGCGGCATTAGGAAGGTTGAGAATCACTGAATTAAAGTAAGATGAAATAATAGTTTTCTTTAGAGCCTTATACAAGACACTGTAGTAAAATGATCCTAATCTGGAGATTTATCAGTAAATTGTGAAATGAAGACTTGCCAAATAAATCAAGTTGTTTATTGCCTTTATCTCTTTCTTTCTGTAATCCTTAACACAGAGAGGTACACGGACAATCACTCTACCTGTTCTGTAGAATTATTGTCAGGCTTATTCTGCCAGAACCATTTCTTCTTTCTGCAGTAACTGAAATGAATAAAAAGTTGCTTATTTCTTTGACTCCCAACTGGAGTATTCTAGGAAGATCAATGTCATCTTCCTATAAAAGAACTTCGATTCATTAAAATATAGTAGTATTTGTATTTTCTATAGAAGAGACATGATATACTTGGAATATTACTTGCTTACTTTTAAAAGGTGCTTAAGGTTATCAAGAAACTTGGATGACAAATGGTTGAAAGCATTTTTAAATGTAAAAGTACACACTAAGTCCTCTTAGAAAACGAAGGGTACTGTAACCATGTAGAAACTTCCTTTCTTTAATATGACCTTTCTTCCTTTCTTTCCTTTTTTTACTTAAACTGGCCTCACTAGCACCCTGACTCACCTGCCTCCTTCTCCCTTGCATGTCCACTCCCTTAATCATTAAGCCCTCAGGGCAATGAGGTTCTGATCAGCATCAAATAATCTTAGAAACAAAGCCTCGGAACTGTTGGCCAGAGATAGTTTCCATCAAACTAGCCATAACATCTAGGCCTCAGTTATGTCTCAGCTCCAGGGCCAAAAAAGTGACAAAAGCAGATAAAGCGATGCCATGGCTGACATTAGGACCAAATGCCATGATCAACTACCCTGTACCCTAGCACCAACCAATCAGTAGAGACCACAACCCTAACTCCCTTAATCACCCGATTAATGATTCCCCCCACCCCCACCCCTTATAACCCATCCCCTGGAAGCCATTGGGGAGCCAGGTCCTCGAGCATTATCTCACTGTGGGCATGGGCCACTTCCTCAAGTAAAACCCTTTCTTTGCTGCAAGCTCCTGTGCATGTCTCTTTTTTTTAAATTTATCTTTATTGTTGAAAGTTATTACATGTGCCTGGGTTGCGGGTTCGGTCCCTGGGGGGGAGGGGGGGAGGGGGGCGAGCAGGAGGCAGCCAATCAATGATTCCCTCTCATCATTGATGTTTCTAGCTCTCTCTTTTTCTGAAATAAA
The DNA here is from genome assembly GCF_000412655.1 of Myotis brandtii. Taxonomy (NCBI): domain Eukaryota; kingdom Metazoa; phylum Chordata; class Mammalia; order Chiroptera; family Vespertilionidae; genus Myotis; species Myotis brandtii. Next base: position 11,081,683 of record NW_005353967.1, read on the forward strand.
ACAACAAAAGAGCCTATATGGTTTCGGGGACTGATACTGTGTAAGCCACTCAGAGAGCTTTCTTGAACTGGTGTCAGGACTTTCATTATGGACGTTCAGGCTGTAGGAATCTGTCAGACTGTCATGGCTTCCCTTCATTCCAACAAAAATGAAGCTCTGAAACTTTCATATAGGTGTCTTCCTGACTGGCAGCCTTAAAGACTCAGAGCCTAACTGTGATGTGCTCTAATACTGAGTACACATATCCTGGCCTACTGCTTCATCTACCATTGCTATGGTTCCTGCTTGTAAATGAACACCTAGAATGCCCCCTCTAAGACACAGGGAAAATGAGCTAATCCTCCCTCTTGATTGAAACTGGACACATTCTTTCTACTTTTTTTACTTAAACTGGTCTCACCCAGCACCCTGCTTCCTTCTCCATACCATGTCCACTCCCTTAATCATTAAGTCCTCAGGAGAAGAGGTTCTAGTCAGTATCAAATAATCTTAGGAACAAAACCTGGAGTCTGTAGGCCACAGAGACAGTTTTGTCAAACTAGAGATAACATCTAGGTCTCAGCTGTTTCAGCTCCAGACCCAGAGAAGTGGCGAAATCAGATGAAGCGATACCGTTTTTGACGTCAAGACCAGATGCACTGGTCAACTAGTCCCTACCCTAGTACCAATCAGTAGAGACCATAACCCTAACTCCCTTAGTCACAACGATTAATAACCTGAAAGCCATTGATTAGTCAGATCTCTGAGCACTAGCTCACCTGTGACTCCGGGCCACTTTCTGAACTAATTAACCCTTACTTTTTTTGCTGCAAGCTCCTGTGCATGTCTTACTGGGCTGGGATGTGATGTTCACTTACTGGCAAGTGAACCCATTTAGTCCAGTAACAATACTGAGTGAGTTTTGAACTCTACAATTTAGCTTGCATACAATACTGAATGAGCCCTATATTATTTTCCTATCAAAAAGTGTATTTATTTTATAAAAATATCATGCCACATCACCAAAAGCTAAATATTTTTAGGTAAGAGAATTTTATTTACAGAAAAGTCACAAAGATAAACAAAATTTTATTAACACAATTTCGTTAGTAATAACGAACAGACAAATGGTTTAATATATATCACTTGATATGTGATACACATTAAAAGAGTTTTCTACTTTTATCCATTTGTTTTTTTTTATATTTCAATTTTTAACAAATCTAGAAATAAGGCAGTATACATGGGGCGGCATATTTAAATACTTTTAAATTATGCTTCCTTCTACATCAGATACAAAGTGAATTTTAAAACCATCTGCATATTAAATGGCCTTTTTATTATAATCCCTAAATTTAACAGAGTTAAGCAACAAACAGAACTCAAAATGCATAAAAGAAACTGTCATAAATTTTTTAAAAATTATGACTCAAGCAATATCACAAATTAACTACAAATTTTCCAAATATCGCTGTACGAGGTACATTAAATGTTTTATAATTAAGTCTAGAATATTTTTACTTGTATCCTTGTCCATCAACTTGAACACACCAAAGCACAGACCTGAATGTGAAAGGACCATTTGTAAACAAATAGGACAGAGCAGCACCTGTCATTTTAAGGATAGAAGGAATATGAACTATGTGCTTTCATATGCATATTATTTTCTTTATCCAAGTAATACTCAGTGTTTCCATTTATCCTTGAATGACAAGATTCTTTAAGGACTTGTGGAAAACAGACCATTCTTTACTGATGGAAAGCTTCCAGTCTTATTCGGCTTGGATCTTCTGGGTGTCTCAAAGCAATTCCATTACGAAGGAGCAGCTCAATATAAGGTGGCCAAAAAGAATCACTAATTTTGACATATGGATCATGTGGAACATCAAACAATCTATTTAAAAGAATCTAGGAAAAGATATTATTTTAAGGAACGTGGAAAAGAAAATGCATCATTTATACAAATACTAAGTGCCATAGCAATAAAGTAAAACTATAAAATTCTCATCTCAATCACATTTCATAATAATATCAATATCTCAATTATTGAAATAAAATTTTCATCTATCATTAACTTTAGCTATTTCAAGTACATATCTGAGGGGCAAAAATCTTTTGATCTCACTTAGGTATGATGATAATAGAATTAAATATTATTCCTATTTTAAAGCAATTACTTATTTTAATATTCTTAAAATCCTTCTTACTTTTCATTTCTAATTCTAGTAGATGCTAGAAATAATTAAATGATAAAAATTCAACTTTAAAATGAACGTGTATATTGTTTTATTTTTCGCTAAATTTCAGTTTACATATTGTTTACTTTTATCATTGATAATGTAAGTTGGAGACAAAAAATGGTTTCTATTCTAAATTTTAGATGAGATCTCAGGGTATACTATTGGAAAATTACACATGTATTACCCAGTTAATCACTGCTAATATCAGCCACATATATGACAACTTTTGTTTAAAAAAAAAGTTAAGTCATCCATAAAAAACAGTAGTTTCTTAGTTTCAGTATAAACTGGAATAATTAGAAATATATTAAAATGTTCTAATATAACTTGATATATGATACACATTAAAAATGGGTATCATATGAATCTAATAAATATTCGTATTTTGCCTTTTCTTTTCTTCTTCTTTTTTTTTTTTGCATTTTGCTTTCAGAGCAATAATATTCTTTATTAAGATATCTTGAGGCACCAAAACTATTTAACTGGGTAAAAATGGAGACTTGAGCATCCAATTCATAAAATTACAATGAAACAAATTTAATGATATCACTCTTTTTCCTTAACTTGCCAATTAATTTAAAAAGACACACTAACCCTAGCCGGTTTGACTCGGCTCAGTGGATAAAGTGTCAGCCTGTGGACCGAAGGGTCCCAGGTTCGATTCCGGTCAAGGGCACATGCCTGGGTTGTGGGCTCAGTCCAACGTTCAGGAGGCAGCCAATCAATGATTCCCTCTCATCATTGATGTTTCTATCTC
>NW_005353967.1:11086509-11087968 GCF_000412655.1 Myotis brandtii
CTTCCTCTCTGAAATCAATATATATATATATAATAAAATAAAATAGATAAAAAGACACACTAATGTTAAATATCTCCCTCTTCATAGACTATTTTACCTTCCTCTCTGCCCAATTCGCAATGGATTGTCAGACCAAGATTTCTCAAATATTTAACATACTTGATAACTGGATGACGTTCAAAAGCATTTTTTTAAAACGTCAAAGAGCCCGGCTGGCATGGCTCAGTGGTTGAGTGTCGACCTACGAAGCAGGAGGTCATGGTTCAATTACCGGTCAGAGCATATGCCCAAGTTGTTGGCTCAATCTCCAGTGTGGGGCGTGCAGGAGGCAGCTGATCAATGATTCTCTCTCATCACTGATGTTCCTCTCTTTCCCTCTCCCTTTCTCTCTGAAATAAATTAAAATATGTTTAAAATAAAATAAAATAAAAAGGTCAAAGATATTTATAAAAGAAAAGGCAAATGTTAAGCAGAAAAAGGTATTTCTTTACCAATTCTGTAATTATTTGGAATTACTTAGTACTCACATTATGAAAAAAAAGAGGCTGATGTTACTTAAGGAAATATTATGCATGGATTTCTACAATTTTGTTGAAAGAATCCTTAAACTATGTACTGTGTTTTCAATAGAATGTAGAGTTGCTAACTAAAGATACAGTCAATGTAACAGCATAAGATTTCATTGTGTAAATATTAAATAATATCATAAAATTTTCTTGAAGTAATAATATTGGAATATTATTAAGAGTAGGCTCTAATTTCATGTTCTTTAAAAAATGACACTATTCTTACTAATGCTATATAGAAAACACAAACTAATTTTATACCAAAGATAAATTAACATAAGTATATCTAATAAAGATTGTTTACCTTAAGAACTAAAGCAGTATTTTTTTTCAAGCCTATGTAAAATTATTCACAAATCACTAATTAAGAGACATCTTCAAGACAAAACAACTACACAAAACACTTACCTCTAACATTTCATGCAATGTTATCAGCTGTATATTTGATTCTTCAGTATTTTTCTTTGAGAGAAACATGAATAACAAAGAATTAACATTATGATTCTGCCAATGGCAGAATATTAGACTATACTTATTACAAAAAATTAATATTTCTTAATTGCAATGGTACAAGGTATACTAAAACCAAACACTTATAATTAGGTGATTTAAAAAGAATTCTGAATATAAACAACCTGCTTGTACTAAGTCATTTTCATAAAAAAAAAAATAAACAGTTGAAACAACCTCTAAGACAGTGAAATCTTTTGCAATTACTAGAAGATACATTTCAGATTACCTGTAAATATAAAATGGATGCTATATTATATATATTGTACACTGGCATATGTAAAAGTCTAGTGTTTGACCTCAGAGGGAAGGTAGGGGAGGGTGGGGGTAAGGGTAAGGGGGTAAGAGATCAACCAAAGGACTCGTATGCATGCATACAAGCC
>NW_005353967.1:11088002-11118788 GCF_000412655.1 Myotis brandtii
AAGGACACATATGTAATACCTTAATCAACAAAGAAAAAAATTTTTTTTTAAAGTCTAGTGTTTGAATCTCCCAATCAAAATAACCCAGACAAATGACATTCCAGAATGTATTTATACAGCTTCACTACAGGAAACTTGCTTCCCAGGGAGCCTTATTTGTTCATCTTTCTATAGTTCTTGACAGTTCGTAATGTTAACTAACTGGTTCTTTATCCTTGAAATGACAGGATTTCTTCCAATTCCATGAAAGAGTTCCTTAAATATTTGAAGGCAGCTATTATGAATCTCAAGTCTTTTCCATATTAATCATTATTAGTTCCTTCAATTATTTTTCATAAGCCATAGACTTGTAGCCCTTTCATATTATGGTTGTTCTTTAAATGTGGCCTAATTTGTCTTTTCTGCTTTTTTTTTAAAAATCCAGTCTCCACAATGATATTGGTGTGATTTGAACACCAAAGATCAAAAAGAAAACTTATTTCCATACTTGTAGATGCTGGAATTCTATTCATTAAGTTTAAGATTACATTAGCTTTTGGACATCTATTTCACCCTATTAACCTCTATTTGAACATAGTGTCATATTTATTTTTTTAATCCTTACTCAAGGAGCGAGGATATTTTTTCCTTTGATTTTTAGAGACATTGGAAGGGAAGTGAGAGGGGGAAAGAGAAAGAAATATTGATGTGAGAGAGAGACACATCTATTGGTTGCCTCCCACACGCACCCTGACAGGGGACCGGGATCAAACCTTCAACTCAGGTACGGGCCCTTCACCAAGAATCAAGCCTGCCACCCTCCAGTGTGGAGGAGAATGATGACACTTTAACCACAGAGCAACACTGGCCAGGGCACATTAACAGATTTTAAACAATTCTTCTGATTTTAAAAGTTACACGTGTTCACGGAAAATATTCAAAATAGTAAAAATGAAAAATCTCTCCTATGATCCTAGCCCCTAGACATAAGCACTATTACATCTTTTGGTGTAAATTAGACATACAATTTAATCATCTATGTTTTACCCATTTAACAACAAATTGTGAGCATTTCATTAATTCCTTTGATAGTGAGTGTTCAATACATTTTTAAAAAAATATCTTTTTATTGATTTTTTTTAAGAGAGAGGAAGGGAGAGGGAGGGGGGGAGAGAGAGAGAGAGAGAGAGAGAAAGAGAAACATTGATGTGAGAGAGAAACATTGATCAGTTGCTCCCTGCTCCTGCCCCACCAGGGATCAAACCTGCAACTTAGATATGTGCCCTGACTGGGAATCAAACCCACCACCTTTTGGTGTATGGGACAACTCTCCAATCAACTGAGCCACTGGACCAGGGTTCAATAGGTTTTTTAAAGCTGCATTTTCCCCATAATATGGATACAATATAAAAAAATGTATTTAACTCCTCTTGTATTGTTGAACAACAAGGTTGCTTCTAATTTTTCAATAAATATTTTAATGTAATGAGGAATTATTTCTCTACATCTATCTATGTGTGTGTCTTTGAAATGTATAATAAACATAGAAATATTTATCAGAAATTTACACTTGATCCTATCTGAAACAATTTCATACATGCATATACACATGAATGTTTTCTTTAAAACTTACCCTTTTCTTTTTAACATTTCTATCAGGCAGAGGAAAGTGGTCTTCTAGAAACTCACTCAAGGTAACCAATAGTTTCTCCTTATATTCTTTTACATCATGTAGTTTAGTTTTCAGCTCTTTAAAGGTTCTAATAGATTTCAAAATAATGAAGAGAAATAGTTCACTGACAAAATACCTAAGTATATAAAACTGGTTACTCATAAGGTTGATCAAGAACTCAGTTCAAATTTCATTTGCTCAAACCAAATTTAACTAGTTTTATGAAAGTAATATTCTCTATTTAATATATAGGGAAACTAAAAGTCAAGTCATTCATAAAAGATTATGTATTAATAGAAATCAAAAGCTGGGATAAGACTCTTATTTTCTGGTAAAATTTACCCCTTTTCATGTTAAAAAAAAAAAAGAAAGACAGAAAATACTTTCTCCTAGTTTAAAAACATAGGACACAAAAATAATACCTTGATTCTGTCACATTCTGATGTTTCAATTCATTGTGTAGTGCAATAAGAGATTCAAATATTTGTTGCTGTTCATCCAACCATTGTTGCTCCCTTTCAACAAAGAAAAATAAAACATCAATGCCAATAAAGCAGCCAAATAAGACATCAATGCCAATTCAACAAATCAATGACTAATAGTAATTATAAATATACCTTTCCAAGTCTTCCTTTAACTTTTCATTCTTTGACTGAATAGTAGATAGTACCAATTCAAGATCATGTCTCAATTTTTGGAACTAGAACAAAATAATTCATATTAATTGCTTATTCTTTAATCATATAACTAGTTATATTTCTGAATGATAGTAAAATTTATGTTTAATTCTAAAATTTATAATCAGAAATTAACAGCAAAAAAGCTGAGCAGAAAGTCTTTAAAATGGACATATAGAGCAGGTGCTAAGTTCTCTGTAATATTCCATTGTCAAATTCAAAAATATAAGATGGGGTTTTTGAGCAATACATTACATACTGAAAGGCAATTTAATGGTGAGTTTTCAGTAATCAGGTAAATTAGGTCTCTTTTCTAAGGAGACTATACAAAAACAAACACAAATCAATACTATTCATTCAACAAATATTTATTGACTGTCAGGCATTGTTGAAGAGAGTCAGGGATGCAAAGGTGAGCAGAACAAAGAGGGGAATCCAGACAAACAAACAAATATATAATTCCAGTGAGTGATAAGTTCGGTGAAAAACAAAATAAGTGTAGCCCTGGCTGGTTGGGCATTGTTTCATGCACCAAAAGGTCTCCTGTTCAACTCCCATTCAGGGCACATGCCCAGGTTTCAGGTTAAGTTCCAGTAGGGGTGCATACAGGAGGCAACCGATAGATGTTTCTCTCTCACAGCGATGTCTCTCTCTGCATCTCTCTTTCTAAAATCAATAAAACATACTTTTAAAAGTAAATAAATAAATAGATAGATAGATAGATAGATTTAGGGCAACCTGAGTCAAAATTCCAGTAAGCTTTTTTATGGGATAGAATGACAAGCCAACTCTATATGAAAATATAAAACAATTTTGGTAAAAAACAACAAAGTTAGATAACTCATACTATTTATTTTCAAGACTTATTACAAAGCTTCAGTAAGTAAAACAATGTGGTACTGAATTAAGACAGAAACACAGAATCAAGGAAGAGACACATCCAAAGCACAGAATGGAGAACAAATAAAGAGTCTAGAAACTGATCCACCCATACATGATAATTAAATTTCAGTAAAAGAAAAGTCAAAACAGATACTTCTTTCAACAATTTGTTTTGGAACAATTTGTATCTATATGCAAAAAATAAACCTTTTATCAACAACTTATTTCATATATAAGCATTATTTCAAAATGGATCATAGACCTAAATGAGAAACCTGTACAGCTTTAAAATTTCTAAAAGAAAACATACATGAAAATCGTTGTGACCTTAAGTTGACAAATATTTCCTATATTTGAGCACAAACTTAAAAAGTTGATAAAATAGAATTAATCCAATTATGAAAGACACTGTTAAGAGAATAAAAAGACAAGTTTCAGTGAAAGAGTTAACTCAGCAGGCCACGGTTGCACAAGCTCTGCACATTACCAAGAAAGGCTTTTTTTTAGGACTGGCTCCTGGTGGATTCCTGGAAGAGAAGCTATGAGACACTGGAATATTCTGCCTATTGCGAGTGTTTGCGTATGCCCGGAGCCTTGGGCCAGTTGGTACTAGTTTGATTACACAGTTTATTCTAACTATGTCATTCTTGGTATTTGCGTTTTTGTTCTGGGACCTGGAGTCTGCGTAGCTGAAGTTGGTCAAGAAGGCCCTGCATGCATAGTGATGGGACTCCTGGACAATAGGCTAAAATGCATTTCCCTGGCTTTTTAAAAAAATATATGTTTTTATTGACTTTAGAGAGAGAGGAAGGGAGAGGGATAGAAAGATAGGAACATCGATGAGAGAGAAATTTCGATTGGCTGCCTCCTGCACACCCCCTACTGGGGATCCAGCCAGCAACCCGGCATGTGCCACAACCTCTTGGTTCATGAGCTGATGTTCAACCACTGAGCCACACTGGCCAGGCGAACTTCCTGTTGGACCACACTTTGACCAAGTTGTCACACATAGTTGCAGGGAGAAGTAAACACATCCACTGGGAAAGGACAGCTATACGCTTGGCCCACGTGCCTTTTCCCTTTGCTCATTTTAGCCTGTGCCCTCTCACTATAATAAATACAACCGTGACTGACTATAATAGCTCTTCTGAATGCCATGAGCCTATCTAGCTAATCACAGAACCTAAGAGTGGTCTTGGGGAAAACCCTGACATTTGGCATCAGAAGTGGACTTTGTGGCCAAAGGAATGGTGGCATCAGAGGTCCCCTTGACGTTTCAACAGTTTGAACAGCTATAATTCAACAAAGGATTTCCTGCTCAACAAACACATCTGAGAGATCCGAGTACTGAAACAACTGAAGGTGGGCAAGAAGAAGAAAACAGGGGAGGTGGAAATGGAGAAGAGCTGAGTTGGTGCCAAGGATGCAGCCTGGATCTCGTGGCCCAGAATTCACTGTGAGGCTCAGCCTAAAGAGGGGCAGAATCAGGTTAGCACTGGTACTCCCTTCAGCAGGGAGGAGCAGAGAGATACAGTGAGTATTCCTGAAGGAACGGTTAGTATGAACTGTGGCTGAACCCAGTGACCTGGGCAGGGATGACAGGCACACTCTGTGACTAATCCAGGGTTGGGTGAAGACACAGAGGGGAGGCCGCTGAGGTTTGCCAGTCACCATTACTGGGAGAACAAAGCAACAAAGACAGCCGTCCCCATCCATCACAGCTGTATCTGGCTGCAGTGGACAGCACTGGGATTTCACAGATTTAGAACACATCGTCCACCACATTCCCCCACTGGGTCTGGCCCTTGACACTGAGGCAACCTGAACACAGAGGAAATGCCCACCTTCCCAGGGAACACAGGACATTTCCATCACCCTGCCGAGACCTGAAAGTCAGAGCTGTGCAAGAGACTAAACAACTTGTGCTTCAATGCCACCTACTAGAAAACAATAGAAAGACTTCTTATCAATTTACTAGAGAAATGCCACTCACATATAGATACCTCAGTAGAAAAGGAATCCACCATGAATAACCAAAATAACAGAGCAGCTCAAAAATAAAATAAAAAATATCCAGAAAATAAACATAAAGACATAGAAATATGTAATTTAAATAACAGAGATTTCAACATTGCAGTTCTGAAAAAAACCTCAACGAGTTATAATACAGATATGAAGTTTAATAAACTCAAAAATAAAATCCATGAACAAAATGAGTGCTTTACCAAAAAGATTGAAACTTTAAAAAAGAACTTTAAAAAATTCCCTAACTTGACAAAGGAAATAGATAAGTCCAGGAATTGCAGAGAGTCCCAAACAAGATGAAACCAAAGGGGCCCACACCAAGACACATTATAATTAAAATGCAACAGGTTCAAAACAAAGAGAATCTTAAAAGCAGCAAGAGTAAAGCTGTTACTTACCTAAAAGGGAACTACCATAAAACTGATTTTTCAACAGAAACTATGCAGGCCAGAAGGGAGTGGCATGAAATATTTAAAGTGATGAAAAGCAAGGACCGACAACCAAGATTACTCTACCCAGCAAGGCTATCATTTAGAATGGAAGAAGAGATAAAGAGCTCCCCTGACAAGAAAAAGCTAAAGGAGTTCATCACCACCAAACCAATTTATAAAAAATGTTAAAGGGTCTTCTTTTAGAAGAAGAAGATAAAAAATATTAATAATAAAATGTCAATAAACATATATCTTTAAATTACTTTTAAATACAAATGGATAAAATGCTCCAATCAAAAGACACAGGATGGCTGAATGGATAAGAAAAAAGACCCATACATATGCTGTCTACAAGACTCACTTCTGACTGAAAGATACACAAAGAGATAAAACAGATATTTCATGAAAAAAAAAAAAAAAGCTTGGATAGCAATACTTATACCAGACTTTAAAACAAAGGTATAACAAGAGACAAAGAAGTACCCAGTAATTCCACTCCAGGGTTATTTATCCAAAGAAACCCAAAACACTATGGAAAAGACATATGTATCTGTATGTTCACTGCAGCATTATTTAAAATAACCAAGATATGGAAGCAACCTAAATGCCCATCAATAGACAAATGAATAAAAAAGAACTGGTACATATACAATGGAATATGATCACTTCGCAAGTTATATAAAGGTCTAATCACCAGGTGGTATACCCGAAAGTAATATAACATTGTACATCAACTGTAATTTTAAAAAAATTAAAAAATAACAGTAATAAATATCAAAGGTCCAAAAATTATAAAATATTTTCTTCAAGAAAGCATAATTAATATCAAAGTAGAAAAGATGGTTTTAAAGAATCTTTATCCTCTTCCTTATGACATGAACTTACCTAAAACATTTATAGTAAGGTGACTAAAAATTTATTAAGTGACTTACCTCTTCTTTTCCTAATGTTACCAGAACCTCTTCATTCAGTGGAAGTACTATAGAAACAAAATTAACATATGCTTAGTTAACTTTCAAAAATCAAGAATTTGACTTTGTGGTTTCACAGATACCACTTTTCCTTTCCATTTAATGTTACAGAACTTTTTATGAAATATGTACAGTTTATGAAATTATTCTTATTTAGAAGCTCTACATACATATTAATTTAGATCAATGGTTGGCAAACTGCAGCTGGCGAGCAACATGCGGCTCTGTGGCCCCTTGAGTATGGCTCTTCCACAAAATATCACGTGCAGGCGCGCATGTACAGTGCGATTGAAACTTCGTGGCCCATGTGCAGAAGTCGGTATTTTGTGGAAGAGCCACACTCAAGGGGCCAAAGAGCCGCATGTGGCTCGCGAGCCGCAGTTTGCCGACCACTGATTTAGACAAATGTGCAATCATGCATTTTGTTTTTAGTGGCTTTTTCTTTCCTTGTTTTGTTTTCCCAATCATTAAAATTCAAAATTAATAACCTCTAGTGCATTCCTTCTGTGCATAGGATCCTATTCATGTATACATATACACATTTATCTGTTCATATACATGCAAGAGTTATTAATTTTGTCCATGCTGGTTTTACAAGAATGGGATCATACCACACACATTATTCTTATCTTTTTTAAAAATATGTATTTATTGATTTCAGAGAGGAAGGGTGAGTGAGAGGGATAGAAACATCAATGATGAGAGAGAATCACTGATGGGCTGCCTCCTGCATGCCTCCCACCAGGGACCGAGCCCACAACCCAGGCATGTGTCCTGGCCAGGAATTGAACCGTGACCTTCTGGTTCATAGGTCTACGCTCAACCACTGAGCAAACACCGGCCGGGCTAGTGATCATTAATTTGCCATTACTTTGTTTACAAAAATATAAACCTAAAAATAAGAATCTTACTTTCAGGAGTTTCTTTCTGCCATTGACTGAGTTCAGCAGTTAAACATTTCACTTGCATAATTAATAATGACAGCTATTAAAAAAAAAAGAACAAGAGAATAAAACAAAATCATTTCTTGTAGAATATTCATAGCTATTCATGATGAATGTGTAGAGATTTTTTATACATTAATACAAGGTCTTAACATAAATGGCTAAGATAATAGCTACCTAAACTATAAAAAAATTATCACCCAAAACAGAATTCTGCTTTAAACCACATTTACAGCTCACAAATTGCCAGTTATATTAGTGATATGGTATTAAAAAATGATCAATTCTACTTTACCACTCAATCTAAAACAAAAGAACCTAACTACATTAAGTTTATTCCCTAAATTAATATATATATATATTTAAAAGGATGCTATTTCTTGCCAACATTTTTAAGACAAATTTGCACTAAAATGCTCTTTTTCCTCTCTATGCGTTTTTAGGAAAATTGCCTCAGTAAAATCAGCTACGATTCCACACAGATAGTAAAATACCTGTGGCTACTGTACCTAACACAAAGTAGAAAAGTCTTTGTTCTAATTTTTAACAAAGTACCATAATAGCAGCCAAGGGGCAACTGACTCAACAGTTAAATGTATTTATAGCTGTGGAAAGATAAAAAAGAAAATATTCTTATTTATTTATAATAGCTTATTCAAGATAGTTTTTAAAATACTTCTCTTAAATCAGAAAGAGTAGAGAATTATCCGAATGATTAAGCATACAGGTATTAACAAAACTATTATACTTGACAGATAAACTTCTTATCCAAAACAATGAATTTCAAAGAAAGGAAGGTTTCATACCTGAGCATTTGAATCAGTGAGTGTCTCGGTTCCAATAAGTGATAATTTATTCTGATACTTGATTTAAAAAGTAAAAAACAAAAACACAGAAAAACAAGTCACACTATAACCCAAGATTTCCTCTCCCTCCCCTTTTATACCAGTCAATATCATACTCTTTTAAAACAATACACAATTACCTGATGTAAGACAACAAATTGTTTTTAATTCCTCACTTTCTAAGCAGGAGGGTAAGGAAGGCAGCCAAATTGGTCCCAAGATGAAGACATTAAAAGTAAAAGGGGCCAAACCGGTTTGGCTCAGTGGATAGAGCGTCGGCCTGCAGACTGAAGGGTCCCGGGTTCGATTCCGGTCAAGGGCATGTACCTTGGTTGCGGGCACATCCCCAGTAGGAGGTGTGCAGGAGGCAGCTGGTCTATGTTTCTCTCTCATCGATGTTTCTGACTCATTATCCCTCTCCCTTCCTCTCTGTAAAAAATCAATAAAATAAAAAAAGTAAAAGGGTATATAGACCCTATACAGAATTAAAAAAATTAGTATGGGAAAAAGGAACAAAGAACAAAAATGAAAACTAGGGTGAGTTAGAAGCTAGATAACAGGAAAATGGGGAACAAGAGGGAAATAACTATAGGAAAATAACAAAAGAGGTAAGAAGACAGTTATGATTATAAGAAAATAAAGCCTTTAAGAGACAGTTTTTTCTGTGCCATTAAAAAAAATCCACAGCTGTTAATAGCAATTACTGGTATATCTGATGAACAAAATTATGATTAATTTAAATTTTATTTGTGATTATTTCTATTTACAATATCTTTTACAAATATATATTTTTATTGATTTCAGAGAGGAAGAAAGAGGGAGAGATAGAAACATCAACGATGAGAGAGAATCATTGATTGGCTGCTTGCTGCCCACCCCCTACTAGGGATCGAGACTGCAACCCATCAAGTCTGCAACCCAGGCATGTGCCCTTGACCAGCATCAAACCCGGGACCCTTCAGTCTGCAGGCCAACACTCTATCCACTGAGCAAAACCAGCTAGGGCAACAATATCTTTTTTTAAAATAAGAGTTTAGTTGAGCCAAATAATGACATAGGCCGTGGAGCAAAATCTCAAATGTTCTAGAAAATAACAATTTTGTAGCTTCTTTTATGCATTTGAAATTAAGGATGGAAAGTATATGGAGGTGGGAGAAAGTAAGGTGGGAATTGGATTACAGTATAGTTAACAAAATATGTGCTCTCTTTTTAAAATTTCCAACTGAAAATTTACTGGGAGGAATAGAACGTGAAAAATGGCTGTAGCCTGCATCATATACTATGATACACTATCATATGCTATTTCAAGTAGAACAAATTTTTACCAAAATACTGTAGTGTACCAGAAGTGACTCTATCTCATGAACTAAAAAAAAAAAATACATACATTTCAAAAATAACATTTTCTAAAGTAACTCGTACTTTTACTCAAACTCCAGAATTGGGTGTCCTCTAACTTCTATATTCTCTATCTCAGGAAGTAACTCCACTAATCATCCACTGGCCCAAGCCAGGAACCTGAAACTATCCATAACTCCCCCATTTCACAACAATTAATCTCCAAGTCCTTTTGGTCCTACCCTCTTAATATCCCTTAAATCCGTTCTTCTGTTTGCAGTGACAGGAGTTAGCCCTTTAGTACTTCTTACCAGCACTACTACAGCCTCCTAAATGCTCTACCTGTAGTCTCACTTTTCTTCAAAACCACCAGAGTAATTTTCTCAAACTATATATCTCATCATGTCACTTCATATTTATAATCCTTTAATGGCTCCCCACAGTATACACTCAACAAATCTGGTCATGTTCTTGCCCCTAATTACCTCTCCAGTCTCACTTCACAAGTCCTCTTTTCCTAATTTACATAAGTCATAATATTCTCCATGGAGTTCTCTACCAGTAAACTCTTTCAACCTTTATATATTTTGTTCCTTCTACTTTGTATACCTCTCCCAATTTCATAGGCTAACTCCTATTAATCCTTTAGAAATGAATTCAGTCATTACCTCTTTTAGGACACTGTCCTTGACCCCTTCAGTCTAGGTTTAGGAGTCCTCCTAAGTACAGTCTTTGTATTTCTAATATAATGGTTACTGCCTTCATTAGATGATAATCTCCTTGAGGGTAAGGATTGCTATAATTTTTTTCTCTTCCTACAGTTCATCCAGTATAAACTTCATTGAATGTTATACATCTAAAACTTATATAAATATTTATCGTACAATATAATGACTTTCAGGAATCAGCAGAATTATTTCTCAAGTCTATTATTGAAATAGAAATCTTACAGTAATTAATTGATATATCACTTTAATCTCTTGATACTTACTTCTTCCAGATCTTTCCACATTTCTTCACATTTTTTAATAAGTTCTTCCTTAGCAGTTGTAATATCTTCATCTGTAGTACTATCTGGATCTAGATCTTGGTTACTCACTGACATTGTCTTGTGGTTTCCTTAGCGTTATAAGAAAACCTAAAGTAAAAAATATTTGTTGAACACCTATTACTTGCCAGATACTCACCTAGGAGCTAAAGGTGTAACAGTGAACAAAATAGATTAAAATCCCTCCTATGATGGTGCCTACATTCTAGCTAAGAAAAACAAAAATAAGCCTAAAAATGTTAAAAATCATACTATAGTACATCAAATGATTTATAGTGCTATGAAGAAAAGAAAAGCAGAGAATATAGCCAGTGCTCAGGAAGCGGCAATGTAATTTTACATAAGGAGGCCATATGAAGTCACTGAGAAGTTGAGAACTGAGCAAAAACAGAAAGGAAATCATTGCGATCTGGTGATATTTAGGGGATGACGATCCAGGTGAGGTACCTGGAAGTGCAAAGGCCTTGGGCGATAAAATAGCCTTGTGACTAGAGCAGAAGATGTAAGATAGAGAACACCAGATGAGGTCAGAGAGATGATAACAGATCATGCAGGCTCTAGGCCATTTTAAGGACTCAGGCTGACATAGTAAGTGATTAAAGAGGAATGACATGATTTAAATCATGTTTTAACAGTATAACTCTGGTTAATTACAGCCAAGTAAGGACAGAAGCAGGAAAGCCTGTTAGAAAGCTATTGCAATAATCCAAGGATTAATACTGAGGCCGTACCAAATGTCTAATTCTGAATATATTTTTAACACATTTTGTACCGCTCAGGAGTTTTCTCGTGTTTCGCGCGCCATCTGTTAAGGACCACTCACGAGTTTTTCACGCCCATGGAAAAAGGAGCGAATCTAGATACTTATGTAAATTTTGTTTGGTCCCTCTTCATAGAGGAAAATGTTTTACGCAGTACCATACGTTAAAAAAGTACTAGGAACTTTAATTGTTTTTGTAAATAAAAATGTTATAATTGTTGAAAAACAACACCTAAAGCGCATTATGATGATTTAAATAACGTGCAGTTTGCCCAAAAACGCGCGGTCCCTGGCGTATGTCTTAGAGATTTCTATGTGGTGCGCAATGTGTTAAGATAGAGCCAGTAGGATTTCCTAACAGCTTACATATAGTGTAAAATGAAGAGAGGAGTCAATTATTACTGAAAAGGTTTGGACCTGTGCAATTGGAAAGATGGAGTTGCCAATTACTGAGATGGGGAAGATGGTGGAAGAAACAAATTCAGCAAGATTAAGAATTCAGTTTTGGCCTGGCCAGCATGGCTCAGTGGTTGAGCATCGACCTATGAACCAGGTCACTGCTCAATTCCTGGTCAGGGCATATGCCCAGATTTCGACTCTATCCCCAGTGAGGGGTGTGCAGGAGACAGCCGATCAATGATCCCCTCTCATCACTGATCTTTCTATCTCTCTCTCCCAGCCTGAAATCAATAAAAGTATGTATATTTTTAAAAAGTGTGTACACATTTTGGGGGACACCCTATATTTGCACAAGTCTACATGGGTATGCTTACTGCAGCATTATTTATTTAAAAAAAAAAATTATACTAGTAAGTGTAACTGAACAGATTGTCTAGGTTTAAAACCTGGCTTCAATACTTACAAGCTGTGTGACCTTGGGCAAGACACTTAAACTGGCTGTCCATCAGTTTCCTTTATCTTTAAAATGAAGATAATCAGACACACAAAAAAGTGATCTGATTAGAGCAGAAGGCAGAGAAGAAATGAGACCAGCTAGGTAGAATAGGCCAGATAAAGGGAGTCTTTAAAACTAAAAGCAAAACAAACAAAAACCCTTAGAAAGTACTTACTACCGGCAGTTCCTTTCCTGTATCTGGGGTCCACATAAAGGAAAAGTAAAGGAGAGATTCATCTAGTTTGAAATACAGTAGGTAACCAGGAGACTGCTAAGTAGGTTTTTTAAAAAGCAGTGATTTAGGGAGGTCATTTTGACAAGTTGTACTTAACGGATTAAAAAACAAAAGATTAAGATGGTAAATGTCATGTTAGGCGTTTGTCTTTAACCACAGTATATTTCCTTTCTTTTTTTAAAGAAGAGAGCCGAAGTCCAGAAGGCCACTAAGGGCTGGAAGCCTAGACCAGGGAGCAGGCGGAAGGGTGAGCGGTCCCGCCGTGGGCCACTCGGGCAGGGCTGGGTCTCTCCCCAGAAAACAGTAGCCAGCGCTCGCCACCTTCTTCGGAGCGTGTGTGGGAGGAGCGAGCAGCTCTGGGAGAAGACCTGCTGGGGGCACTAGCGGGAGCCCAGGGAGCCCGTTCCTTCCACTCCCCACCGCGCCGTCCTTCTCCCCTAACCCGCGGGGTTCTAGAGCCGAAGAGCCGGGCTCCAGGCCCCGGTTCCCAGGAGGTCAGGGTCCCGGTTGGCGCGGTCGCCCCGGCCCGTTTCTTACCACTGACGTCCCAGACCTGCAGCCGCCGCCTCCAGCTGTCAACAAGCCTGCGCCCGGGATCCGCGCGCGCTGCTTGCTGATTGGACCCGTCACAGCCAATCCCGAGCCTTTCTCGGCGGCTGACAAGCCGGCTGCGCTGCCCGGGGATTGGTTGTTGAGCTGGGAGCGTCGCGCCTTTTGTGACGATTCGGGCGACATGGCGGCGGAAGCGGGTGGCGATTCCCAGCTAAGAAGGAGAAGGCGCCGGGACCCGGAGGAGCCGGAGCAAACGGAGCGCAAAGAGAGGGAGCTGGCAGTGGCGGCAGCCATGGCCCAAGGGAACGAAGAGGATGATGAAGAGCGCTGGGTTGGGCCTTTACCGGTAGAGGCAACGTTGGCCAAGAAGAGGAAAGGTAGTGGCAGGGATTGGCACGGGCCGGATGGGCTTGCTGCGATGCCCCGAGTGGGGGCGTGAAAGCCAGGCCCGGAGACGCTGGTGTGTTTGTGAGGTTTTGTGCCCTCGGAACCGAGGGTCGTCTTCTCGCTTCTGGCCGCTCTGGGCCTCTGCGTGCCCCCGAAGTAATGATTCGGACGCAGGACAGCGTCTTTTCGATCATGTCAAATACTGTCAATCACTGAGTTGTTATGTAGATGCTAATGCTTATTTATGCCAGGGCTTTCTATGTTCTTGGCACCTCTCGTGTGGTCCCTGTATACAGCGGCCCTGGGAGGCTGGGATCTGTAACTCCGGTTAGGAGCTTGGGAGGGAGTTCTGGGTCTCTTAGAGGCGTTCAGCCCCGGAGCGGTGTCAGGTATGGGGACGCGAGGCGGGGGTATTTAGAATCATCACGTGGACGTAGGCAAAGGTCGGTGCAACCCTGACTCTTCAACTAATGAGTTTTGTGACCCAGGGGTAAAAGTTTCCCGGATCACACATATTTTCATCGAAAACACGAGGTCTGTGGTTTTCAAACCTTACTCCTTACATACCAGGACATGAAGCATTTTGCTGTTAAGGTGGAACAGTGACAAAATGTTATCAAACAAAAAGAAGTGAGTAAAGGAATAGATTGCATTTTCTTTTCCTTCAAGTTCTATGAAATGTTTCCTTAAATGGGCAAGGCCATTAAAATGTGATCTTTTAAAAATTCAAATCTTACTTGATCACTTTCCTTACTTAACTCTTTCATTATTTCTCATTATTGTCAAAATAAAGTCCAAACTCCCTATGATGGCTTACAAGGCCTTTCACCATACGCTCCCTCTCTCCTTATCTGGCCATCGTATTTCCTTAATAACCCCTTGTCGTTTCTCCTGTGCACGTGGGCCATACTCTTTCTCCACCAGATGACTGTTGGGTATCTTGGTGTCTGTCTCTACCTGGGATATTCACCCTCAACCCTTTGACTTGGCTAACTTTTTGTTGTTGTTCAACCCTTTGCACTCAGGTCAGATATCACCTCCTCTGGGAAGCCTGTGGCTTCACCAGTCTGGGCTGGGTTTCTAAAGCACATTGCTAATAACTCTGAGATAATGTTTACCACAGGTAGTCTTCAAATTTTATGTATCCGAATTTTGAAAAAGCTTTTTTTTTTTTTTAATCCTCACCCTAGGATATTTCCCATTGATTTTTAGAGAGAGTGGCAGAGAGAGGGAAAGGGAAAGGCAGAGAGAAATACCGATGTGAGAGAAACACATCGGTTGGTTGCCTCCTGCATGTGCTCTGGCCAAGGGCACAAATCACCAAGGTATGTGATTTGTGCCCTTGACCAGAATCCTTTCCGATGCTCTATCCGCTGAACCAACCGACTAGGGCAAAAAAGCAATTTTTTTTAACCTTGTACATTGACACCCTTAGTGTTATTACCTTCTTCTTTTTTTTATTGCCACGGCTTCCAGATAAATGTTTCTGTAATAACTTTTCCTCATTGCACATGTTACATTTTGAAATTGTATATTTATTCATGTTATTGTCTGATTAATGTTTCTCTCCACTGCTAAGACTAAACATATAAGAGCAAGTCTTGCTGCATAGCTATGCATATAGCAGGTACTCAATAAGTATTTACTGAATGAATAAATATTACAGTATTTATGCTATTACTTATTTTATTGAATTAGAATATTCTTGCATATCCTTTTTTATAGAAAATAAGTGTGGGAGGATCAAAAAATATCAAAGTGCTGATATTAATATTAGGAGACAATGATCTTAAAAACTTAAAACAATTGAGACAGATACAGAAATTATTAGGTGTGAAAATCTTCACCCTTAATTAGATGCTTATTGTATTTAAGTCACTCCATAGTGTATTCAGTTTGAAAAAAAATTGAAATTTCAAAGATGTATGAAATGTTTTAAAAAATCATTGAAGCCCTGGCTGGTGTGCGCAGTGGTTAGAGCATGCGCCCCAAGAGCAAAAGGGAGGCAACCAAGCTGTTTCTCTGTCTCTTCCTCCCACCCTCCCACCCCACTGCCTTCTACTCTCTAAAAATCAATGGAGAAAATATCCTTGGGTAAGGATTAACAGCAACAACAAAAATATCATTGAAGATTTTGTCTAAAAGGACAGGAGTTGAATAATATATTTAACTTTCTAGAAATGGAACTATTTCCTTTAACGCATTGTTTGGATATTGGACTTTTGAATACATTTTCAGAAAGACATTATAAATGACTAGAGGCCTGGTGCATGAAATTTGTGCAAGAGTAGGCCTTCCTTCCCCCGTCTGCTGGCACCGGCTTCCCTCTGGCACCTGGGACCCGGGCTTCCCTCGCAGCCCCGGCTTCGTCCGGAAGTTCGTCTGGTCTAAT
Source organism: Myotis brandtii (assembly GCF_000412655.1). Classification (NCBI taxonomy): domain Eukaryota; kingdom Metazoa; phylum Chordata; class Mammalia; order Chiroptera; family Vespertilionidae; genus Myotis; species Myotis brandtii. The sequence continues at coordinate 11,104,036 of NW_005353967.1, forward strand.
TAGCATATTTTGCTTTTTTTATTATAGATTGTATGGCACTACCTTTAATTAAACTAATGGATTCTCAAGGACAGAACTATGTGTTACTCTTCTTTATTCCATGTGCCTTGGAATTTATTTTCAATAAATATCTGTTCAATAAGTGAACTAACTGGCAGCAAAAGGCATGTGTATCAGATAGGATCAAATTTAACTCCATATTACAGAAAATAACAAAATAACATTGAAAAGATAAAGATATACTTCTCTCATATGTAAAAGAAGTCCCAAAGTAGGTAGTCTAGGATTGGTATGGAGGCTCCAAAGGAACCTAGGCTTTTTCCAGTGTTCTGCCCCAGCATTACTAGGGAATGGCCCTCACCTTTGTCCTGAGTGGGTATTAGAATTACGGTGCTCATGTCCCAGTTCCAAGCTGTAGGACTGAGGAAGGGAAGAAGGGTACACCTTTTGAAGAAGAATTCTTGACTGTGACACAACATTTCCACTTTTATCTCATTGGTACAAGGTTACACCTAACTGCAGGAGAAGGTGAGAAAGGTTATCTTATAGCTGGATGTCAGTATGCTCATATAAAAACGGGGATTTTGGCTCTAACCGGTTTGGCTCAGTGGATAGGGCGTCGGCCTGCGGACTGAAGGGTCCCAGGTTCGGTTCCGGTCAAGGGCATGTACCTTGGTTGCGGGCACATACCCAGTGGGGAGTGTACAGGAGGCAGCTGATCGATGTTTCTAACTCTCTATTCCTCTCTGTAAAAAATCAATAAAATATATTTTTTTTAAAATGGGGATTTTGTTACTAAAAATGATGGGAAAAGTAATCCATTGGACACAGCTTTGAGTCTGATATACAGTAGTTATAAAAAAAACTGAAATAGCTCATTTTACTTGGCAACTTTGTGGACATTTTGGGGTAAATAAAATAGTCATTGGATTATTTTGTTAGGTACACATATAATATCTTTTACCTGTAAAATTGTTTATGGCTCATATAATGAAATGAATATTTTCTCACATCATCACTCTTAAAAATGTTTTGCCCCTGGAAAGTGCTTTGGAAGCAGTCAACTGGATACTCTCTAGGGCAGTGGTTCTCAACCTTCCTAATGCCGTGACCCTTTAATACAGTTCCTCATGTTGTGGCGACCCCCAATTTCATTGTTACAAATTGAACATAATTAAAGCATAGTGATGAATCAAAAAACAATATGTAATTATATATGTGTTTTCCGATGGTCTTAGGCGACCCCTGTGAAAGGGTCGTTCGACCCCCAGGTTGAGAACCGCTGCTCTGGGGTTTTCTCAACTCTAAAAAAAACCAGTATATTGCTTCAAAGAGGATTAGTGCCTTAAAGATAAACTGAGACATCTTATAGATGGCTACTGGCCTCTTATTATTTAAATTAGCACTAATAATTGGATCTATGTGGTTAGAAAAATGGTTGTGGTATTTTCATGAAGCTTTTTAAGGTTTTTGGTTTTGTTTTTGAATGAAACCTTCATATTAAGCCAGTCATTCAGTGCCTAAGTTTTGGGGACAGTTAAGTATGTATGTATTACCTAAGAACTTGTGACTGGCTAAATATTAGTGCTGTTCAATATTATGCAATAATAAAAGTTACAACTGACATGAGACACTGGATTTTTGTTTTTATTACATGTGGAATAGACAGAAATTCAAGAAAATCTAGATGAAAAGACAACATGGAATTTAGAAAATACAAAATAGTATTGAGTTCCAGTTGTTAAAAATAATTTTTTCTTTTTTTCTCAGTTCTAGAGTTTGAAAGAGTCTATCTTGATAATCTCCCCAGTGCATCTATGTACGAGCGCAGTTACATGCATAGAGATGTTATCACCCATGTAGTGTGCACCAAGTAAGTGTATCATATCTTCTTACATTTTCTGAAAAGATTTTTTTTAAATGCTTCAATTTTGACATGAACTAATAGAAGTAACTTTAGGATATTATGGATTTCTGTTTAATTTTATAGGTTCAGTGGAAGTTTAAGTTAAAGGCTGACATGTTCTTTCCTATATCACACAAGGAATGCATCCTCTAAGACATAACTCCTCAGTTTGTGTGCATGTCTTTTGGAAATAAATGCCAAAAGAAGATGAGGTTTCCAGAAGAAGAGTATATTAGTTAAACAGATGGAGTAATTGGTAGCTGGCCCCGTCAGTACTAATGGGGAAAATGATGAGAACTAAGACAACCTGGAAATGTCACAGGACCTTCAAAATAAATGAGTGGGATTTGAAGAATAATCATCATAATAGTAATATTCTACTGTATGTTAAGTGCGTATTATACCCAATACTGTTCTAAAGCTTTTTCATAAATTATTTTGTTCATCTTAAGAACAGTCTAATGAGGTAGTAATATAACCTACATTTTATAGGTGAGGAAATGGCAGATGAGGCTGGAGCAAAAAATGCAAGGATTAAGTCTTAGAGAGTTTTCTATTCCTTGTATGGATTTTGAGCCTGTAATCAGGAGAGTAACATCAGGTTTGTTTTTTTTAAGACCACTCTGGCTGTGGTGAGATTAATGGACTTAAATAGGGCCAGAATGGATATAGTAAGAGCAGTTAAGAGACTAGTATAGAAATCTAGATGAGATATGATGGTGACGTGGATGATATTGGCTGTGATTATGGAAAGAAGTAGATGAATTACTTTGCTCTTTGGATCAGTCTATTCTTAATCTCTTGGAAGCCATTTAAGATATACATGTAATTAAAATATCATTTTTAATTGTGGTAATATAAAATATTCTTATTTTTCCTTTATAGAATAATTCTGACAGACATTAGCACTTTTCCCAATCCAAAGTCATCACTGTATAAAGCAGTATATTGGACTAGAATTGCTATCACTCTCTCCTCAAGTTTTTCTGTTGTTATTGTTAATCCTTACCCGAGGATATTTTTCCCATTAAGTTTTTAGAGTGGAAGAAAGAAAGGGGTGAGGAGAGAGAAACATTGATGTGAGAGACACATTGATTGGTTGCCTCCCACATGTGCCCCAACCAGGCCAGGGATCGCACCTGAAACGCAGGTACATGCCCTTGATTGGGAATCAAACCCGTGACACCTCGGTGCTCGGGCTGACGTTCTATTCACTGAGCGACACTGTCAAGGCTCCTCAAGTTTTTTTGTTTTGTTTTGTTTTTAGCCCAAAACAGCAGGGTATAATAGAAAGATTATAGAATTTGAAGTTAGGCAGATCTGACATTGAATGCCGCTCTTCAGTTGTGGACCTAGGAAAAATACATTTAACATTTCAAAACTATTTTCTAATTCATAAAATGATGATAAAAAATACCTACACTAATAGAGTTCCTGTAAAGATTAAATATGGTAATGTGTGTAAAGTACCTGGCACATACTAGGTTTCAATAAATGGTTTCTATTTTTATACACCTGCAGACAAGATTATTCTGTACAAAATATTTTTTTCCCCTAACTATATTTTTGGTAATTTAAACAACCAAAATACCTTGCATAGAATACAAACAAACTTATGTTGAATTTTGCTGTATATGAAAGTAATATGTGGAGATTTAATTTATGAATTCTGAAAAATAGAACCTTTTCCCTATGAAAAGATAGCCTGTAGGGTAATTTTAACATTAAAATACTCTTAAGGTCTAGTGATTCCCAGTGAGATTTCTTTATTTTTTTAATGTCAAGTCCCAACTCAATTCTGAGCCTAGGTCTTAAGATGAAAATTAGTTACGATATCCAGAAAAGAACTTCAAAATTTACAATGTTCTATCTATCCTAATATAGTGGCCAGCATAAAGGAAGATTTTTTTGAAAACCTATTCTGAAAGAGTCAGAGATTCTCAGTGAATGATTGGCTTGGGGATATTGAGCGATTCATAGATTTGTTTTAGATGTTAACTTTTATAATTTCATATGTGCAGGACAGACTTTATTATTACTGCCAGTCATGATGGACATGTTAAGTTCTGGAAAAAGGTAGAAGAAGGAATTGAATTTGTTAAACATTTTCGCAGTCACCTGGGTAAGAATTTCACCTTTTCTTTTTTGGCTCTCTTAAACTGTACTAACGTTTTGTGTGTGTGTGTGTGTGTGTGTGTGTGTGTGTGTGTGTGTGTGTGTGTTTTAAGTTCCAAATATACTTATTATTAAATATAATAATGTTAGCTCTGTAAAGTTTCTTTTAAACTGATTTTTTTTCTTTGAATTGTGTGCATTTATATCATTGGTATTTGATGTTTTAATTTTATTTATTTAAACAGGAGTTATTGAAAGTATTGCAGTTAGCTCTGAGGGAGCATTGTTTTGTTCTGTGGGTGATGATAAAGCAATGAAGGTGTTTGATGTAGTGAACTTTGACATGATCAATATGCTGAAGCTTGGGTGAGTCTTTTCTAAATTACATATTTTTTCACTTAGTGAACTCATTTTTAAAAAAATATATTTTTATTGATTTCAGAAAGGAAGGGAGAGGGAGAGAGAGATAGAAATATCAATAACGAGAGAGAATCATTGATTGGCTGCCTCCTGCGCAACCCCTATAGAGCCCCCAACCTGGGCATGTGCCTGACCAGGAATTGAACCAGGTCCTCTGGGTTCATAGGTCGACGCTCAACCACTGAGCCACACCAGCAAGGCATGAAATAATTTTTCAACTAAACTTCACCCATAGGTATTTCTAAACAGAATATGTTACCATTCCATTAAAAAATGTACCTTTGGATTTCTCTTGGGAAATGGTGAGTCCTTGTTATGATGCTATTTGGAGGTTTCTGATGTGGTTTTTGTCATAATCACTGCAGAAATTTCCAAACAGCATCATAGCAAGAATTCATTATATCTCTTTAACACTGCTTAATAACAAGGGTCCATCATGTCTAATTTACTGGCACTTAGAGTTAAACTTGTGGTATTGTTCTTAGAAAGCTAATGCACATTTTTAGAATAGAAGTTAATTGTTGATGATTTTAAACTTTGAAGTATATTGATACCCAAACTTTGTAGTTAAACTGTACAGTAATGAGACTAATACTTTGCTTCAAGCATGTCTTTTTAAAGATAACACACACCTGCATTTATATACACCTAAATGAATGTCACCTTGAAAGTTTTAGCATTGTTGTCAGAAACAGTTTTGAGACATGTTTTTGTCTGCTCAGACTGCCACAACAAAAGACCAAAGATTGGTTGGCATAAACAGAAATTTATTTTCTCACAATTCTAGAGGCTGGAAAGTCCAAGGTCAAGGTTGCAGCAGGGTTTGGTTTCTGGTGTGAATTCTCTTCTGTGTTTCACATTGTATTTTCATTGGGAACAGGGGATGAAAGGAGGAATGATATCTCTCTCTTCTTTTTAGAAGGCCACAGGCCTATGGGGGTAGGGCCCCACCCATAAGGCCTCATTTAAACTTAATTACCTCCTAAAGACCCTGTGGCCACATACAATTACATTGGGGGTTAGAGCTTCATCATATGAATTAGGATGGAGAAAAACAGTAGTTCAATACAGAGCAGGACTCCTTTTGGAATTTCCTATTAAACCAGTGTACAAGCCACTAAAGGAAATCAGTCTCATTTATGGTCAGAACTTATTTTTTTTACTACAAATAGAAACACCTATTGATCATCTGTCTTACTCCCCAGCTTTGTTTCCCCATGTTAGCTATTTTTAAAAATCAAATCTATTCATAAATGTTGAACATTTGCCACCTTTGCAAATACTGACAGAGTATTTTTTTAGGCTTTGATAGAAATTCTAAGAGTCCCAAAAATGTTTTGAGCATCAGCACCATCATTAGAATAACTAACTTCTCAGACTGATTACTTTGAAGGAGACAACACTCATTTAAGTGTAAAAGTTTGGTGTGTTGATTAACTCTGTCTCATTTTTTTATACTCTGCTCATCAGGGAGCATGTTCAAAGCTTATAGTTATAATATCAAGTTACCAATTAGGAGAGTGTGATAAAAGCATGATTTTCTTTTGAACATAGTCATAACTAAAATATTTTGAGTTTTAATATTTCAAGGATGGATTTATAACATACTGTTCATGCTAATGTACTTAAGAGTAAGTTATATATAGACTGAGATCAGAGATTCAAAAAGCATTGCCTCAAACTATCTTAAGCCCTAGGTCTAGTTAGGTTTCCTTTTCTACTCAAGAGAAGTGAATGGTCTGCTATAGCAATTCTCTTCTTGTAGATCAGGGGTCCTTTAAACTATATTCCGGCCCTCCAACAGTCTGAGGGACAGTGAACTGGCCCCCTGTTTAAAAAGTTTGAGGACCCCTGTTGTAGATTGTAGATCTTCAGAAGTTATTATCAATGCACTGATGAGGTCAATATGAGAAAAATCAGTAACTGTCCTTAGTTGTTCCTCCCCATTCTGTAATTCTCTGCCTTTTTTGAGCAGGGAATCCAAAACTAGCCAAATCACTGGTCACTGACCAGGACATTTTTTGGTGGTAGGAGTAGGAAGGGATGCTTATTTCTTGTATTGACCTTCTTTTTCTCTCAATTCTTTATTATTTCAGCTATTTTCCTGGACAATGTGAATGGATCTATTGCCCAGGGGATGCCATATCATCAGTTGCTGCTTCTGAGAAAAGTACAGGAAAAATTTTTATTTATGATGGTCGAGGAGATAACCAGCCACTTCATGTTTTTGACAAACTCCATACGTCACCTCTTACTCAAATACGGCTAAACCCAGTTTACAAAGCAGTAGTGTCTTCCGACAAATCTGGAATGATTGAATACTGGACTGGGCCTCCCCATGAATATAAATTCCCCAAAAATGTGAACTGGGAATATAAAACTGACACAGATTTATATGAATTTGCCAAGTGCAAGGCTTATCCAACCAGCATATGTTTTTCACCTGATGGGAAGAAAATAGCTACAATTGGTTCTGATAGAAAAGTTAGGATTTTCAGGTTTTTAACTGGAAAACTCATGAGAGTCTTTGATGAATCACTAAGTGTAAGTGCAATTTAAATTTAATATATAAACTCTCTTCCCTAGGTTTATTTCTTCTGAGCCAATGATCCTTTTAGTATGTATCTGTTTTTTTCTGTTTTGTTTTGTTTGCAAGCTCATTCTTTTAAGATCTTCAGAACTCATTCTAAGCCACCCTCTCTTCCCACTCTATTCACTCTTATCTGTCTGTGACTATTCCCAAATTTATTTCTCCAGGTTTCTATTATGAACAGACCTGGTACTGTCTTTTCTATTTTTTCCTTTTTTTTCTTCTATCTTCATGAATGGCATCAATATCCATTAATTGCACAAGCCAGAAACCTGAGTCATCCTTAACTCTGCTTCCTTACCCCTCTATTTAATTTGTATCATGAGTCTTGACAATTTTACTTTCTAAATATACTTTAAATCCATCCTCTTACTTTCAGCACACCTGTCACTACCATAATTCATGATCTTTTGCCTGACTTATAACATGATCTGCTAGTATCTAATCTGTTATCCATGCTACATGTAGAGTAATTTTTTAAAAGCACATGTTTGCCATTTTTTTTTTAATTAAATCTTTATTGTTCAGGTTACATTTGTTCCTCTTTTTTTCCCCCCCATAACTCCCCTCCTCCCAGTTCCCACCCCAAATTATAATCACCAGTTCATTCTGTACATCAGATTATTTATTCACTTGATTCTTAGATTCACTTGTTGATAGATGCATGTTTGTTGTTCACAATTTGTATCTTTACCTTTTTCTTCTTCCTCTTCTTAAAGGATACCTTTCAGCATTTCGTATAATACTGGTTTAGTGGTGATGAACTCCTTTAGCTTTTCCTTATCTGTGAAGCTCTTTATCTGACCTTCAATTCTGAATGATAGCTTTGCTGGATAAAGTAATCTTGGTTGTAGGTTCTTGGTATTCATCACTTTGAATATTTCTTGCCATTCCCTTCTGGCCTGCCAAGTTTCTGTTGAGAAATCAGCTGACAGTCGTATGGGTATTCCCTTGTAGGTAATTGAGTCTCTTTCTCTTGCTGCTTTTAAGATTCTCTCTTTGTCTTTTGCTCTTGGCATTTTAATTATGATGTGTCTTGGTGTGGTCCTCTTTGGATTCCTTTTGTTTGGGGTTCTCTGCGCTTCTTGGACCTGTAAGTCCATTTCTTTCACCAGGTGGGGGAAGTTTTCTGCCATTATTTCTTCAAATAGGTTTTCAATATCTTGCTGTCTCTCATCTTCTGGCACCCCAATTATTCTGATGTTTGTACGCTTGAAGCTGTCCCAGAGGCTCCTTACACTATCTTCGTATTTTCGGATTCTTTTTTCATTTTGCTTTTCCGGTTGGGTGTTTTTTGCTTCTTCGCATTTCAAATCTTTGGCTTGATTCTTGGGCTCCTCTGGTCTGCTATTGGGTGTCTGTATAATATTCTTTATTTCAGTCCGTGTATGCTTAATTTCTAGTTTCTTTATCATAGCATCGAGGGTCTCATTAGTTTTCGTGAGTCTCTCCTCAAGTTTATTGGCAGCTTCTAGCACATTTTTGCAAGCCCTCAAAATTGCGTTTTTTAGCTCTATATCGTCCATTTCTGTCATGTTTTTTTGTCTCCGCATTTTTTATGCTTTCTTGGTGCACCCCCTAGTGGTCTTTGTGCGCAGTCTTGTTCTAGTTGAGCCTTGATTGTTGTAGTTAATACTAGAGGGATTTGACCACCAGGCCGACTGGCTGTGTGAATCAGTAAAAGCACATGTTTGATCATGGCTTCCTCTGAACCTTTCAGTTACTTCCTGTTGTTCTTAGGATCAAGACCAAAATAATGGCCTGCCATGTTGTGGTGTCTGCCTACTATTACAGCCTAGTGCAGGGGTGGGCAACCTTTTTGTGAGTGCGTGCCAAAACCAGCAAAATCTCTGACTCAAAATTCTTCTGCGTGCCAACCCTAATTTTTTGAGAACATGTTATGCCTACTTGATATCTCTTAAGGTGTACGTATGTGAAGAACCTTGAAGAAATAATAAAATCCATTCGAGCGACAAAAACACAGTATATGATGATGAAAGATACATTTATTTTTTAATGTATACGTGTACACTGATAGTCCGACAGAAAACTTTATGACTCCATTTGATATTATCAGTGGGACTTTTGCTGCTGCATCACTGATGACAGAGATTTTACATCAGGTTTATATTTCGTGACCTTCAGAGATATGCACGAGCTACTATTATCCGTCAGGCTACTCCTATTACAAGACTTAACAAAATTCATCACTGAGAACAAAGATTCGCAATTGTAAATGGAAGATTATAAGAGAGGGTTTCGTGTGCCAGCAAAAGTTACTGGCATGCCATGTTTGGCACGCGTGCCAGGGGTTGCCCACCCCTGGCCTAGTGTAACTTACCTTTCTCCCTGCCTTTTACTCTAGCCAGTTAGGCCTTGCTTCAGTTTCTTGAACATTCTGTTCCTTCTACCTGGAGTTACCCCTCCCTCCATCTCTCCCATTACCTGTTGAACTTGTTCTTCAAATCTCAGTGAAAGGGTCTCTTCCTGTGGTAGTTTTTCACTATTCATCCAGTCTAGGACAACTTTTTTTATGTGACTGTATATTACTATTGTCTTTTAGAAAGCATTTTGTATGGTCTGATTATTTGATTCATGTATATCAACCTCCAATAGACTAAACTTTATACAATCTATGGTCCTGTATCTGTTTTGGCTCATGATTGTATCTCCAGCATTAAGAATAGTACCTGACACATAATTACTGCTAACAAGAATTTGTTAGAGTGTATCATTATAGAATAAGAGTATATCCATGCAGAGTTAACTAGTTTTTCTGGAAATTGGATCTCATCAGCTGTTTTCATCAAGTAGTTCTTTAACTGCTAGTGGTAAGTCTGTGTTGAACCTTTGTAGCAGTAATGTATACTGTATGACAGTGTTGATTCCAGTCTCAGTAGTAACCAATTTACATTATATTCCCTGCATTAAGCTCTTCAAAAATTCTATCACTCTTATTAGTGGCACTGTTGTTTGGTGGCAAGTGTTAAATATAATTTGCAAAACTCTACCAACTTGCAGCTCTTCTAAGCTTCCTTAGGAAAAGAAATATTCAAATCCTAGTTTCTGGATATAATCTCTTTAACATACATACTCTGAGCTGTTCAGTCCCCTCTATTTCTTCATTATTGTCTTCAACATTTGTTGAAGTGATAGAACTAAAGTATCAAGAGCTCAGTATTAAAACCTATGTCAGGAGTTGATTCAGAATGAGAGAATTTGAAAAAAAAAGAAAAAGGCAAATGCCATTTAAATTAGTTCCAATGCTAGTAACTAGTAAGTCACTGGGTTTTCACAGTTCCATGTCACAGGGGGAAGTTTCTAACCAGTTAGAGTCCTAGTTTAAAAGACAAGAAATTTGGACAGTGTGAAGTATCTTTTGGCATTTATTAGCCAGAATCACTGCATATGGCCACACAGTTGTGTATCACAGAGGCCTTGCTAGTAAGGCTAGAATTCTGTAGCAGGATTCTACTTATCAGGTTAGATTAACATAAAATAAATATATGGCTCAGTGGTTGAGTGTCGCCCTATGAACTAGGAGGTCAAGGTTCAATTCCTGGTCAGAGCACATGCCCAAATTGCTGGCTTGATTCCCAGGAGGGGGCATGCAGGAGGCAGCCAATCAATTATTCTCTGTCGTCATTGATGTTTCTATCTCTCTGTCTCCTTTCCTCTCTGAAATCACTGGCAGATGGTCATCTACAAACTTTGTCTTGAAACTGAATCCTCTCTCTAACATCTAAGCTGTTTCTGACATATGAATATAGGAATCAATAACATATATTAGTCTCACAGATTGGAGAAAAGGAACTCTAATGACTAGGCTTTTTAGCTGGTCTATAAGACCATTCCCTAACACACATACCTCCTTTTGATTTTTGGAGCATATTGTTCATTCCATATATAAAAAACTGAAGATTTCTAGTTAACACAGACATGAAAAAAGTAGTAGATGGAACATAAGTCTGGTTTATTTTCAACTGCAATGGAGAACTACTTCTGAATTATGCTCTTTGATGCCCTAAATGTCTGGAAAACTAAATGTAAAGATCATATATTCTGGGAGGCCTATAGTGTCATAATAGTAATTGGATGTGACCCCTGTTTTTGTGTATTAATTATCTAAAAAAAAAAGTAGCCCTAACTAGTTTGGCTCAGTGGATAGAGCATCTGCCTGCGGACTAAAGGGTCCTAGATTCAATCCCCATCGGGGGCACGTGCCTGGGTTGTGGGCTTGATCCCCAGTAGGGGGCGTGTAGGAGGTGGCCAGTCTATATTTCTCTCTCATCATTGATGTTTCTATCTCACCCTTTCCCTTCCTCTCTGAAATCAATAAAATAATTTTTTAAAAAAGTAAAACAAATTTCCAAACTAAAGTATACCCATAAAAATAAGCATCTATCCTACATCATATTTACTAATGATAATCTAACTATAAGTATTACTCCATGTCAAAACAACTTGAAGTATTTTCTGAAATATCCTGAAATTGTTACACATTAGTGAACTAATAAGATTTTATTCATTCAATAAGAATTGAGTGCTGCCCTAGCTGGGTGGCTCAGTTGGTTAGAGCATGATCCCCTGTACCCTGCATATGATCCCAGTTAGGTTGCACATCCTGGTTGGGGAGTGTCTCATCAATGTTTCTCTCTCTTTCTCCTCCTCCTCCTCCTTCTTCTCTGCCCCCTCCTCCTCCTCCCTTTCCACCCTCTCTCCCCCCTAGTTCCCTTCTCTCACTCTCATTCTCCTTCCTTCTCCCTCCCTCTTCTTCTCCATCTGTCTCTAAAATCAATAAACATATCCTAGGGTGAGGGTTAAGACAAAAAAATTGAGTGCTTATTGTGTCTCCTTCTCCTCCCGTTCCCCTCCTCCTCCTCCTCTCCCTCCTCTCCCTCCTCCTCCTCCTCCTCTCCCTCCATTCTCACCTCTTTCCTACGAGATAAATTCTGGTGAATTAATTTGTGTGTGTGTGTTTTTTAGTCTTTATGTCAGTGGTTCTCAACCTTCTGGCCCTTTAAATACAGTTCCTCATGTTGTGACCCAACCATAAAATTATTTTCGTTGCTACTTCATAACTGTAATGTTGCTATTGTTATGAATCATAATGTAAATATCTGATATGCATGATGGTCTTAGACGACCTCTGTGAAAGGGTCGTTTGACCCCCAAAGGGGTTGCAACCCACAAGTTGAGAACCTCTGGCTTAGTATGTTAGGCCCTGTGATCCTTATATAAGGACTTCATAGTCTACAGCTACATCATCTAATATAGTAGCCACTAGCCATATGTGGCTCTTGAGTACTTGGTATGTGGCTAGTTCAAATTGAGAAACTGAAAGTACGAAATACAATTTCAAAGATTTAATATAAGAAAAAAATGTAATTTTATTGAATTGCTTAATGTTTAAATGTTAATATTTTGGATATGTTGGGTTAAATAAAACATTAATTTTAACTCTCATTTTTGTTTAATGTAGCTACTTGAAAATTTTAAATTACTTATATGGTTTGCATTATATGTCTAATAGAAACTGCTAGTCTGTAGCTTATAAATGGCAGCAGAAATTTCCTATAAAGTAGTAATTACATTGACTGTTTTTTTTTATTTAATTAGAAGAACCAGTTAGTGTAAATTATTTTTTATGATTGAAATAGTGTTTAGAATCCTCCATACGAGATAACACAAATACACAAACTGTCAGTTGCTCTTAATGTATACTCTGCTTCTATTTGAATTCACATTCCCTTTATTATGTAGCTTTTTTGTTAATAAATGGGTTGTTTCCTAGATGTTTACTGAACTACAGCAAATGAGGCAACAGCTACCAGACATGGAATTTGGCCGACGAATGGCTGTAGAACGTGAGTTGGAGAAGGTGGATGCAGTGAGATTAATTAATATAGTTTTTGATGAAACTGGACACTTTGTGCTATATGGAACAATGCTGGGCATTAAAGTTATAAATGTAGAAACAAACCGGTAAGCTTTAATATGCTGTATTTTTTTAAAATGCATTTATTGGGGACCATTTCCTCCTTCAGGGAAACAATGGGAGTTTTGTTTGTTCCAAGACAAGTGGAATGGTCCCAAATGTCTAAACTTAACCAAATGTTTTGACTGGATTTTTCTGTGGTCTTTCTGTTGTTTATACTCTTATGTAAAAAGTTTCCACTCATGTTTGTGAAAGAAATGGAAAGAAGATATGCATAGTTTCAAGTTGTTGTTGTTGTTTTTTTAACAAGTTATAGTCTGTCTTTTGATTATTGATTTAAATTAGCCTGGTTCATGTTAAATGTTGCCAAATATTTTAACCACAGAATTCGGCATTACATCCTGCTAGACATAAAATCAGAACTTAAAATGCATGAAACCACAATAAGCCTTTTGTGCAAACAGTCCATTTGGTTTTAGTTCAGAAAGCTACAATCAGATACTATCACTGAAGGTAAATAAAAAGAACTTAAAAGTATATTTTAAGGAGAAAAAAATCTTATGCTGTACATTCTCACATATAAACAAATTTATATTTAGTTCTTAGCAATACAAAAATCTTTGAAGGTTTGCACATAGACCAAAATAATGGGGATAGGTTAAAACTATATGACTGAACAATTGCAATTTTTTTTTTACCTGAAAATTATAGCTCCATACCAATTTTAAATAGCTTTTTTTGGTGGTGAGGTGGGTAAAGAAACACTTTTAAAAAATCTTCCACTATTTTGTACAAAGATCAAGGATAGCTGATTCCCAGCTTTTATCTGTTAAATTGTTATGATTGGAATTAACTCTGAAAATTTTATTGTATAAAACGTGTTTTCCAGGTGTGTGCGGATCTTAGGCAAGCAAGAAAATATTAGGGTGATGCAATTGGCTTTGTTCCAGGGAATAGCCAAAAAACATCGTGCTGCAACTACTATAGAAATGAAAGCTTCTGAAAACCCCGTTCTTCAGAATATTCAAGCTGACCCAACAATAGTCTGTACGTCTTTCAAAAAGAATAGATTTTATATGGTATGTGGAAGTACTAAGAGATGGACCTTAATGTTTCTTCCAGTTTGGTTGGAGTTTTCTTTTCTTGGCTTGTGCTTTCAACTGAAGAGAATGTTGGCAATAATAGGCTTTCTAAACAACCAGAATACTATCTTATAACATTAATATTGTAGAATTTTTAAGTAGGACTTGATTGTAAGTATTTCTGTACAGTTTTCTATTCTGTTTTGAAAATTTTTCAACCTGGCTTTTATAACTATTTGTGTTGTCTAAGATAATAGGAAGTAAGTGGTTATGGTAATAATCGAAGCCAAAATAGTCTTTACTATGGGGTTTTAAAAATTATTCGGTGTTTTTATTATTTTACAATTTTTGCTCTTGAACATAATTTATTTCCCCTGAACTTGCACATTTTCTTCTCTAAACACATTTTTAACCATTTGACTCCTTTGTAATGTTGCTACTTTAGAACTGTGTATTCCTGAGAAATCTATTTTCCTAGTGAGTTAAAAGTACTTTACATGTTAATTAAAATTGGGCTCAAAATCAAACTACGAAGCTATCTAGAAGTAGCACTGTTGGAACTGTTCAACCAAACAGAAAAATCTAAAGTATAGAGACTTCCTGTCCTTGATTTCTGTCCTTCACACTGCAGTCAGAGACTTTCTGAGACCCAAATGTGATTACAGCAGGTCCTCAAATATTGTCATTTCCTTTTAATATTGA
>NW_005353967.1:11118813-11125094 GCF_000412655.1 Myotis brandtii
TTGATTCTCGGCTGGAACCACTGTCAGTGTGGAGTTGCACATTCTCCCCATGTCTGTGTGGGTTTTCTCTGGGTACTCGTTTCCTCTCACATCACAGAGATGTGCACATTAGTTAATTGCATGTCTGAATTGTCCCAGTCTGAGTGAGTGTAGGTGTGTGTGAGCGTGTCCTGCATGGAACAGGGTCCTGTCCGGGGTTGATTCCCGCCTTGAGCCCTGGACTGCAGGGATAGGCTCCAGCCATGCATCACCCTGAACTGGAATAAGCAGGTTGTGAAATAATTATCTAACTGGTTCTTATTAATCTTTCTTTAATATATGTATAGCTCACATTTATTTCAATGTTTCATCTCATTGTTTAATATTAGAAGTGTTTTGGATCATTATTTAGAAGTTGGGGTGATGTTTTTGTGATCAGAAGTAATACCATAGGAACTTAACTCATTTATATCAATTAGTCTGTGGTAAAATTGATTTTGTTATACATTGTTTTGACTAAAGTCACATTTCCAAGAGCCTATCGATGACATTAAGTGAGGACTTACTATATTTCTCTGCCTAACTCCCCAGCTATCTGTATTAGCTGGCCTCCTACCTTAAAATTCTTCATTTTTAGGTCATTTGCTACATTAACCATACGGAACTTGATCTCATTTGTGATAAGTTGGTTATTCTTTTTATTTTCTTTTTCTTTATTGATTAAGGTTTTACATATGTGTCCTTACAAGTCCTTTGGTTGATCCCTCCCCCTTCCCTCCTCCTTCCCCCTGCCTTCCCGCTGAGGTTTGATGGTCTGATCAGTGATGATCTGTCTCTGGATCTGTTTTTGTTTATCATTGTATGTTCATTATATTCCACAAATGAGTGAGATCATGTGATATTTATCTTTCTCTGACTCATTTCACTTAGCATGCTCTCCAGGTCCATCCATGCTGTTGCAAATGGTAGGAGTTCCTTTCTTTTTACAGCAGCATAGTATTCCATTGTGTAGATGTACCACAGTTTTCTAATCCACTCATCTGCTGATGGGTACTTAGGCTATTTCCAAATCTTAGCTATGGTGAATTGTGCTGCTATGAACATAGGGATGCATATATCCTTTCTGATTGGTGTTTCTGGTTTCTTGGGATATAGTCCTAGAAGTGGGATTACTGGGTCTAATGGGAGTTTCATTTTTAGTTTTTTTGAGGCAACTCCATACTGTTCTCCACAGTGGCTGCACCAGTCTGCATTCCCACCAGCAGTGCAGGAGGGTTCCTTTTTCTCCACATCCTC
The DNA here is from genome assembly GCF_000412655.1 of Myotis brandtii. Classification (NCBI taxonomy): domain Eukaryota; kingdom Metazoa; phylum Chordata; class Mammalia; order Chiroptera; family Vespertilionidae; genus Myotis; species Myotis brandtii. The sequence continues at coordinate 11,120,089 of NW_005353967.1, forward strand.
GCCAGCACTTGTCGTTTGTTGATGATAGCCATTCTGACAGGTGTGAGATGGTACCTCATTGTCGTTTTGATTTGTATCTCTCGGATGATTAGTGACTTTGAGCATGTTTTCATATGTATCTTGGCCTTCTGTATGATTATTCTTTTTTACATCTAAGCATTTGCACATGCTATTCCTTTTGCCAGCTACACATACTAGTAAACCACCCAACTCCTACACATATTTCAGATCTCAGCTTGGAAGCCTTCTCTGACATCAAGTCTAGATTAGGTGTGCCTGGTTGTGTTGGTGTCACACTTTTGCTGGTTGTTTTTTGTTTTTGTTTTTTTGGTTTCTGACACTGTCATATCCTCATGATAATATAAAATCTATAAACATAGGCACTACATTTTTTTTCACTATTAAGTCCACAAAGTTTGGTAAAGTGTTTGGCCCATTATAGTATATTCATTTATTCATCTGATATATTATAAGCATCTGTGATGCTATTAAGGTTACCAGCATTTGGTACATGTAGGAAATAGCATTTCCCTACCCTGACCAAGCTTTTAACCTAGAATGGGTACATTCTTTTAAGGTGAGAATTTTTCTTATAACTGCCAAAGTCATTGCTAAAATTTTATCAATATATGTTAAAGGAAAATAATTTTTCTTTTTACCTGTAATTTAACTTTTTGAAGGCACAAATTAATCAAAATATAATTCTTGATATGCACTAAAAACACAATTTTCCAACCACTTTATTTAAAAACTAAGTAACAAGTTTTCTTTTTCTTTCCCCAAAATTTACTTTTATGTTGATTAAACCACAGATTTTCTCATAAACTTGGAATAGAAAAACAAAATAAGTCCCTCACAGTGTGTCTTTATACAGGTAACATTTTCATGAATTATCTTTGAGGTTTATTAGATGTACATATTCTTAAGCAAAATTAAAATGGTCTATGTACATTTCTATTCCTTTTTAAATCCAATATCATGAAATAAAAGTAAAATTTTACAAAATTTGAACTTTAGTAGTTTCATATGTGAGCTAAATCAAGATAACTTTAAAGATTCATATAAATAGTACAACAGACTTGCCATTCTCCTTTGAAAACTGGAGAATAATATGTGAAGGCAATCGCATCGTAACTTGGTTGTTTATTTGGAATCTATCCAAGTGGACCAGGAATGCTATTAGGCAAGACAGGGCCTGGGCACAAGCTTTACCTTCCTGCAACTCAGTTGGCATCAGGTAGAGCTTTCTTCTTACTGAGAGGCAAAAGAAACAGTCCTTGAGAAATCCAGAGTTTTAACAACTGAAAGGTTTTTCTCAATTCTCCTTATACCCTGAGAATCCTGAGATTTCTGCAACTTCACTCAAAATTTACAGTCTTTCTCCCAGGCTTCAGGGTTTAGGTATATCAGATGGGGCTCTGCAAAAAAAAAAAAGTCAAGATTCACTACTGATTTGTCTGTGAATCCTCATCCTACCTTGCCCAAGTCTTGTTCATAGTAATAACAAGTGTTAATATATACACAGTGCTCTCTGTATGGTAAGCACTATTCTCTAAGCAGTTTGCATCCCCCTTCATTTAATCTCGTGACAGGTACCATTTGGGGTAGTTCTTATTATTCCCATTTATGAATGAGGAAATGTAAGAAGTGAATTTACTTCCCCAAAGTCACATAACTCGTAAAAGACAGAGCTGGAATTCAAACCCAGGGTTTCTAGTGAAAAGTAGGCAACAGGTGGCAGGTTAGGATATGATATAAGTATAAAAATAATTTAACTGCCTTACACACCCTTTGATAGGAAGTGATTCCTGAAATAAGGATTTATCCTGATGTGAATTCATACCTTCCTCAAATGTTTCATTAGAAATTAAATTTGCTTGTTCATAAACTTTAACCAGATGAAAATTTTAATTCATTTACTCACTTTTTACTTTCCTCCTTTAGTTTACCAAACGAGAACCAGAAGATACAAAAAGTGCAGATTCTGACCGAGATGTTTTTAATGAGAAACCTTCTAAAGAGGAAGTCATGGCAGCTACTCAGGCTGAAGGACCCAAACGAGTTTCAGATAGTGCCATTATCCACACAAGCATGGGAGACATTCACATCAAACTTTTTCCTGTTGAGTATGTATTGTTTTTGTTGTCTTAACCACCATTTTAAATGTATATATTTGAAGAAACTGTGCAACTTAAAATTTTTGTTATTTTGACTTAAGGAATTTTGCAGAATTGAAATGTTTGATAGAGCATCAACCCTGAAATTTCTGATTAACTGTTACTCTAGACATTTTTATACGTATATACACATACTTAACAGGTTTAAAATACGAGGACAAAACATCTTGGCTATGAAAGTGATGAATGAAACTAAAAAGTTATGCAAATGTATATTTCTATTACCATTAACAGCACATCCCAACTATAAGATTTGTGGCTCGCTTATTCTAACTGGTTTTCTTCTCAAAGCAATCTCTTAAGGGGAGAATACTTATTTTTCCTTCCTGACATTTGTTAGACATCTACTTCCTCTTCCTTAGACTCAGTAGTTGTATTTTTGAAAACGAATTCCAATAAAACACATAAGGGCTTCCATTGAAAAAGGGAAAATAGTATTCTGGACATTTTTAAAAGTTTGCAAAATGAGCATGCAATACCAAATACAGTAATGTCTCTGGCTAGTCTTGATGCAAAAGGTGACATCTTTACAACTGATTTATCTTCGAATCCTCATCCTACCTAGTACCTTTAAAGTACTTATTTTGAATATGAATGTTTTATCATGCCATACCTTGGTACTGAACAAAGAACTAGGTAGTTTTGCCCTAGCCGGTTTGGCTCAGCGGATAGAGCATTGGCTTGCGGACCAAAGGGTCCCGGGGTCAATTCTGGGCAAGGGTACGTTCCTTGGTTACAGGCTCCTCCCCAGCCCCAGCCCTGGTCAGGGCTCATGCAGGAGGTAACCAATCGATGTGTTTCTCTCACATCGATTTCTCTCCGTCTTTCCCTCTCTCTTCCACTCTCCCTAAAAATCAATGGAAAATATCCTTGGGTGAGGATTAACAAAACCGAAAAAAGACGAACTAGGTATCTAGACTCCTGGATCATCTCATTTCAAGTATTTAGAACCCATGCACCCATTAAGCCTGTTGCTCCCTGATATACTTCATGCAGGATTCTCTTGATTTTCCCCTCCAACCCCAGCTCTAAGAGCTATTACAGGAAAATGATACCACATTAAATTACCCCGTGGGATTAGTTAATATTATTTAGAATGCTTCATACTCAGTGTGTCTGATTATCACTTAAAGTTGATTAAATTTAGGAGATAGCATTTTGGTGAATAAGTCCTTGGTCAGGAATGTGTCACTGTAACCATTAATAATGTTTTTATGAGAAAACTACCTTTCCTGGGAACTTAACCCATCATATATAGCAAATTGTATATATTTTAAGGTGCTATGGTTGTTGTTTTTACATTTTGGTAGTTAATCCTCACCTGAGGATATTTTTCCGTTTATTTTTAGAGAGTGGTAGGGAAGGGGAGAGACAGAGGGAAACATCGATGTGAGAGAGACACATAGATTGATTGCTTCCCACTTGCCCTGACTGGGGCAGGGAATCAAGCCTGCAACTGAGGTACGTGCCCTTGACTGGAATTGAACCCAGAACCCTTCAGTGTGCCGGCCAATGCTCGATCCACTGAGCCAAACCAGCTAAGGCTATGGTTGTATTTTTTAAACTAAATAACCTTGAAGTCTAAATATTGTTAAACTCAACTATAATAAGCAATCTTGATATAAAGATACTACATTAAACAATAATATGCTACTAAACAATAATATACTACTGCTTATATGCCCTTTCAACTCTTATGTCCTCAAGGTTAGAAGAGGTTATGAAAAAAAGACTGTCCTTCTGAAACATTCAGATGATATTGAAAACACCATTAGGAAGCAGAACTGCAAAGAAATTGTCTTAAATACTCTGAATAAATTTCATATTTTTAATATATGTCTTACTGTAGGTGTCCCAAGACAGTGGAAAACTTCTGTGTTCATAGCAGAAATGGTTATTATAATGGACATACTTTTCACCGTATAATTAAGGTAGGTTATGCAAATTTTATCATTTAAGGCACAATAAGAGGTTTAAACCTAAGGCATAGCATTCTCTCACACTTAGTTTATTAGAAAGGAAGAGGAAAAATAGACTATGGAAGCCAAAAGAATGGTCATGAAAAGAATGGTCATGAATATCAAATCTAGAAAAGGACTGGAATAGTAGCGTAATTACCATTTTAGAAACACTGCAACAATATTTTTTCAACAGCTGAAAACAAGGTCACATAATGAGTAAAGGGGTCATGCTGAGATAAAACCAATAGCCACTGTTCCTAGTGGCTAAATAAGAAGATACGATTTTAAGTAATAGAAGAGCCCAAATGCCACTTAATCTGTGAGAACCACCATGCATACCTGAAGAGCGGAATGAGCTCTGCCCAGGATCTTGTTGGGCAGCATTCCATAAAACATATGTAGTTCTTGTTTACTGACAAGTCAGAAATGATAGGAGGAAAAGTCAAGCTTCAGGGTTCTGGAGGAATTAATGTAATGAAATCCAGAAAATCGAGTGGTTAGGGAAAGGTAGGTGAGAAGAATGAAGCAATTATATAAGATATTATACAGAAACTAAAATTTACACTATTAATTGTAGATTATTGGGGAAAATATAGATGTCTATAAATGAGAATACCTTTGCATTTTGTTTTAAATTTGGTAGCAGTTGAGTAGTAGAAATACATCATCCAAATTAAAGTATAACTTACTGAGTTTAATAAAATCACTTTATAGAGTGACTGTTAACAAAGTTACAATTTTACTGAATACAAAGCACGCTTTACAACCCTAACTCCAAAGCATACATATAGAAAAGAACAGTGTAATATGTTTGTTTTTAATAATTCTTAATTTTGAAAGTATTACATATGTTCCCTTCCCCCCCCCC
>NW_005353967.1:11125118-11155501 GCF_000412655.1 Myotis brandtii
AGCCCGTTTAATATATTTTTTGTGTACTTTCTGTTAAGGGCTTCATGATTCAGACTGGAGATCCAACAGGTACTGGTATGGGAGGAGAAAGCATATGGGGAGGAGAGTTTGAAGATGAATTTCATTCAACATTACGACATGACAGACCTTATACACTCAGCATGGCTAATGCTGGCTCGAATACTAACGGATCTCAGTTTTTCATAACAGTAGTACCAACGGTGAGTAGAACAGCATTATCTGTAAGCCAAAGATTCATAAGTTATGATCTAAGTAAATTCAGTGGATGAGAGCCGCATTAGTCTTTATCAAAATGAAAATAATTTAGATAAGAAAATATAAAATTACCCAACAAATCAAATACTTTGTAAAACAATACTTCTGTAATATAGGACACCTAAGTTTTAGTCATCTTCACCACTGTTATTGTTTTGTACAGTTCAAAACAATTATTTCACCTCTGGACCTGTTTCCTCATCTTTAGAATGGAGGATTAAAGTACATGAATTCCTGATTTTAAGACATTTCCCCCACACATTCTTATATCTCTAAAATCAGAATGCAACCAATAGCATTATAGATTTGACGGAATACAGTATAAGAATATCTAGCTTTATTGCTATGTAGTTCTACGTGATTATAAAAATTATACACTTTATTTTTTGGAAATAAGCACTAAGCATTGAAAGAAAAATATAACTACTATCTGCCAGTCTCATGTAATATTCACAATACGTCTAGTATCACTATACCCAGTTTTAAGTAATAGATGAGGAAACAAATATGACTGACTTGCCAAAGGTCAAGTAGCAGAGCCAGCATTTGAGTGCCCACGTCTTTAATGCCAAGGCACATGCTGCTTAAACTATTCCAAATTGCCTTTTAAACTATGCAAAGGAACTTGCCTTTAGCGAACACATTCCAGCTCCCTTTGATCTGAAAGCTGCACATATTTAAACATTATACTATGCTTTTATATTTTTCTTATAAACATGGAAATTACTCTTAAAATACTCTAAGTGAAATTACTGTAAATCTTTTTAATTATATAAAAAAGTAAAGCATAAATTTAAATTCTCTTTAATTTGCTCGCCCAGAGGGTGTGAATTAAGAAACCTGGTTTACCAAGATTTTCCATTTGTCCTCCAACACAGCCTTGGCTTGATAATAAGCACACAGTATTTGGACGAGTGACTAAAGGAATGGAAGTTGTACAAAGGATCTCCAACGTCAAAGTCAATCCCAAAACAGATAAGCCCTATGAGGATGTCAGCATCATAAATATTACTGTCAAGTAAATCAGATGTATCGTTTAATGTGTAAATAAAAATACACATATAGTAAACAGGATTATTTTACATTGGGAATCTCTTAAGACTTGCTGAACATACAAATCATGTTTCAAGGATTGCAGTATTGTATTTTTATATTTTTCATTAAAGGCCATTTTTTAAAGCTTTGCTTTTTTCTTGCAATATTTCTCATTAGGTGAAAAATTGAGATGGATTAAACTCAGGCAAAATAGCACTCCTTATATGTAATTTCTCGTGAGACTCAAAATCATAGTAAATAATGAGTGGTATGCCATTGTTCCTTAGCTTTTCAAACATGCCTGTTAATCTGCCCTCACATGTTTCTTTAGACTTACGAAGAAAGGATCTGAGCCCTAGCCAGTTTGGCTCAGTGGATAGAGCGTCGGCCTGTGGACCCAAGAGTCCTGGGTTCGATTCTGGTCAAGGGCACATACCTTGGTTGTAGGCTCCTCCCCGGCCTGGGCCCTGGTCAGGGCTCGTGCAGGAGACAACCACTCGATGTTTCTGTCTTTCCCTCTCTCTTCAACTCTCTCTAAAAATCAATGGAATATGCCGAAACCGGTTTGGCTCGGTGGATAGAGCGTCGGCCTGCGGACTGAAGGGTCCCGGGATCGATTCCGGTCAAGGGCATGTACCTAGGTTGCGGGCACATCCCCAGTGGGAGGTGTGCAGGAGGCAGCTAATCGATGTTTCTCTCTCATCGATGTTTCTGGCTCTCTATCTCTCTCCCTTCCTCTCTGTAAAAAATCAATAAAATATATTTTAAAAAAATAAATAAATAAAAATAAAAATCAATGGAATAATGTCCTCGGGTGAGGATTTTTTAAAAAAAAGAAAGGATTGATAGTATATACTGTTTCTTTTACAAGGTTTGTGTTCCATGCCAAATAGCTTTGTCTTTTGATCATTAAGTCGTAAGTAGTGGTAAGTAAAACTTCAGTAAATAAGTAGGAAGTCCCTTTGGTCATATTAAGTTCCTTAATAATTATCAAATATTCTTTCAAATATAATAAGAATAAATGAATATATGAGTCCTTGGTTTTATAGACAGATTGATTTACCAGTTCATTCTTTTTCTAATGCAGCTAAATAATTTTGTCCTCATTTATAGTATTTCTTTTCTTACCTTACTAAATATACTATCAAAAAAATATACATTGAGTAAAAATTTTAGTATGTAACGAGAGATTAATAGAAATTGTAGTAAAACAATGAGTCCAAAGTCTTATAGTGATTTCCCTTCTTGTTTACTTACCCTGATAACTTCATAACTATTAAGAACTATTGCTTCTAATTTCTGGACAGACTCTTCAAGAACTTATAGGAAGAACCTGTGCAATAAATCTGTTTAGGGATTTCATTCATATACTTTAAATCTTAGCTTACACTTTCCTTCTGTTCATCAGCAGGATATTTCCTTTATTCACTTTATACCACAAACTTTTCTTTTTTTTAAAAAATGTTTTTATTGATTTGAGAGAGGAAGAGAGGGATAGAGACATCAATGATGAGAATCATTGGCTGTCTGCCTCCTGCACACCTCCAATTAGGGAGCAAGCCTGCAACCCAGGCACGACTGGGAATCAAGTAGGTGACCTCTCAGTTCATGGGAGGATGCTCAACCACTGAGCAACACCAGCCTGGCTGTACCACAAACTTTTATGTGATGGAAGCACATGCAAGTTTTGCTACTTTAAAATTGTATCCTCCTCCTAAGATGTAGAACTTGAAGTTGGACATAAATGTCTTTTCACTGTGACATTTACCATTTCTTCCTCATTTTAGGTGGAGACTTCTCTACGTAGCAGATATATTCATTCCTAAAAGCTCAAACCTAAATTTTTGATAATACTGCCACCAGGTGGTAGTGATGCCTCATTTCCCTCAAAATATCATTGTTTTGTCTAAGTGAAAATAATATTTAATGAATTTTTCCATTGTGTTACAAACTTAACATAATCAGTAGACCTAAACAAATTGCCAGATGTTTTTTAAAAGCATGTTTTAAATTATTAGCAAGAAACCATCTGACATTTATTAGTCCTTTTCACTCATTCATTTAGGAGAAAAGTATAGCTAAGCTATCTTCTTCCCTATTCCTATTTTGCAAACTGAGAAGCATCTCAATGTTACATAAAACGTCTTTTAGCAATATTAGTTCATAGGCTACAGCTAAGTTTTCCAAGCCATTTTCTAAAAATGGTTATTTAAAATGCTATGCTCTCTTACAATATTTAGGTCTTACAGAAGCCTACACCTGAAACCTATATGATCTTGTTGACCAATGTCACTCCAATAAATTTAATTACACACACACACACAAAATGCTATGTTCTCAAATGAAATAAGGTTAAGTTTAAAATTTAAAAAGCAATAGACTGTTCATTGCAAAATTTTAGTCAAAACACTAGTTATAATACTCATTAAAATGTGACATTGCAAATACAGACTATGTTATTTCTAAATCTTTAATATACTACATCTCAAATCTGACATGTAAATCCCTACCCTGTTTTATTGTTTATCTTCACAACACAAACATGAATTTTTTTCATTAGATTTTATTGGGTAACATTAGTCCACATGTGTGGATTACTAATGTACAAAATCTGTATATAGCTATGGCCATGTGCCCACCACCCAAAGTCACATCTTCTCCTGTCACCTATTAGGACCCCTTTCTTCCCCCACCCCCTCCCTCTGGCAACCACCACACTGCTGTTTGTGTACATAAGTTTCAGTTTTATATTAAACATGACTTTTAAAAATAGTTACTACCCCTACTATTAGATGGTTCAAGAAATAGAATTTTTAGAATAACGATAGGACTTCTTTAAAAGGATTGTAACAGTTTATTGCTGTCTATACTGATCGTATGTGTAATGAAAAAATGGCTTCTGGTGATTATAAAGCATTCCAGAATTACACACCAGGGCTATACACTTGAAAAACCTGCTTTACATAAATCATACAGTAATATGTAGGCTTAATACAGAAACTCAGGGCTAGGAATCAAATTCTAATAGATTGTATTTAACATGTTTCTCTTATTCTTAAATTTGACATTTCCCAGAGGGAACTAGCACAATCTTAACTAATCATTAGTGAAAGAATACTACCACAAATAGTAATAATGGCCTAAGAAAAATATTTCTTAAAAAAAAACAAACATTACTATTATGTACATTATAACCAGGTCTAAGCACAGTTTTAAAAATTGTGTTTAGTAATATGTTAAGAATGTGAATTACAAAGTTTAACAAAATTGGTAAAATAAAAAATAATTTACAAGGAAAGCAAGTTTACATATTAGTGTTAGACATTTTTCTTTCAATTACCTAGTAGATAAAACAGTTCAAGGGCTCACAGGCAAATGTAACATCTTTATTTTTCACAGTTATTGCAATCAGTCCAATATTAAATAATTTAATTCATAAGTATTATTTATATGCACAAACTACACTTGTAACAGCATGACCTTTTACTTGAAAAATAAAGGACAATATAATTATATTATTTACACAATGCCCATAACACTAATGGACAGTTTTTTAATGCTTTGTTTTCTAAAAGTTTTGTTGTTTTTAAACATAAATTTGAAGAGAATGAACCAAAACAGTACCACCAAGTCACATTTTGTCATCAGACATTAATGTCCTCATAGTAGTTCAACTAAGATGATGATTGAACTTCATCCTAAAATATAAAAAGTATTTTTTTAAAACCATGAAATCTGCCTGGCTGGAGTGGCTCAGTTGGCTGAGCGTCATCCCTTGCACCAAACGGTTGCCAGTTAGATTCCTGGTCAGGGCACAGACCTGGGTTGCAGTTTTGATCCCCAGTTAGGGAGCATATAGAAGGTAATTTGATCAGTGTTTCTGTTCTCACATTGATGTTTTTCTTTCTCCTCTCTAAGCATGTCCTTGGGTGAAGATTAAAAGAAAAAACAAAACACAAGAAATCCAATCTAGCTAAGTTCAAATATAATAAATTGTACTGCCATAATAAGAGAACATCCTTAAAATATGAAAACCAGTAAAGAGCACAGGATTTTTTAAACTTTTACTCACAATACTGCATAATAAATGTGATAACTTTTTCAGTGTTTCTTCTGTTCTTTTCTTAGATGTGCTTTTTCTCTTAGCTTTTCAAGGCCTTGTCACAAAGAGCCTTAATCACATTTTATTGTCAAGATAAATGCACTTATTTTGGTAAAACATTTCAAATGACGTAAATGCTAAGCATTCCCCACTGTTTAAATGACTTCTCATAAGGTAAAGGTAATTTTCTACTTAGATGTCTCTCTCTTATGTAAAGGCAACCCTAGTTCTTTGTGTAACTTACTACCTTTTATGTATAGTCTTTCTCACTAAAGATGCAATATATTTTTTAAAAGAAATACTAAGTACTTTAAATATGCTGAAAAAGTAGAAGGGCCAGTTTAGAACTATAACCTAGGAAATAATACATCCAGGTTCAGCCCTGAAAACTGGTCTTTCATAAGTGAAGGTCAACTAGAACATAACTGACTTTCACAGTTTTTTTATTATTAATTATTATTCAGGTTAGTACTAATGTTACAAATCAGGCCTAGTTAGGCAACATTTCATTTTGACTCACTGGGTTTTATACAAAATGCTTTAGGAGAAAGTTTTAATAAAACACTGTATAAAATATTAATTTTCTATAGCTTATAGTCTTAGCTTTAAAGGTTTTCTATTACTAAAGGTAAAAGTAATCCTATAACCCAAAGATGCAATTTGTGGATCTTATTTCATTAAGTCATTGCCATTCTTACTACTAAATACTGCCAGAATTCAGGAAAGACAAGTAAAGAAGCCATGCCTCACTTGCTGCAGAGGTCTTTAGGCACTCGGTTGGCTATAAGAATACATCTTCACTTACCCTTTCTCTGTAACTATTTCTCAATATATGGGTCACATATAATCTGAAAAACTCAAATAACAAATGTGCATTTTAAAAAATGTAAAATCAAGAAATCCCTATTTAATCCAATTTAATCTCAATCAGATATTTAAATTTTGCTATAGAATAATTTTGGTAAAGCAATATTGTACTGAATTCCCAATCCAAAATTCCTTTCATACACATATTCTAAATTAACTACCTTTGAGATGTAGAATTTCTTACAACATATTATGTGCAAAATAACTCTTAACCACAAAACTTGAAACAACTGCTGCATTTAAAATCAAGCAACATCCAATACTCCAGCAGCCACAAGCTGCCGTGAGAGCCAGTCCAACCCTTCGTATAGTCCCATCCCACTTCGAGCATCACAGCCCTGGATATACCAGCTACGGCCACAGCACAGTTTATGAAGACTGAGAAGTTCAGTGATTTCTTCTACTGAAAGGGCTCCAGCAACATCCTGAAAGATATATACACATCAGAATTTCTTAAAAATCAGTTAATATTGACCGTCAATATCATCATCATTTTTTAAATTATTACCATTTATAAAGAATTCTATTGGTACCATTCTAACCAAAGACTAATCTAAAAACCTAGATTCACCTTTCAGTAATTATTCTGAGATTAATAAAACTAGGAAAAAAAGAGTTTTGGTTAAAATCATTTACTTACTTGTATTATATATTGTTTATATAGCAGCTTTACAATGAAATCAATAAAAGCCATGCAGCCTGAATGAAAGATACTGTCTGAGTCACTATAAGGCATCAATTTAAAAGAAAAATTAATGTGTATATATTTTGAAAATAGTTTATACATAGGGTTTACAAAATGAAGGGTTTATTAAACTATTCAGAATACTCGAACATCCCTACTTCCCAGAAGAGTCCACCAGTAATATTCTCATATTTTTCCAGAAAATTTCCATGCACATTTGTACAACACAAATAGAAACATACTCTAATTTTGTTTGTTATTTACTTAACACGCAAGTTGAATATAGATAGCTTTCCATTATCAGGATAAACAGATTTTCCACATTAATTTTAACATGTGAACTGCATTCCACTGTGCAGGTGCAACATCATTTTCTTTACCAGTCCTATACCAAATGTTCCAATCCGATAATGAAGTTGTGTGCTTATGTGCTATTACAAATACATACATATTTTTTACATACAGTTGCAAAAGTATCTGTGGAATAATCTTAGGATATCTGTCTGCAGGATATATTACTAGAGGTATAATTACAGAGTAAGAGGGTATATGCATTTCCCCCTAAGAAAAGGTCTCAGTTTAATAACCACAGCATAGTGTATGTAAGTCTGATGATTCTCAAAGATTTTTGTCTTTCACAATGTGATAATTGGAGAATGGTATTTTACTTTGTCTTATTTGTATGTCTTTAATCATAAGTACAGCAAAGCGTATCAGCTTATTTTTGGCCATTTTTTAATTAGGGGGAAAATCCTATATTCCTCATCGTACTCCTCCTTATGACATCTAAGCCGCTCTGTGGCACTTAAAACCATTTTGATCCTCCTAGAAACTTAAGGTCAAGATCTAGAAATCTGCTATTTTCTGTCCTTCATCCTCCCCTTTCAATCACCAAATTCTAACAATTCTACCATCATAAAATATCTTCAATCTGCTTCCACCTATCTATTCCTCTAAATAGGGATCTTGTTAAATCTCTCACTTGAATTACTGCAGCAATTTACTGCATCTTCCTGTCTCTAGTCCCTTACCCTTGATTAATTCTACATCCTACCACCAGGATTATAGTCTGAAAACAATGATGTGATCTTACAACCAACTAATCCAAAAACCTTTTGATGGCTGTCCTTTCCTCACAGAATAAAACCTACGTATCTCAGCATGGTCCTGTCAGGCCTTCCTTCACAATGTGGCCTCATCTGTTATTCTAGATTTTCTTCATCCTCTACCTGCTCCTCACATACAAGTCCACTGGATGCTCCCTAAAAATACGAATGCTTTTATTTTCTCTGCCTACCATAGTCTTGCCTTCACATACTGATTCAAAGACTTATCCATAATTTCAACTTATAATTTCAACCAAAATCCTACTTTTTTACGAATCTTAAAAGATGTCACCTTCAGAACTACTCTCTAATTTGCCATAACATTTTGTTAACATTATTGAAGTTACTTACCAGTTTTCTTTGTATTAGAATGTCATATATATTCACTTACGTGTTTACTTACATACACTGGAGTTTCAGAGAACATCAACTGACTTACTTCTTTTTGAATACTCCAAGGAATGAAGCACAGAATTTGTACTTTCCACATAGATTGCATTCAGAATATTTAGCAGAAACTTCATAAATATCTACTAATTATTTCTCTTTTGAAATATTTCTAGCTACTTTATGATGTGAAATACACAAAACTACTAAAATAAGTATTCTGAAATACAAATGTGTTACCTGTTTGTTAGCAAAAATCAGAAGCAAAGCATCTCGGAGTTCTTTTTCTGTTAACAACTTCGCAAGCTCACTGTGTGCTTCATTAACTCTGTCTCTATGACTGCTGTCAACAACAAATACAACAGCTACCAACAAAATGACAAAAATTTCAGTTAGTCACCTGCTAAGTTTCAGTAAATGGACAAAATATTTAATGCTCTCATTATATTATGGGTAGTCTACCATTATTTTTATGGAAAGGCTGCTTATTATAGGAGCAATAATTAATGGTATGATCTCAAATAGGTCACATAACTTTTCAGCTTTCATTTCCCCATCCATAAGAAGATTTACACTTGCTCTACCAATTAATATTTCCTCTTAATGAATGAAAATGTACCCCTCATGATCTACCTATTGATGCTACTTATTTGTTGATTACTACTTCTCTTACAAAAAGAGAATCCTTTAAAAATAAATCACCATCTTTATCTCTCCAAAGTATTCTTTCTAGACACCTAGCACAGCACTTTCCAGCAGAAACTTGATAAATATCTATTGAATGAATACTTTTTAGAAATCTTTCCAGCTAATTTATGGTAGCTAAACATATTCAGACATTTAACCATTCCTCATGATCAAAATTCCTTTTTTCTCCATTAATCATTGGCTCATATTAAATATCAAAAATCCCAAAGTAAACATAATTATCTAATCTCTCTTCTAGGTGGAAAGTAGAATGACGTATGGAACAGGTGGCATAAACATAAGCTTTATATTGGGATATAGGAGGCAAAAGTTAGAATGAGGCCCAACTGTGAATAAGTGCTGGATGGAATATATGTGACGTGTCAGAGTTTGGTCTAAAGCAAACCACTATAGGTTCTTCTGCAGATAACAACTGTGAATGAAAATGGAGCTTTTAAGATATTATAATGGGATAAATGTTTAATTAAATTGAACCGCATAACCATACACCACAAATTCTACTATACTCCACAATACTACCAGTGATCATACTCATGACACTAATAATTTAACTGTTAAGAGCAGTACTCATAACAGCGCACATATACAAGCTAAGTATTGTTTTTATGCTATAATTATGTTTTTTTCATGAACTATACCAAAGTACATATTCCAGTCTTTCCACCTTCATTTTTTTTAATAATGTGGGGCTGGCCACCAATATTTAAAGGTATAATCAATATTTAATAAATGCTTAAATATCAGCTTTACTATTTAAATCAATATACTGAAAACTGGCATCCTAAAAATCTGAAAAATTACGATGTCATTTTTTTCTCTTACCTTGGGTATTCAGGTAATAATGTTTCCACAATGGTCTTAATTTGTGTTTTCCACCTACATCCCAAATAGTGAACTTTAGATTTTTATATTCTACAGTTTCCACATTAAAACCTGAATTAAAAAAAAAGTTACTTTAATACTAAACTTATATTTACAGCGACACACCACACACAAGGCAACTCCCTGTTTATAACTGTGACTTACAATTATCTTCACACAGCAATATCTATTGCTGCCCAACCAACTCCACTCCTAACCAACCTATGTGGGGAATGTATACCTTTATCAGTTATTAGACCCCTAAAGCTGGGTGCTTAGGACCTTAAAACATAAGTACATGCCAACTCCGCACCACTACCACCCCCTCACCCTTAACCCTCAACAAGGTCACCAATCATTTATTCCTTCCACCTGTCCCACCAAAATTCTGTTCCTTCTTATTATCCCACCATCCACGTTTCAATCCAATCCTACAGCCACTGAATCTCGCATTTTTCCTCTTAAATGCTGGTGTCTTACAGCCAGAAAAAAAAAGCCCAGCTCCATGACAGATTGGCATATTATAAGATCCCCAAAACTCAGCTGTAAGCTAGGGTTTGTTAAGGTAAAAAGCAATACTCATACTTACCAATTGTTGGAATAGGTTGCATAAACTCATCCTGTTTTAACTTAAACAAAATAGTAGTTTTTCCAGCACCATCTAATCCTAATGTAACAACTCGAATTTCCATTTTTGGTCCGATGTGAACTCTATTGTCCTATAATTTTAAAAATATTTTCATCTTTTAATTTTGACATAGTGTTAGAAAGCATTAATATTTATACTTTTATTTATAAAATGTCACTGTTGATTACTGTCCTTTCTCCTATTCATTCCTCAATCACTGAAATCTGATCTGAAAGAGAAGAGTCACTCCTTAATGCCACATCCTTTACTAAAACTGACTACTTTGTTTTTGTGTAAATTAAAAATGTATGCATCCACCTAATTTCTCCAGATTTTTTTAGCTCAACTGAATCTTCTAAGGGTTTTTATGCTGTGTTAAATATGTTAATAAATATATTAATTAAAAATGAGAATTGCTGCTCACTTCCCAGACATATACAGTTAACAATTTCATATATATCCCACCAGACACTTTCCTATGAACATACTGGTTGATATACACAAACAAAACAAATATACTTTTGTTTGTTTGTTTATCCTCACCTGAAAATATATGTTCCATTGATTTTTCAGAGAGAGTGGAAGAGAAGGAGGAGGGGAGGTAAAGTGAGAGAGAGAGAGAACATCGATGTGAAAGAAACATCGACTGATTGCCTCCCACACGTGCCCTGACCCAGGTACGTGCCCTTGACCAGAAATCTACCCTGCAACCCTTCGGTGCGAGGGCCGATGCTCTTACCACTTAGAAACACTGGCCAAGACAAAACAAATATATATTTTTTTAAATATTTTTTTTTCTTCATTTCAGAGAGGAAGAGAGAGGGAGAGAGAGATAGAAACATCAATGATGAGAGAACCATTGATCGCTGCCCCCTGCATGACCCCCACTGGGGATCAAGCCCACAACCCCGTCATGTGTCCTGACTGGCAACTGAACCGTGACCTCCTGGTTCATAGGTCTACACTCAACCACTGCGCCACACCAGCCAAGCCAAGAATACATTTTAAAAAGATAAATTTAAAAATACAAACATACACTCAACTAACTTTTATACTCAACAGTGTATTATGGAATAATTTCATTTCAAAACATAAAGATCTGCCCTTTTCTTTCAATTACTTTGTTATATTCCATGAGCCAAGATTTAACCAATCCCCAACTGACAGATGTTAGATCTCTGAATTTATCATAACGAACGAACAACATTCTTGTAATGAGTGTACATATTACTAGCTGCATGATCTCTCTGCCTCACTTCCCTCATCTATAAATTCAGGATTAAAATAGTACCAAACTTACACAATTTTTACAAGGATTATTTTTTAAAACACGTATAAAGTCCTTACAACAGCTCCTAAATAATTGTTGGTAACTATTATTTTGCCTCCTCGTTTTAGCACTCTTCTTTTATGATACAACATTGTCCTGGTTTTTATCCCACCTTTTTGGATGCTCCCTCCCATTTTCCTTTTGTCTACCTTTGTAATATTGGTGTACTTGAGAGTCTATATGAGGTGTGTTTCTTATCTACATAGTCTCATTTACTCCATGTGCTTCAGTTACCATCTTTATGATGATGGCTCCTAAATATACACTTCCGTACAGTCCTACACTTCAGAAATAAAACAATATATGAACCAGATTATCTTTGTGAGAATTCTAGAAACCAGTTGTGAAATTAAACACCTAGGGCAACAAAAAATGAAAAAGGGATTCCAACAAAAGAGGTAAAAAAATTGACAGAATTCTGCACACCCATCTATGCCCCTGCCTAACCTGGTATGGCACAATGCAACTAAAAGGAAAATGCCTATACCAGGACAGAAACATAAGGTTTTACTGAGCATCCAGTGTTCTGGCTCATCTGGGGTCGGCCTTAGATAGAGACCGGGTACTGTCTCACCCAACTTGAACCTCTTAGGGACAACCAACGGCACAATTTGAAAGCCACTAGAAACAGAGGCAAGGACATGGCACATTAGAACTCCTGCTGTGCAGGGAGAATAAGAGATTATTGGCTTCTGAAAAAATGCAGAGGCAAACTGCTTCAGGAATTCAAGGCAGCTAAAGCACACACACAAACCCAGAGACGATAAACCCCAGAAAAGGTTTGAGAATTCTAGAATCTCTAGCTGGGTGAAGGTCTTCCCAGGCTCAAAGCCAATTCATAAAGATTGGGAGAGGTAGTTGTTTATTCAAATGCCCAAATCTCAACAAAAATAGGACAAGGCATAAAAGAAACAGGAAAACATAACCCAATCAAAGGAATAAATAAAATTCCAAAAATTGACCCTGAAAATTCAGATCTATGAGTTGCCAAAGAACTTAAAAAACCTGTAATAGAGATACTTAAGAAGTTAAAAGAAACACAGACAATAAATAAAATCAGGAAAATAAATAACAGGCAAATTAGAATATCAACAGAGATAGAAATTTTTTAAAAGAACTAAAATTCTGGAGATGAAAATATAATAACTGCACTGAAAAAGTTCACTAGAGGGTTTCAAAAGTATACTTCATCAGGCAAAAGAGAGAATCACCAAACTTGAAGATATGTCATTTGAAATCAAGTTAGAGAAGAAAAAAAAAAAAAATGAGTGAAGAAAGCCTAAGGGATTTATGGGACACTAGCAAGGAGATCAACACTTATCTTGTGAGCGTCCCAGAAAGAGAAGAGAGAAAGAAAGGGGCAGAGAGAGCTTACCTGAAGAAATAATGGTTGAATACTTCCCAATCTGAGGAGAGAAATGGACATAAAAATTCTAACTCAATGCATCCCAACTAGGATAAACCCAAAGAGACCCACACTGAGACACATTATAATCAAACTGTCAAAAATCATAGACAAAGAGAGAATCTTAAAAGCAGCAAGAGAAAAAAGACTCATCACCTACAAGGGAGCTTCCATAAGATTACCAGCTGATTTCTCAGCAGAAAGTTTGGGATCCAGAAAGGAGTGGGAGAATATATTCAAAGTGCTGAAAGAAATAAAACTGTCAGGACAGACTGACAGTTGTCAGAGGGGAGGGAATTGGGTAGCTGGGTGAAGAAAGTGAAGGGATTAAGCAGTACAAATTGGTATTTATGGACTAATCACATAGATATATAGATTCTAGCATAGGGAATATAGTCAATAATATCTTGGTAAATATATATGGGGCCAGGTGGGTACCTGAAGCATCAGGGGATTACTCTGTAAAGTACATAAGTGTCTAACCACTGTACTGTACATCTGAAACTAACACAGAATAATACTGAATATAAACTGTAATTTAAAAATAATTTTAAAAAAAGAAAAAAGCTGTCAACAATGAATGCTATATATGCCAAAACTGTCCTTCAAAAAGGAAGGAAAAAATAACTTTCCCAGAAAAGCAAAAGCTGAGGGAGTCATTACCACTAGATGTAAACAAATAGTAATCTGTACTGTTGTAATTTTGGTGCATAAATTTAATTTTTATAGACTTGAAATAACAAAAACATTTTATACGCCTGAAACCAATAGAAAATAGTGAATGTAAACTGTAATTGAAAATTTTTTAACTGTAAGCCTCTGTTAATAGGTATACAGTATATAAAAATGTATTTTGTAACATCATTAACAAAGTGTGGGGGATGAAATAGGTATGCAATTGAAGTTAAAGCATTAACGTTTAAAATAGAGTGTTAGAACTAATATGTTTTATGTAATTACAATGGTAAACACACAAAGAAAATCTCCATAAAATATAAACAAAAAGAAATGAGAAGGAAATCAAACCATGTCACTACAAAACAATACAGTAAGAGAGGAGAGACCAAAAAAAAGCTATATGATATATAGAAAACAATGAACAAAATGGCCATAGTAAGTCCTTACTTATGAATAATTATTTTAAATATTAATGGATTTAGCTCCCCAATCAAAAGACATAGTTTGACTATATGGATAAAAAAACAAGATTAAAAAAAAGACAAAAAAACAAGATCCAACAATAGGCTGTCTACAAGTGACTCACTTTACATCTAAGGACATATATAGGTTCAAAGTGAAAGGATGGAAAAAAATATTCCATGCAAATCATACCCAAAAGAGGAGGGATGGCTATCCTATCAGACAATGGACTTTAAGTCAGAAACCATTATAAGAGATACAGAAGGTCCTTATATAATGACTAGAGGCTCGGTGCACAAAATTAGTACATGGGTGAGGTCCCTAGGCCTAGCTGGCAATCGAAGCACAAGCATCTGGCATGGAAGGGCAGGTCCCAGCTGACCTCTGGGCCCTGGGCAGCACCTGGGCCCCCAGGCTCCTGCGCGTCCCCCTCCACCTGAGTCACAGCACCTGCACCTGAGCCCCCACATGGAGATGTAGAGAGCCTGGCCAGACGCCGCAGGCCGGGGCACAGCGTGGGCCTCTGGGCCACCCAGCAGCACCACACGGAAGCCAGGCGGGCAGCATGCTCTCTCCTGGCTGGCCTCGTAGAATGGCTCCTGCATGAATCCATGGGGAGCCCATCCGGCCCCTGAGGTCCTAGTGGCTGCGGCCTGGCTCACCCGGAAGAGGCCGTGTGGGGGCTTCCCTGGTGCGCGAGCCCTGGCATCCCAGGGGAAGGTAGCAGGCGGAGTGCGAATAAGCTCAGCGGACACCCAGCATTCTCACTGCACCTACGTCCCCATCACCCCCACCCACAGGTAGCTGACAAAAGGTCACAGCCCCCCGCCTGGGTGCCACAGGAGGTTGGTCAGGGCCTCCTGATGGTCAGCGCATGTCATAGCAAGCGGTCGAACTCCCGGTCGAACGACTGCCCAAGGAGACAATTTGCATATTAGGCTTCTATTAATTATCTACACTAATAAAAGACGAATATCCTAATTGACCATACCTTCACTACACCCATCAGTCAATCAGAAGAGTATGCAAATTAACCCAACAAAGATAGCCGTTAAATTTGCATACTACAGGTGGGGCGGGGCAGCGCCATCCGCCGCCCGCCCCAACCCCGGATCAGTCCTGCCATGTGCGCGACATGGGGCGGTGCCCCAACCCTGGGATCGGGCCTGCCGTGTGTGTGACCCGGAGCGGTGGGGCAGGGCATCGACATCCGCCGCCACCCCAACCCCAGGATCTGGCCTGCCATGTGCGCAGGGACCGCGGGATCGAGCCTGCTATCTGCCACCCGGGGAGCGGGCCTAAGCCAGCAGGTGGTTATCTCCCGAGGGGTCCCAGACTGTGAGAGGACACAGGTCGGGCTGAGGGACACCTCCCCCCCACCAGTGCACAAGTTTTTGTGCACCGGGCCTCTAGTATAGGATAAAAGGGTAAATTTACAAAGAAGACATACAATTATAAATAGTTGGATTATAAATATATAAATTAAAGACAAAACATGAGATCTAAAACTATAAAACTCCTAGAAGAAAACATGGGATAAAAGCTTCATGACATTGGATTTCAGAATGATTTCCTCAATATGACACCAAAGTATGGTCAGCAAAAGCAAAACAGACAAATGGGACTGTATCAATCTTAAAAACTTTTATGAATCAAAGAACACAGTTAACAGAATGAAGCAACAACCTAGGTATTGGGAGAAAATATTTGCAAATCATATACCTGATAATGGATTCATATCCAGAATATATAAAGAACTCCTACAACTCAACAACAAAATATCAAATTACTCAATTAAAAAACAGGTAAAGGACTTACACAAAATTTCTCCAAAGAAGATATAAGATGGCCAGAAAATATGAAAAGATGCTCAACATTACTAATCACCAGAGAAATGCAAATTAAAACCACAATGCGATATCACTTCATGCCGATTAGGATAGCTACTATTAAAAAAATAAAAAATACCAACCCCCCCAGACCAAACACCAAAAAGTAACAAGTGTTGGTAAAAATGTAGAGAAATTCTGCTGGTGGGATTATAATATAGTGCAAACACTATGGAAAACAGTACAGCACTTTCTCAGAAAATAAAAAATTGAACTACCATCCAGTAATCTCGTGGCTGGATATATATCCAAAAAAATTGAAAGCGAGGTCTCTAAGAAATAGTTGCACACCTATGTTCACAGCAGTACTATTCACAATAGCTAAGAGGTGGAAGTAACAATAATGTCTTTCAATGGATAAACAAAAGGTGGTATAAGCAAACAATTCTGTCACATTTTACAACACAGATTAACTGTGAGGGCATGGTGCTATATGAAATAAGCCAGTCACAAAGAGATAAATAATGTATGATTCCATTTACATGAAGTATTTAGAGTAGTCAAATTTAAAGAAACAGAAAGTTATCAAGAGCTGGTAAGGTAGGAGAAAAGGGAAGTTATTGTTTATAAGGCACAGTTTCAGTTTTGGAAGATGGAAAAATTTCTGGAGATTTGATCCACACAATGTGAATATACTTAACAATACTAAATTGTACATTTAAAAATGGTTAAGATGGTAAATTTTTATTATTTTTTTTAACACAATAAAAAAGAAAAAGTGGTACATCCTCACAATAAAGTATCTTGCAGCTATTAAAAGAAACAAAAAATGTCACTGTATACTGCCATGGAGTGTTCTCCAGGACATAACACTTAAGTGAAAAGGGCAAGGTGGAGAAATGTATAAGGTATTCTACCTTTAAATGCAGGGAGTGTGCAGGTAAGTATATAAAAATTTCCTCTATTTTTAAATGATGAATAAAACTCAGAAAAAATTCTTAATAGTTTTATATGGGGAATGGTGGAGAGGGTAGGGGGGTCAGGGATAGAAGCTAGGCTGCTCTATGTGAACCTTGCTTTATAGTTTACAGATTGGACTCTGAACATTTGTGTGAAAAACTGAACTACCATACAATCCAGTAATCTCATGACTGGAGATATATACATATAATGTTTTACACAATTATAAAATAATATTAAAAAATTTTTTTAAATATATTTTATTGATATTTTACAGAGAAGAAGGGAGAGGGATAGAGAGTTAGAAACATCAATCAGCTGCCTCCTGCACACCCCCTACTGGGGATGTGCCCGCAACCAAGGTACATGCTCTTGACTGGAATCGAACCTGGGACCTTTCAGTCTGCAGGCCAATGCTCTATCCACTGAGCCAAACCGGGTAGGGCATATTAAATTTTTTTAGAAGTCCCAAAAACAGCCCTATCTGGTTTGGCTCAGTGGATAGAGCATCACCCTGTGGACTGAAGGGTCCCGGGTTCGATTCCGGTCAAGGGCACATGCCCGGGTTGCGGGGTCAATCCCCAGTAGGGAGCATGCAGGACGCAGCCGATCAATGATAATCTCTCATCACTGATGTTTCTATCTCTCTCTTCCTCTCCCTTCCTCTCTGAAATCAATAAAAATGTATTAAAAAAAAGTCCCTTAAAACAGAAAGCAAAATGGAACACATGCACGTTTTTAAATTAGGGGAATCCACTTTAAAAGAGACTAAAATATATCAAACAAGTACAGGATTCTGCCTCAAAAAAAAAAAATGCAACTTAAAAATTTTTTAACAGTCTGGGAGATCTGAATACTCACTGGATAATGAATAATATTAAAGATCTATTGTTACATTTTTTAGGTGAGATAACAGTTTTTGTTATGTTTTTTAAGAGTCCTTACTTTTTAGAATTATATCTGAAAATATTTTGTAGATGAAATTATATGATGTTGGGATGAAATATGTTGGGATTATTTCAAAATAACTTGGGAGCCTGCAGATAGAAAAGGGAATGGGGAAAGGAGAGATGAAATTTAAAAGGTTTTCATTGTGTTTTTTTTGTTTTTAAATATATTTTATTGATATTTTACAGAGAGGAAGGGAGAGGGATAGAGAGCCAGAAACATCAATGAGAGAGAAACATTGATCAGCTGCCTCCTGCACGCCCCCCACTGGGGATGTGCCCGCAACCAAGGTACATGCCCTTGACCGGAATCGAACCCGGGACCCTTGACTCTATCCACTGAGCCAAACCAGTTTTGGCTAAAAGTTTTTCATTGTTAAAGTGAGTGTTGGGTACAAGGAGATTCCTTATACCCCTTTCTATTTTGCACTAATAAATTTTTTTAATCTTATGATTCATGAATTTCTTAGTTGTCTTTTCAAGCTGATTATCATGGAATTTAAGCAACAATGATTCGTCAGAAAAGAAACCTAAAGTGCAGTACAGTACATTACCTTCGTAAAAGTGACAGGGATGCTGGCATCCAACTGAATGTGATCTGCAACCTCTGTAAACTGCTGCTGCTGCTTCTGCAATGTTTCCAGTAACCTTGTAATTTCTTGTTTTGCCAAGACAACTCTACAATCATCCTAGGAAAGAGAAGACAGTATTCTTATAAACATGTTACAAAAGAGATATTATCAAAACTCAAAAAAAAGATCATTTAACATTACAGTATTCAAAGTTAACCTAAGTGTAAATTTGACTAGGTAAAAATAATCAGGCATTAATAAAGAATTTGAGAACCTATCAACAGAAGAATGAATAAATTGTGGTATATAATTCACACATGCAACATTATATACCACTATGAGAATGAACCACAATTACATGTGCTATGAATCTTATAAACATAATGTAGTGTATAAGAAGAAATAACATAAAGAGTTCATACTGTACGATTCCATTACCAAAACAGGCAAAAATAAGAAATGCATTAGAAGTCAGTATAGTAGTTTATCCTTGGGGAAAGGGCTAGTAGTTACCAGCAGGAAGTCTGAGGGATTTCTGGGAGCTGGTAATGGTCTGTTACTTGGTCTGAATGCTGGTTATACAGTAATGCCCTGTCCGAAAATTCAGCCAGCTGAACACTTAGGAACACAGTTCTTTATGTATGTTGTACTTCTATAAAACGTTTTTAAAATAATATAAGATATACATGTATTGGTAAAAAAAAAAAAAGAAAAAAGAAAAAAAGTAAAAGAAAGAAAGAAAAGAAAAAAGGACTTCACATCAGATTGTGAAAAGCCTCACTCTAGATTCCCCAGGCTCTCCTCAAAGTCAAACACTTTCCAGTTTCTCAATTGTTATTCCAGATATTCTATACATGTGCCAATATATTCTTCAAAAGACAGAGATGTCCCAAAAAGATGTATGTTCCATGACAGCAGTGGTGTTATCAGTTTTTATTCACTGTTGCATATTCATATTAGTTGATGGAAATTCCATTATTCCAGTGGCTCAGAACAAAAAACTTGAAGTCACTCTTGCCTTCTCCTCCCTAATAACCCACAACAACCTGTCAACAAATCCTACTGGATACCCAGAATCTGGGCATTTCTACCTGCTACTAACCTAGACACTATTCTCTCTCACTTGGAATTCTACAGCAGCCTCCTAAGCATTGAACTCCTTCCTTCTACCTTTGCCCCCACTTCAATCTATTTTTTACACACTATCCAGAGTGATCCTTTGAACATGTAAGATCAAGTCATTTTTATGCTCAAAACCCCATTTCAATCAGGAAAAGCTCAAGTCCTTCCAATGGCCCAAGGCCTTCCTTACATATAATCCATATGACCTCTCATTTCAGCTTCTATTATTCCCTCCTTTACTTACTCCATTCCAGCCACAGTGGCCTCTTTTGCTGTTCCTCAAACACACTAGGCATGCTGCCTCTAACCATTTCCTCAGCTGGCATGCTCTTCCTCCCAATAGGGCTTTACGTAATTCCTTCACCTCCTTCTTCTCTGAGTTCTTGCTCAAGTCTTATCTTCTCTCAATGATGTTTACCCTATTTATTTATTTGTCCTCACCCGAGAACGTCCTCAGAAAGAGGAAGGGAGGGAGGGAGAGAGGAGCATCAATGTGAGAAATATAGATTGGTTGCCTTCCCTACGTGCCCCAACCAGGGATCAAACCCGTAACTCATGTATGTATGTGCCCTGTGAATCTAACTAGCAGCATTTCAGTGCACAGGACGACGCTCAACCAACTGAACCACTCTGACCAGGCTACCCTGACTATTTAATAAGGCAATCTGCTGTACCTCCACACTTTCTCTTTTTTCCTTAGCTCACTTTTTCATATCCTATATAATTTACTTATTTAGATATGTTATGGTTTATTACCCATCTTCTTGCTAGAATGCCAATTCCACAAGATTATGACTTTTTGCTTGTTTTGTTTACTGATATATCCTATGTATCTGGAATGTACATGCATATACTAGGCACTCAATACATATTTGCTAAATCAATAGATAAATCCTCACCATTTAGCAAAGTATATCATATGCAAACTGGGTAACAAATGCCTTACAATACCTCAACTATCAAAAGCATAGCTTTTCTGCCCTAACCGGTTTGGCTCAGAGGATAGAGCGTCGGCCCAAGGACTGAAGAAGGGTTCCGGGTTCAATTCCGGTCAAGAGCATGTACCTTGGTTGCGGGCTTGATCCCCAATAAGGGGCGTGGAGGAGGCAGCTGATCGATGTTTCTCTCTCATCAATGTTTCTAAGTCTCTATCCCTCTCCCTTCCTCTCTGTAAAAATCAATATTTTTTTTAAAAAATAGCTTTTCTGTGACATCAAAGTTAAGAACCACTAAATTAGAGCTAGAGAGGTACCCCCAAAAAAGAGCAAGGAAGACAGACTTCAAAGATTAGCAGACATTTCAGCTAGACTTTGAAGGAGGATTTCCACTAGCAGGAAAGGGAGATATAAACCTGCCAAGCAGAAGGAATAGTACATGGTTGGCAAAGAAGAGTAAAGGACTTGGCATGACTGAAGAATGACAGAGTTAGAAGTCCTAGAACCCACGGTTTTATGGTGGGGAGGGCACATGAAGAAGAGGACACTGATTTGTTGGTGGAGCAACTGGAGGTTACAGAGACCATGTCCTAAGTACAATGTTAATGAATGCAGTAACATATAATAATATAGAAATATTTATTATTTTTTTAATATATTTTATTGATTTTTTTACAGAGAGGAAGGGAGAGGAATAGACAGTTAGAAACATCGATGAGAGAGAAACATCGATCAGCTGCCTCCTGCACACCCCCTACTGGGGATGTGCCCGCAACCAAGGTACATGCCCTTGACCGGAATCGAACCTGGGACCCTTCAGTCCGCAGTCCGACGCTCTATCCACTGAGCCAAACCGGTTACGGCTAAAAATATTTATTAAAGTAATAAAATAGACTAGTGTGTACCTCTGGTAATTATCTACTTAACCTTAAAAATTCTTCTCCTTAAACTATATCCTTCCTATGTTTAAACTACCTACCTGTTGCAAAGTCTTTTCACAATGGAGACAGGCTGTTGAAACCTGGGACAGCAAAATAGTCATATCTTCTTGTTGTTGCCTGAGCCAAATCAATTTTTCTCGAACATGAGCATCGACAACACTTAAAGCCATTTCTTCTTGACGACACAGAGTTTCATGTAGATCAGAAAAATAAGCTCGAACACATGACCGGGCATTCTCCGCAGTACCCGGTACCTAAGAAAATAAAAATAAAGTTTAAGCAACTCTAACTATAACAAAGATTGTATATGTGAAATATGAAAATTTAAATACCATCTATATCCTTAAAAATTCTAAAATTTGTATCTTCACCACAGCCTTTGGATACCCAACTGTTTAAATGACGTCTCAAAAGCAAAAGAGTCTCTCTTCTTCAAAATCCAGTTTCCTCCATCTCAATAAATGGCAACTCCATCCTCCAGATTGTTCAAGACAAAAAAATTGAAACCATCTTTAACATTTTGTTCGTGTCCCACAATTAGTCCCTCAGCAAATTCTCTCGACTCCAGAATATATACAAAATATAATCATGCATCATCACCTCCACCTCTTATCAACCTGACCCAAGCTATTATCATGTCTCACCTGATTATTATAATAGTCTTCTAATTGGTCTTACTATATCTGCCACTGCACACTACAATGTATTCTCCACCCAGCAGCCAGAATGATCTGTTTAAAATGGTAAGTCAAAAGATATTCTTTTGCTCAAAATTCTTCATTCCCCTCAGAGTGAATGCCCACGTCCTCTCTGTATGGGGTGTTCAAGGATAGACTCACTGAGAAAAGGATGCCTGAACAAAAACCTGAAGGAGGTAAGAGAAGAACCACACAAATATCTTGAGGAAGAGCATTCCTGGCAGACAGAAGAGCAAGTGCCTCTAAGGCCTATTCTGCCTCACTCCCCCCGAGTCACTCTACTCCAGGTGCACGTAGTCTCCTCACAGTTTCATAGCACACCATGCACATTCCAACCTCAGGGCCCTTTCCACTTACTTTCCTGGAATACTCTTCCCCCAGGTATTTTCATAGTTCCCTTTCTCATCTCTTGTAGGTCTTTGCTCAATGTCACCTTCTCAGGGAATGTGTCCTCAAATAGAAATTTAGGTCTCATGCCTGGCCCTCCAAGTCAGCTATTCAAGTCAGCTATACTAATTACTAAGACCTAACTATTCAACTTCAAAATCTCAAATCCATCTACTTCTCTCCATTCTTATTACTTTAGTGAATATTGGTCATAAAGCATCTCTCAACTGGATAATTTCAGCAACTGCTAATAGGTTTCCAGCTTCCAATCTTGTTGCTACTCCAATTCATTTTCTTCGTTGAAGAGCAACTTTTCTTTTTTCCTGTTGTAAATTCTCACCCAAGGATATTTTTTCTATTGACTTTTAGAGAGAAGGGAGGGGAAGAGACAGAAAAACTCCGATGTGAGAGAGACACACCGATTGGTTGCCTCCTGGACATGCCCCAACCAATGCTGGGGATCACACCTGCAACTGAGGTACCTGCCCATGACCAGAATCGAACCTGTGACCCTTCAGTCGAAGGGTATCACTGTAAGCCAGCTGGAGAAGGATAAATATCACATGATCTCACTCATATGTGAGATATAATGATCAACATAATTTGATGAACAAGAATAGATCCAGAGACAAATGGTAGGGGAGGGGGGTGGTTAGAGAGCCACCAAAGGACTTGTATACATGCATATTAGCATATCCAAAGGACACAGGCACTGAGGCGGTGGGGGCTTGCCTGGGGTGGGAATGGCTGGCGGGGGGGCGTCAATCAGGGGAAAAAGGAGACATATGTAAAACGTTAGACAATAAATAAATAATAAATTTAAAAAGAAATTATTTCATGATTAGTTCAGTATAATTGCTCAATAAATAATAGAAGGTGAAAGGTAAGAAAGAGAAAGGGTAAAAGGTAAAAAACAAATTTAAAAATCCATACATGTTCTGTGTGGGCCATTCCAATTCCATCTTCCACTATTTGTTCTCCTCCTTCAATGTGCTGAACGATTCCAACTAATTTTCTGGAATAATCTGAGATTTCCTCAGTGAAGGTCCGTATACAGTGAGCCATATCTAAAATTGAGGCTCGGATCTGGTTAGCTTCTGGTTCCAATACTGAATGCTATAAAATGCAACATTATAGAAAAAAACTCACAGTATTTGACTAATAATATAAAAAATTACTTAAATCATTCCTATTCATTAAAAAAAACCTTCAACCACAAATGGCTTTTTTAACACATTTTACAAAAGCAAGCATACAAAATACTAATTTGCCTTCACCCAATAACTATTTATCCTGCAAAGCAATACTTTAAATTTTACAAATCAATTTCTCACTAACCAAGAACCCACAAGTATCTCTAAAATTTTATCACAGCAGTTCATCAATAGACATAAATATTATCAAAACAACCCAGTGCATTATGAAAACATACACTAAAGAAGAGAACTTTTGTTTCCTGCTGGAAAGCTGTTTTCATTAAAGAAAGAATCATGATGCCTTTCTACTGAAATTTTTGTTATTCAGAAATTAAATCTTGTTTCTTCTCAGTCTACCAAACAAACGGTGGGCTGGCAGACTAGGTAAATCATCCAGTTTAATTACATTCATACCTTGTGACCTTGGTGTTTTCCATATTCTTTGCAGACACAGCACATGAGTGGGCTAGTCTGACAGCCTTCTTCCAAGCAAACAAACTCAATGGCATGCACCTGATGCTGAGAGCACATGGTTTTCTCATGAGGTTTGTCAGCGAGAGGCACTCGCCTGTGCTTTGCTAATGTCTTCGTAGAATGAGTAACTTGGGAACACTCTGAGCACAAGTGAGTTGCACATACAGTGCAATATACAGATGCAACGTGAGCTTCATCTTCATCGCAACGAATGATGCTCTGATAAAAACAAATTAATGTCTTAGAGTCTAAGACTTAGACTGAACTCCGATCACTATAGCATGACAAATTTTGAAACATAAAAGCCTATAATCTTTTTTTTTAATAATTAATC
This sequence comes from Myotis brandtii, assembly GCF_000412655.1. Classification (NCBI taxonomy): domain Eukaryota; kingdom Metazoa; phylum Chordata; class Mammalia; order Chiroptera; family Vespertilionidae; genus Myotis; species Myotis brandtii. The sequence continues at coordinate 11,150,044 of NW_005353967.1, forward strand.
AGCCTTTTTATATGAAAATACACTGGTAATTAGTACAAAGGTCATTCACTACTCATCTGAGAAAGTATTCATTTCTATGGGTGAGAAGCTATTCCCAAAATTGGTTATCAATATATGCTAAATTACTTGAGGCCAAAAATAAAACTATTCTCATAAATTCACAGAGTAAAGTTAACTTCCACAAAATTCCTTTGCTTTATAAGAAAGAAACTGAATAGAGGTTAGAATTCTTTTTTTAAGACTAAAACCACTGATATTAAAAACATACCTACTGCTTTAGCCCTAGCTGGTTTGGCTCAGTGGATACACATTGGCCTGAGGACCAAAGGGTCCCGGGTTCGATTCCAGCCAAGGGTAAGTACCTTGGTTGCAGGCTCCTCCCAGGCCCAGGGTCTGGTCAGGGCACATGCAGGAGGCAACCAATCCATGTGTTTCTCTCACATCAATGTTTTTCTCTGACCTCACTGTCTCTCCCACTCCCTTCCACTCTCTAAAAAAAAAAAAAAAAAATCAATGGAGCCCTGGCCGGTTTGGCTCAGTGGATAGAGTGTCGGCCTGCGGACTGAGGGGTCCCAGGTTGATTCCGGCCAAGGGCACATGCCCGAGTTGTGGGCTCGATCCCCAGTAGTGGGTGTGCAGGAGGCAGCTGATTAATGATTCTCCCTCATCATTGATGTTTCTATCTCTCTCCCTCCTCTCCCTTTTCTGAAATCAATAAAGAAATATATATATTTTTTTAAAATCAATGGAAAAATATCCACCGGTAAGGATTAACAAAAAAAAAAAACAACAACAAAATATACCCACTGCTTTAAATATTATCTGTCATAATGATAAATAGAAAGAAGCACAATGCTATTTAGATAGCAAGGGGTGTGCATCAGAATTAGCTATAAAGCTTTTAAAACCATGGTGCCAAAAGGGGCTAATGAGGGGGGAAAGGGGACATATGTAATATTTTCAACAATAAAGATTTAAAAAAAATAATAATAAAAAATAAAACCATGTTACCAAGAATCCAACCTGGGAAATACTTAATTCAATAGAGTTTGTGTACTTTTCTCTAAAGCTTCACAGGTGAGTCCAATGCACAATTCTAGTTGAAAGCCACTGATTTAAGCAAATAAACAATTAACACCTATGCTGTTAAGTATTAAGCTTTTAGTATATGTGCTGCCGAAGCGAGCACATAAGTATTAGGCTTTTAAGTATTATTTCTAATTTCCATTAATTACTAAAAAGCTTCAAGTTGGAAAATTTTACGTCAGATCACCAAGAAAGCTTTGCAATTTTTTGCTGAATATTAAAAGGCCATAATTAGAAAGGGAGAGATTTGGTATAAAATTTTTCCAGAAATAAAAATTAGAAAATATACCAATGGTGTCACTCAATATCACAAATTTTAAAAAAAGCACACAAAATTAGACAGCTTTGTTTGCAAATATGGGAAATATGTACATGTAAAATAAAAATTCATGTCTTCTGTTTCAAGATCTGACAATTTACAAGGTCAACATCAGATAATACTCTAATGCAGTGGTTCTCAACCTTGGCTGCACATTAGAATCACCTGGGAATCTTTTTAAAATCCTGATTTCTGGGCCTCATCCTCCGGAAATTGTTTCTTTGTTATGGCAGGTGATTCTAATGTGCAGCCAAGGTTGAGAACCACTGCTCTATCTTTTGAAATAAAGATAAAATCTAGAATGTGTGAAAGAACTGCAAAAATTTCAGAAAACAATGCTTCAGTTTGAAATTCATTTCAATGATTTACTTTACATAAAGAAATCATGATTTAATAAAAGAGAAGTGAAAATCATTTCGACTTTTTACCTTGATGTTAAACATGCTTTTAAAGCTGATCACCAAAATCAATAACTGCTATTTACTACAACTATTCTTATATCCAGAACAGCCTATGAGCTATGCAGGCAATTAATTCCATAAGTGTTAAAAATGTATTTTAATCTGTGTTCATGGACTTCTAATATTTCGGGATATCTACCTGTCTGGAAAAAGAGGATACACCTACACGTAATTTAACCTTCTCATAAAGATATTTAATAGCAATAATTCCCTCAGGAGCTAGTGCTATCTTTAAGGCATTTTGCTTCTATATTAAATAGCCTCCTTTATAGAGTTCCTCTTTCTTTCTTTCTTTCTTTCTTTTCTTTTCTTTCTCTTCTTTCTTTCTTTCTTTTCTTTCTTTCTCTCTCTCTCTCTTTCTCTCTCTCTCTCTTCTTTCTCTTTCTTTCTTTCTTTTCTTTCTTTTTCTTTCTTTCTTTTTCTTTCTTTCTCTCCTCTCTCCTCTCTCCTCTCTCCCCTCTCCCCTCTCCCCTCTTCTCTCTCTCTCTCTCTCTCTCTTTTTGTACTTTACTGTTCACTAGTTCACTTTTGTATCCTCTGCTTTAATGCACATCTTACTCTTCCATAATCTTACTCTTTCACTTTCTGGGATAGAAAGGATTTAGTATAGGGAGATAAGCTTATACACAAGACATAGTTTGGGTATAGTATTATCAAAGAATTCAGGTTTCAGTGTTACTTTTGTTCTGTTGGGATTTTTGTTGCCTTAAGAACTGTAATGAAACAAAAAGTTGTGTTTCTGGGATCCTACCTGCTGGAGTAAGTGAGGTAATATTGTGCTTTTCATGGCATATATTTTAAATTAAAAGAAAAAATCCATGCTCATAACAAATATTTCACCAAGTTCAATCAATACCTCTCCAGATATCCCAATGGCTTCTTCTGCAGCACCATACTGACCAATATGTCCATTCTGTAGTCGTTCCAAAAGTTCCAATAAAGCAAAATTTTTTTTCAATCCCCAAACACCTGAATCTCCTAGAATAAATATAAAAATAAAAACTAAATCTAACAGAATGCAATCATAATCACTTTACCTCATACCTCAACTGTAATTTCTAAGTCATACAGTTTAGCCATTAATAACGTCTAAATTTTAAAAATGCAAATTTCCCCCATTTCCTATTTATGATAGAACAATTGTCTTAATATTCTTTAAAAAACAGAATTCCTCAGCATTCTAAATAGAAACATACTTTCAAGTTTTATTATTTTTCTATCATTTAACTTTATAAATCCTATTCTGTCACTGACTTTTACTATATATTTTAAAATAAGTGCTTTGAATTATTTTTATAGCAACCTAAGGTAAGAAATACAGTTCACATTGCAACCCAGGATCATGTCATATATATAACTGAAACAAAAGTCTCACACACCAGTATTCACTCTTTCAGTGTGCAACACACTATTTTAGGTTTATTTCTTTTTAAAACAATTTCGTCACAACCAATTAAATTGATTTCATGACCACAAATAAGCTATGACTCATGTTTGAAAATCCCTGTACAAAAAATACACAACCTAAAATAGCTCTATCTCTAAGTAAACTGGAACTAGAACAGCTAAAGATAATATTTCCCCCACCCTTCATCTAACCTAGAACCCTATAGAAGTCAATGACTACATAAACTCCTTTTCACGCAGATACATCAAAACAATACAACAATCCCTTTTAGGTAGATAAGACTCTAGGAATATCTGGATAAGAAACAATGCTTCTTTTCCCCAGAACTGACCATAAAAGGCCAGATGCGTAAGCATATATGCATGCATGCAAACGCACTCATTCTGATTCTCTCTCTCTCTCTTCCTAAACCTACAAATAAAAGCCAGATTCTTCAGCAGTTAGAAGGAATATGTCTGTTATGTCTGTTATGGTGAGTTTCTATGCAACAAATACCACCTGACACATTGCTGTCACCTTATCCATATTCACTGAATGAATGCATAAATGAAAGGATGATGGGGTTACTGGCTGCAGGGCTCCCCTTCCTCTTGGCCAAGCTTTTCTTTAAAAAGGAAAAGAAAACGGAAAAGGGGAAGTAAAGGAAAGACCATTTCTTGTTGTGGTCCTCCAAAAAAATTTCAAATTAGGCAAAATAGCCTCTTCTCAGTTTTGTGACCTCCTCTCCCCAGTACCTTTATGCAGCCAATCCAGCATTTCTCCCTCAACCTGCTAACCAACAAGGCTTTCTCCTTAATTGTTTACATTTTTCACTCTTATTCAACTACAAGCTCAGTTGTATCTAGTCTGTTTGTATAAGCATTAAGAAGTATACTAAGCAAGTCCTTTAATTAAAAATATTATCCTGACAATTTTCTAAATATTGTCATCTATATAATAAAAGCCCAGTGACCGGAACGACCAGAATGACTGGGGGCTATGGTGCATACCGCAGCAGCCAACCAGCCTGATCCGGGCCCGGTCGGCACCCCCCTGGCAGGCCTGCCCCCCGATCGGCCCCCAACACCCTGACAGGGGGCGGGGCCAGCCAGCCAACTGCCTGCGCCCCCTCCCCCCCGCTGGCCCAGCTCGATGAGCCCCCATCGGGACAGGCTGGCTGGACCCCACCCATGCATGAATTCCTGCACCAGGCCTCTAGTTAAATAAACTCCTAGCAGTATCAACCTACTGTCTAGTAGTATATCACTAATATTTCTGTAACTGTCAAAATAACTCTAAAATCACAATGGTTTAAACCAACAAAGATTTACTTTTTGTTCATGCAAGATATCAGGGGATGAACAAGAAAAATTTTCCCCTACTGTCCATGATCAGGGACATAGGCCACTGAGCCTCTAACCACCTGGACCACCTCACTGTATCAGGAAGAAGGATTTACTGCAAGCCATAATAAATCTCTTCTTAACAGCTTCTATCTGGAAGTTGACACTTCATCCTATTCATATTTCACTAGTTAAAAGGGAATCACACAGCCATACCTAACTCTAAGAGAGTAAGGAAGTATAATTTTACCACAGGGACAGCAGAGAAGAACCAGAAATATTATGGAAATGTACTCATAACTACCACAATTAACTACTAATATTCTTCTTGGACTAGAGAATAAATCTGATTCTGATTCTCTCACATTAACAGTCATTTTCTTCTCTAGAAAAGGGAATCACAAATTATTTTTTCTTTGTTATACTTTAACAATTTTCAAATTATCTGCAATGTACATATACATTATTTTTCTAGTATAACTAAAAATAGATTTTTAAAAACAATGGCATCACACTATATCAAGGGTCACTAACACATATTTCACAGACTAAAATCACAGTAAAAATCTAATCTATAAGCTACAGTAATTACAATCTACATCTAAGGCAAAGTTATTGGTTTGTTGGTTTTTCTAATGCCATATGATAGCAATGATGTTTAACTTCAACCTAGAACATGACTAAACCATTGTCTGTCACAAATTTCTGATTTAGTTAAGCATTGAGGTGGTAACAACCCACACTGTGGTATTTATGTAGAAAAGGTATAGTGCCCTTCAAAAGGGAGAAGGGTCCACCCTCCATTTATGAAACGTTTTTTTTCTAAAATACACACTTCTATAGTTCTCTATAAAGATTATAT
>NW_005353967.1:11155539-11189997 GCF_000412655.1 Myotis brandtii
ATAGAATAAAAAGCCAAACCAAAGAATGTTGAAATACAGATATCTTTCTTTTCCCCCTAATTATTTCTTGGCTAATAATGCATTAATGTCATCTATAGTAATGATAACACTGTCCTATATTAGTTTTCTGGCAAGTGGACATACTACATATTTATTTAAATCAGAGATTACCAAAACCTTAAGAGACGTATCCTTTCCCTACAAGAAAACATTTAAAATCATGTTTTTCAGCTTTTTAAAGTTTTCCAGTCTAAAAAATTTTTTTTCGTAAATTATTTTGAACATGTTCCATTTGACATCAGCCTTAAAACAAATATTGCTACTGACCTAAAGAAAAATGACAACTTTAAACTATTTCTTTTAAAGAAAATTCTGTTATCAAAAAGAATAGATTTATAGAACTTGGGTTTGTAAAATAACTGTTAAAATGTTAATGTTATCATTTCTAAATCCAGTATCCCATGTTAATAACTAATTTTGAAATATAAAGCAAAGTTTTAAAAGATTTAGGAAACTAAAAAAATCAACAAAACCTTTACACTTATTTAAACAGAAAACAAGTAATTATCACAAGCCACAAACACTTCTGTTTTGATACCAGTAAATAAAAACATGCTGACACTCAAATTACTTAACCTGTATTTTCATTATTGGCCTATTTATTATAGAAAGATTGTTTTATTGTATCAATGGCTTCAGGCAAAAGAATTTTCTTATTTCTTTGAATAGATTATGTTCTCGGGCATCTTAAAAAGCTCTTCATATACAAATAAGTATTGAATATAAACATCTCATAAGATTAAATAAAATTAGTACCTAAGATTGAGTAATTTATACTTACAAGATTACTACTGGCCTTAAAGAAACTGAATCTATCTTCTAATTATGTAATTTTAAAAATCAACTGGGAAGAAATATTTTCCTATGATGTTTGTATTCCATGAACAATTTTAAATCTTAAATATATACACATATATTTTCCTACCTAGGTCTGTTACTTGTCGATCAAAAGGACAACGGATTGCTCTTCCATGCAGAGGCAGGCGGGTGAGACAGTCATGGCAGACAGTGTGGCCACAAAGCAGCAGGCGAGGAACTTTGTCTCCTTGCAAAGAAAAGACATCTTCACAAACTCCACACTCCAGCACCTAATATTTGAAAAGGGAACATGTGGTCTTTAAGTGATTTTAAAAGCACACATATTTTATTTATTTTTAAAAGCTGATCTAATATGTTGAATAAAGCTTGTTAAATTACTTTATTCCTCCATGGGGGGAAAAACTGTCTAGGTTGGAAAACTTTAAATCACCTTTCATCATTTCATCTGACAGACCCTACCAAAATTACATCAGAGTGAAATCTCCTTGACATGTTGTGTTAAGGGACTACGATAATGGTGTAAGTTAACATGATCTTTATCTTGATTCGTTATATCTGAAACAATATATAATTCTCCCAACATGGGTTATTAAACAACTCCTCTGCAATTCCCTAACCTTCAAAACATCACCATTAATTTGGACAAAACAATTTGGAATATGTGCTAGGATGACAATTTACCTTTCTAATAAAGAACATGTTAAGACTATAAGTAATTTTGAAGTATCTAGTACCCACTTATATCACATAATGTAAAGGCAAGAAAGCAATCACCTTTGACTTAAATTTCAATTCCTTGTTCTCAATGAATAAATATGCCCCTTGGTTAGAGAATATTTTGTCTACCTAGTTCCAATGACAAGTACATGTTTTGTCCAAGGCCCTGTAGTCAGTCCAAAGGAAGGTGACAAGAATCGACATATTCTGATTCCCAGGTCCATGAGTTTATGTTTTATAATTAGTCAACAAACTGTAATTATATCAATGAAAGATTTTTGGTACTTTTATTTCTTAATACTAGTATAGCTGAAGTATTTCATAATTTTTGTTAATTTCAAAATATACCCACTCTGAACTGTTTAAGTGTACCACAAACTCCTATGCCTGCCATCTATGACCTGCTACAATCTGATCTGTACTTCCCAGATTGTTTTTGCCACTTTCTTTCTGCTAATGCTGAGAGAATAGCTAAATAAACACTTTTCTAGTGGATCCTCTTTTACATTAATAAACCAACAAATTCCTAAACACTGTATCTCTCAGGACTATCTATAGCTCAGTCCAACTGAAATGACCACAGTGTCTCTGGGGCCCCCATGTACCATGAATAAGTGTCTATCTTAACACCCAAAACACTGGAATACCTTTATTGGCTTTCCAACCTGTCTTTCCTGTTACACCAAAAAAGCTCTCAGGAGAACAGGGTATTCCAAATACCAACTAAAGTCCAACAAAATAAAAATGTAGAAACAAAGTGGCCAACCACCATCCCCAACAAAAACATAACAGGAGGTAAAAAAAAAAAAAAAATAGAAACTCCCCCCGCCCCCCCAAAAAAAGAAAACCCAGAGTGGAAATCAGACTTAATCCATTAAAATTTTAATCTTAACTCTGAAATTATTTTGGACTGACTGCCTGATATGGAAGCATCTTTCACTATAAATAAATAGGTAATTCATAATTGGCTTGCATCCCAGTATGTTTCAAAAGGAGTTTAAATGTAACACACAGCTCACAAAAAAGGAAATGAAAACAATCTTAAGACGTGTTGTCTTTTCTTTAAATATATAAAAAGATGTTCACCATCACTCGAAACACTTTGAAATGCAATGAAAGCTATATCAGTATACTTTTTTTTCAGATTAGATCAAAGAGGTTGATAACACTTTGTACTAATGCAAGTGTCAGGGAGCATATCTCTCATACATTGCTGGTTGCTTTGAAATGTTTTATTGATTGACACAGCTTCTCTGGAAGGGAATTTGGTAATGACTATCAAAAGTTAGAATAGCTCAACAATTCCATCTCAGGAATTTAGTCCTACAAATATTTCACACATGTGTAAGAAGATCTACATGCTAATCCTTAACAGTACCACTTGCATTAGCAAGAGATTAGAAACAAAGTACACACCAATACAAGACTGGAAAAAAATTATGGTACATTCATATACTGCAAAACGATGTAGTCTACTGAGGAAGAGCTAGGAAACAGCTACACATAAATTATAAATATTATACATACATACACTTCAATTTATCCTGTGTTTTTTTAATGCAGGAAAAAGGTTTCACTTAAATATCAAATTCGATTAAATACAGAAATGATATTCACCACAGAATTAGATATTATAAAATAGATGCAACATTTTTTTACAAATGTTCTCACTAATGTGACACAATACATTTTACTTGTTTATGATAATAAACTCTAAAGAACCAAATTAAAATTTAACTTAGTTCATTTATATCTTATATTTCTGACCTTATTATTATTACACAAGCTAAAAGAACTTATGCTGCTACTATAGGTTTCTTCAAAAAACACTAGAAGTACACTGATTAGTAAACTAAACACAGGTACAAAAATAAAGTTATTAGACTATTTTGCATCAACTCAGTAAATAATAGAGTAAGAAATTCTTTCTTCAGTATTTATGAATAGGAATTTGGGCCAACAATCTATATATATAAAACCCTAATATGCAAATAGACCGAATGGTGGAAAACCTAACAACCGGACAACCGGTCGCTATGACATGTGCTGACCACCAGAGGGTGCACACGGAACATGGCGAGTGTTGGCCATGGCAGGATGGTGAAGCAGGTGAGCAGGGGTGCCAGACCAAGGTGGGGCGCCAGTTGCTGTCACTGGGGTGAGCCTCTCGTGGTTACTGAAAATTCTTTCCTCCCGTGCACCGTGGTCCCGCCCGTGCACCGTGGTCCCGCCCGGCGCTCACACCTGCTGCTGACACCCAGCACCAGCCCTGATCACCCCTCAGGGCTTCTCCACCTCCCCCTGCTCCTGAGGGGCGATCAGGGCAGCAGCCGCCGCTCGTACATGCTGACAGTGCTGGCCCCACTCACACCCACTGCTGTCACCAGCCCCAATCTCTCTGCACCATCAGCAGGGGAGCAGCAGCGGCAGGAGCAGGGCTGCTGGCCGCAGCAGGAGGGGCCAGGCAGAGGCACGGAGGATGGGCTGAGACCCGCCCCTGTGCCCGCTGCATCCTCGCAGCCAACAGTTCCTTTCAAGGTGCACGTGCCGGAAGCCGGTCCATCCTTGCTGCTTGACACAGTCGCTGCAGGAAAGAAACATCTGCACAGCATATGTTTCAAGGGACCTGGCATATATAGCATATTGTTCTTAATATGTTTGCTCTCCTTAAGCGCCATGTGTTTTAACCAAGGTCACCTCTCCGAGAAAGGTTGTTTCCCCAGGTGGGGATTTTTCCCTGAGGTTAGGGAGGGGATACAACCCCTTAACTAAGTGCCAGGCGGGTAGTTAATCACTTTAACTACAAACAATCACGCTTAAGCTACATAATCTTTACTCCCTGGAATGGAGATAAGAAACGCCCTAACCTTTGCAATAGAAATTGACAGGATTAAAATCGGCTGGTATAAATATAGATGTAACAAGACAATAAACATCAGATCCTGATCAGATCCTAACCAGAACTTCGCTGGAGATCCTGGCTAGGCTGCTGATCAACTGAAGGCTGTCTCCGTGTCATTCCTTCTTCGCCGACTCCGTCCACACCTTTGGGGACCCCTGGACCTGCTGGGGTTGGACCCCAGCATGCACGGATTCATGCACTGGGCCCCTAGTATAAGATAAATTAAGTCCTAGGTAGAATAGCTTTTAATTTTATAAACTTTACAAATATGCCAATGAGGACTTCATTACATGTACTTATTACATATAAATAAAATTTTAATTAACCAGTCCATATTTTTAAAAGACTAAGAAGGCTCACTTTCTCTTTTTTTTTTTTTTTTGGTGCCCTACACGAGATTTCAACCAGCAATCTTCCCATGCATGGGACGATGCCCAACCAACTGAGCCACAGTGGCCAGGGTGAGGCTCACTTTCAAAAGAAACTTTCCTGATTCTTTTCTGAATGTAAATAATATAATTTTAGATTTTTATCTTTGTTTCTCTAATGATAAAAGCCATGCCACTGTCAATTTGTTCATTAAACAAGAGGCCAGTTTACATAATGTTAGCATTATTATACTTCAATTCTTACCTTCCAACTAACACTCCTTGCTTTCATTTATGAAAACGACAATTTAAAAAAAAAATTTATGCCAACATATTTCTTACAAATTACAGCATGAGGCTCTTGCCAAAAAGGACTGTCCTATTGCACAGCTTAGGCACATATTACATGTAAAGATTAAAATGAATAAAGTGAGCCTCTAATATATCAAACTGTGTTCTATTACAGACTGGAGTACCATCAGGCTTTGGTATAGTTTTGAGATTTTAAGGTAAACAGAATAACAAAGTAGATACAGCAATAATATTCATGCCTAATACAACTTCTTAATTCACATTAATTCACAAAATAATCCAGATATTCTCTACTTAGAAAAAATACAATTCAATAAATAAAATCTCAACCACACAATATGCCTTATAATAAGAGGGCTCCTTTGGATACGCTGTGTGTTTTCAGAATAACTTCATCAATACTAGTATAGAAAGGTCAGATGAATCAACAACCACCAATACTGACTGAGAATACAGTTGTGAGCAGAAATGTATCATTTGTTGTCATATAAAACCAACATTAGGTGAAAAATCATAGAAGACTATTATAAATAAAAAATACTTCAGATATTACCTGGTCCAGTGGTTCTCAAACATGGCTGCACATTAAAATTATTTCTGGGAATGTAAAAAATATACTGATGTCAACTTAATCAGAACTGGGGGGGGGGGGGGCTGCATCAGTTTGTGTTTTTTTAAACATGCTCAGTGATTCGAAGATGTAGCCAGTAATGAGAATTATCAGTATCTCAGGTTATAAATAAGGGATTCTATAAACCACCATGATCAGTTTTCCCTTCCAAATTTTTCCATATATATAGTGGACAGGAAAAATGAATTCCACGTTATTTCAGTTGATTTTTTAGTAACGGCATCTTGGAGCATTTACACAGGGTAGAGTTTCAAACTTCAAGCATAGGGCAATTCATAGACCCTAGTGTTAATGTGCTGCTGTTGGAGACTTCTGAAAAGTGTTGACCAGGCCCTAGCTGCTTTGGCTCAGTGGCTACAGCGTCGGCCTGGGGACTAAAAGGTCAAGAGCACATGCCCGGGTGGCGGGCTCCATCTCCAGTAGGGGGAACAGTGCAAGGAGGCAGCCTATCAAAGATTCTCTCTCATCATTGATGTTTCTCTCTCTCTCCCTCTCCCTTCCTCTCTGAAATCAATAAAAATACTTTCTTTTTAAAAAAAAGTGTTGACCAAGAGAGGAAGGGGGAGATCACCCAGTAATTGATGTCTGATCATGGAAGTAATGCAATAGTGAAAAGCAAACTTTGGAGCCTGTCAACCCTGGCTCTGCCACACACTGTTAACTTAAACCTTTGTTTCCTCACCTGTAAAACGGGAATTAACATCAACCTCATAAGGAGACACAAGCGATTTAAAAAGCTAACATAATACCTGGAGATAATAATGGTTTGATTTAATAAAAATAAGCTAATTAATGCCTGTTGAGTTTAATTAAAATCAGAAGACCTGGGGGAAGAAAGCCCAGGTCACTTCACAGGCCCATAAGCTTTTTTTTTTCACAAATGCCCCCGAGGTGATGCCAGGCAGAGGACTGGCAAGAACAGAAGACCAGTCGCGGAGGGAGGGCCTGGCTTGTGCAGCCAAGAGGGGCCCAGAGGCCGCGCATCCCGCCCAAAGCAGCCCGGGCCGCGGCGCTGCAGCCCCATCTCGGGGATGAACCCCAGGCAGGCCAGCGGTGGAGAACAGAGAACGCAAGGCCCCTCACCTTCACCACGGCCGTGCCCCAGCTGCCCTGACGGCCACTGTCTAGTCCCGATCCAGCCTTGTTTACAACCAGAGCAGCCATCCTTGGAGCAGCGGCGCTGCAGAAGCACCAGAAAGGGCCTCCAACCGAGGGGCGGGGCAGAGCCACCTACCCAGAAGCCTCGGCGCCCGCCACTGGCGCACAGGCGCATTACGGCGCGGGGCGGAGGGAATGTTCCCAGGACCGCCTCCTTCCTCCTCCCGCCAGTCTCTAGCTGGCTGCACATCCTTGCGCAGGGGCGCTTTATTTTTGTTGTTATTAAAGAGTCTGCCACTGATGGAAGGAATAAAGTTAAGGAAAAAAGTAAAGCTAAAACAGAAGTAAAATGTTGGGATGCAACTCCCGCTCCAAGAGCAAGATATTGTCCCCAGCCGCGAAAGGAAGGGGGACGAGGAGGGACTACATCTCCCTGCATGCAGTGCGGTTTTTATAGAAACTACAAGTCCCAGCGTGCCACCTCTGTATCTTTTACGCCGTAAGGTCGCAATTTCGGAGGCCTAGTATTGCTCCGGCAGTCGCCAAGTGTGAATGCGGATGGGAGGAGGAGTATCCTATGTATAGGTATCCCACAGGCCAGATGTGGCCTCGGTGAGAAGCCGCCATTGGGTCGTAAAGGACCCGATAAGGAGGGAATTTAAGACACCACCGGAAGGGACTGTGTTTGACGCCCTACCTTCCCGAAAGTGCGTTTTTCTGCTCTCTTCCGAGTCGGATTGAACCTCCTCAACCCCCGTAGGCTCTCGGTGGAAAGTGCCGGTCAAAATGGAAGTGAATCCCCCCAAACAGGAGCACCTGCTGGCTCTGAAAGGTAAAGTTTTGCGAACCCGACTCCCCTTCGTCTGTTCTCTCCCCTTCTCTCTCTAGATCTCCAAGTCCTGGCCTCACAGCCCTGGCCTGTGGGATGTAGGCCTCGTTCTCCTGACACTCAGTGCACGCACTGCTGCTCTGCCGCTGGTGCCGAAGCGGCGGGAAGCAATGTCAACCCTGATTTTAGGTTCGAGAGCCTCCCTCTGGAGTGGAGAGAGAGACCCGCCGCGGAGGGGAGGGGATGGCTTGTCAAGCCAAGAGAGGCAGATCCCTCCGTTGTGTGTGTTGCAGTCACCAGACAGAGCTCAGTCCCAGGAGCTGGCGCTCCCACCGCCCCCGGGAGAGCCCTGTGGCCACGGTGATGGCGGGCGCCCTCCGGAGCGGTTTTCTCTGGGGTCTTGTCTCTTCCTGCGGCGCGGACAGAGCCTTCAGCGCCGTCCGTAAAAGAGCAGTGCCAGAGAGTTAGAAGTACACAGTGCGGACATATATATAATTCAGGTTTGTTAAAACCTACTGTGGTGTGCTTCGAAATATTGTGTATATGGGAAAGTTCACGTCAGCTTTCATTTTCTGTACCTAGCAATCAACTTGAGTATGTTTGATAATTAGATCATTATTTAGAGGAAAAACAGGTTAGAGTTTTTCTGGAATTCCTGTTGTTTCCTGGAAAACTTTTTAAAATGCTTTCAGCTGTATCTGATCTGTTTTCCGTACCACAAATGCACTTTTTTAATTTCTTGGATGCTCTGCTATGTGGTTACTAATCCCTTCTTCGACTGAGGTGAGAAAGTGCTCAGTAGACGTTTGAATCCAGTTACATTGCGCTTCCTTGTGGTATCCATTGTGAGGGACCCTCCCTTCCCGAAGCCCGCCAGTCCCATTTGTAGCATAAAATCGTATACTGATAGCTGTCTCTGCCTGTATAATTAAGGAAGTGCACGATTAAGTAACATAGCAAAATGCCCAATAAGCTTAGTTTGAGCAAATGAGCTGGACTGAAGTGGGTTATTCCTGAAGAAAAAGAAGAAAAGGTTCTGTCAGGGTCTTTATCTCTCAATCTCACAGCAAGCACGCCGAATAGGGGCTCCTTAACGCTCAAAAAGGTTTCCAAGATCACAAAGCTAATTATTGATTGAGGCAATATTTCAGCACAAGGCCTTCCTTCGTCTTTTCTAAACTTGAAGTTTAGACAATACTGAAAGAATTCTCAGTGTCATTACCTTACAGTGTGAAAGTATAAGGGAAAAAATTCAAGCATTCATTCTTGAAAGAATGTGCTATCTAATTTAAGAAACATTAAAAGTTATGAATATTATGAATTTACAAGTTGTCAAATCTGTTAATGGACATTGACAGTAGGTGAAAATAATCATGAGATGACTTCTTTTGACTCTTCAGAAAGTGGTCAAATGAGAGTTGACATCATGCCAGGAGTCCCCACCACTGTTAACCTGACAGTGGGAGAACCCTCATCAAGTAATGATTTAATGATTTTGAGGAGAAGGGATTCAATCTCTCTATCTCTCTCTCTTTTTTTTTTTTTAGTGCAGGATATGAAAGAACTTGCAAGTATGGCTTTTGCAGCTTTGTACCTGGTTAGGAAACCTAACTTGCAGATCCTGGAAGGCTCCATACTTGAGCCTGTGTAATAATATGCTGGAACTTATTATCAATGCTTCATTTGGGGCAAATGAGGACTTCTGTGTTACAAGAAGAAAAACATAAGGGTCTAGCCTTCTTGCTTCCCTCCAAATTGGAATTCAGGAGCCATGGTCTTGATACTGCTGAAGTGCCCTAATTATACAGAGGAGGCTGTCGCAGAACCAGTCCCTAGCCTGGGTAAAATGCAAACTGAAACCATTTTTATGCTTTTAGTGTTTACTACTGAGATGTCTCAAAATTTTAAGTATTATTACCTTTCTTAAATTATCTATGAATCTAGTATTTTAAGAATCACTAATTTTTCTTTGTTTTGTGTATAGTCTTAATATTATTAGTACCTAATATATTAATATCATTATTTCCAAATTCTTTATTATCAGTTGAGTTAAACATGTTGACTACTAGCATTTTTAGGCTAGAAGTGAGCTGATAGGGCATCTAATCCAGATCCCTTATTTTCATGAGAGAAAGGATTTCCAGTTTTGTGGATTACATTCGCATTTACCAATAGCACTTTGGTAAAATAGTATACTGGGATTGGCTTTTGTTTTTCCTTTCCTCCCTGCCTATTTGTATGTAGGCTATCCCTTCCATATCTTATTCTTTGCAATACTTCCACTTTAGGTCCTGTTTCCCTCTGATTTGGAAAGAGACAGTCTTGTAATTTTAAATTACATCCTAGCTCTGAGGAGCTCAGCTAAGACATTTTCTGTTCATTAAGAGTAATTGGATTACTTCAGAATGACCACAGAAATAATATTGCATTATCGCGCATATGAGAGTGATCCCACACAATTGCTGAAAGTTGCAGAAAAAGCAATTCAAGACTTTCCTACACATCCACTATCAAGATTTATCCCTTGGTTTCCACATGATGGGTCCAAACTTCCGCTCAAACCTAAACAATCACCACCTGTGATTTCTGAAGAGGCAGCTGAAGATGTGAAACAATCCTTAACCATTTCAGAACATGATGTTAAATCACAGAGTTATGATTGTACAGTAGCGCTATTGGAGTTTCAACCTAATTTGAAAGAAAAGAAGCACTTAATCCGGTCACACACACTCAATGAACAGACTACTTCTGGAAATCTGGATAAACAATCAGAAAAAGGGAAACGGCACAAGAAGAGGTCTTGGAGTGTTTCGCTCCCCAGCAGAAATTGTACTGGAGATATTTTTCCTTTGTCTAAAAAATTGCAAGCTAGTGTAAAGGCACTAGATTTACACTTATTTTACAGAGCAAGATGGACAATAGATCACACTATATGTAACAACCAAACTCTGGAAGACATTTGGGCAAAACTCAATAGAATTATCAGGCACAATGAGCTTCCATCTTGTAATGCTACAATTCAGAGACATTTGGGCCAAATATGGGTGTTCTGTGATATTATGTACTGCGAATATGTGGGAAATCTCCTTAAAGGAAGATTAGGTCTTACTGGGAAAATAAATTTATTTGTGCGTAAACATGGTATTATTTTTAGTATGTAATGAATTCCAGTGATTGTCAAAAAGAAGACTATTCTGAATGAACAGTATATACTGAAATAGATTAATAAATTTTTTTACTGGTTTTTAAATTTTTAATTACAACTTTTTTTTTATTTGAACCTTTGCTAACATAGCCTATTTATTCTTACCATTGTGAAAAATAATTGTGTGGTAGTATGTGTTCAGTTTGTATCCCAGGAATAAATATCATGTGAGTTTGTAGACTTGTCATTTAAGTCAAGAATTTTCTGGATTCTACTTTTAACAGCCACTGTTTAAATTAATTGTGATAAATTATTATTTATACTGAAGTTAGAGGTAAAATGTGCCATTCCTTTTTTTGTTTTGTTACTTTTTCAATGGTTGAGTTATGTATTCCTATGAATTACAGTGAATAGTTTGGATTTGGGTAAATCCTTAAAATCTAATTTTTCTAGTATTTTTTCTTTGTTCATCTAAAATGTAATAATTTTTTGAAAATGAAACTAAAACCAGTTTCAGGGAATGCTATTTAAGTGGCATGTATATAGTTCACAATGGGAGACCAGCCAAATTATGCTGATGTTCCCAAAGATATTTAATAGATAACAGTTGATGTGTTGTCTTGAAACAAAGGTTTAAAAAAATGTATAATTTTCTTAAGACCATAATGTATCTTTAAGGCTATATAACATGTTTTGAAAAGAAGTATCAAATATGATAAGAAATCAAGTTACTCTTTATTCTAATACAGGTAATTCCATCTTAATGACTGTTAATACTGGTTACTAGCCTGCTGGTTCTTGAAGTCATTGTTGGTTTCCCATAACCAAAATGTTATAAAATGGATTTATGCATCACCTCATAGAAATAACCAAAGAACTTATATGGGTATATGCACAGCCCCTGGACACACAATAGTGTGGTGAAGGCCTGGGGGATGGAGTGGGGGCAGGGTGGAGGGGGTCATTGGGGTGAAAAAGGAGGACATATATAATGTTTTCAACAATAAAGATGATTTTTTAAAAAATAACCAAAGTGATTATGGAATAAAAGGTTTATAAAAGCATGTATTTATTTAATAAATTTAAATGCCATCTATGAGCTAGGTACTGGAATGTAGTAGGAAAGGACGCAAACATGTACCCTGCCCTCACAGAGTTTACATGGCATTACTGCTATTAAGTAGTAAAACCAAACCCTTGAAAAAACCCAGTAAGAGTGTATTCACTAGCAAGGTGGAGAAATGTTTGCCTTGTGGCATAGTGCCTGGCATCGTAGAGGTTCTGTAATACATGATAAATGTGCCCTTTGGAGAGATTCTTCACAGGCTGATATTGCTGTGAGTCTACTAATTTTTAACCGAAGAGATCATCTTTTCCAATTAGATTTTTTACTCTGTTCAAATATTGTTTTGTTTTTAACTATTTTTAGTATCATTTTATTGTCTCAAATGAGACTGCTATCTAGAAAATAAGCAGCATGTGCATGAATGCTTCCAAAAGTCTTTAAATGAAAAATCACCTGTCGTAGAGGGAGTTTCCAAGGTAGCTTCTTCAGTAATGACTTCCTCTTTTGTTCATCGATCTTACTTTTCAATCCAAGACAGCTGGAGAAATGTCAAGAAGCCATTGAGTCTTGCTAGTGAGCTTTTGAATAAGAGTTGGCAAAAATAAATGGTGAATCTGATTCATATTGTTCAGGTCTTATTTACTGTAAGGTTGCTAATCAAGGGTTAAAAGTTAGGTACTTGTGCCCTGGCCAGTGTGACTCTGTTGATTGGGCATTACAGGCATGTGTCAGGGCACATGCCGGGTTGCAAGCTCAATCCCCTGTAGGGGGGTGGAGGGTGCAGGAGGCAGCTGATGAATGTTTCCTTCTTAGATTGATCTCTCTCTCTTCCCATCACCCTTCCTCTCTCTAAAAATCACGCACTAACCTGTTGGGCTCAGTGGATAGAGCATCGGCCTGCAAACTGAAAGGTCCCAGGTTCAAGTCCAGTCAAGGGCATGTACCTTGGTTGCGGGCACATCCCTAGCAGGAGGTGTGCAGGAGGCAGCTGATCGATGTTTCTCTCTCATCGATGTTTCTAACTGTCTATCCCTCTCCCTTCCTCTCTGTAAAAAGTCAATAAAATATATATTTTTAAAAATCAATTTTAAAAAAACAAACCTAGGTACTCATAACACTTTTTCTTTGATAGCTTTTTATTATTTTGAAATGATTGCACACAGAGCTGAAAATACAAGGTATAGTCTAGCACAGGGGTGGGCAAACTTTTTGACTCGAGGGCCACAATGGGTTCTTAAACTGGACCGGAGGGCCGGAACAAAAGCATGGATGGAGTGTTTGTGTGAACTAATATAAATTCAAAGTAAACATCATTACATAAAAGGGTACGGTCTTTTTTTTTTTTTTTTAGTTTTATTCATTTCAAACGGGCCGGATCCAGCCCGAGGGCCGTAGTTTGCCCACGTGGGCTGGTCTAGCATCATGGGATTCTTATGAAGAGTAGTAGCTTTTTAATCCAAGAACCACACATTAAAAAGAGCTTCTTTGTTTTCATATGTGGCAGATTTAAATTTTTCTAATTTACTCTATATCAATTGCTTTTTAACCCTTTGAGAAACAATGAAAAGGTCATTCAGAAATGGGAAACTGAAGATTAAGTAATATTGCAAATAT
This sequence comes from Myotis brandtii, assembly GCF_000412655.1. Taxonomy (NCBI): domain Eukaryota; kingdom Metazoa; phylum Chordata; class Mammalia; order Chiroptera; family Vespertilionidae; genus Myotis; species Myotis brandtii. Next base: position 11,169,101 of record NW_005353967.1, read on the forward strand.
TGTCAGGATCTTAAAAGAAGGGGGTAAAGGGGACTCATTTTTCTTCTACCTAGAGAGTACTTAAGAAGTAATCAAGGCCTAAGAATTTAGAATCCATGGCTGCTACTTTGCATATTTAGAACCTTAGAACTCACGATTCTGTCACAAGCTAATAGTAGGGCTAAACAGTGTTTCTGGGTTACAATCTTAACATAGACATGGAAATAAATTGGGGAAACAAAGGCACATACAGGAAAATGTATCTGTGAAGGCATTTGGTAAAATCCAATCAGCATTTACTCTCCAGGGAAATGCAGCAGTACCATCATTTTATTTTTCCCAGATAACCCATCTACCTTCAAATAAATGTTAGTCAAATGCAAAGAAAAAAGATGGAAAGGCATTATATTAATTTAACTTCATTTGCTAACTCATCAAATAACTTAAAAATCACTTTTTGAAAATTTTCAAAATGAGCTCCTGCATAATGATTCTCTTTGTTTTAATTTCAAAATGCCCAAAATTAATTCAGAATTCACAGACATAAATGTCTTCAGGGACTTGATAGACTGTAGAATGTGGTAAGGATTCCAAACCTGGAGATTAATTTTTTTTTTTTAATGTTTTGGCCAAGCAAAATTTGTGTGCAAGTGGAACTAGGCCCAGTTTATCACTTTGTAACTTCAGACCTATCTTTCTCTTAACTTATAATATTTTATATGAAACCTGAATTTCATAAGTAAATGAAATGTTTGTTTTGTGAGTTCTACTGTAAGTGTCAATACATATGGCACTATATGAATATTTGGCACTCAACTAAAAATCACATTGATTATTGCTCTAATTTTTTTGGCAAAGTACCTACTTTAACATTCAAGGCTGGGTACAAAATTACTGTTTACCAAACAGGGCTTTATTATAGTTCCTAAACCTTGCTTCAGTTAGTATTTGCTCTTTCCAACTAACATTATATATAATTTTTGATGTCTATTACTGTAAGACAGTAAATACTGTGTTTTAAATGTGTACGTATTTGATATAGACATACTTTGGATTATCTTTCAAGGAGTGAGATAGTTGTATGTTAATAACTAGGCTTTCTCAGTTTGTATTTAAAATCTGCAAATATGACATACTGTGTCTTTTTAATATGTCTCTTGATTTTTAAGTGGATTTGTAGGTTAAATTATTTTTCCCAAATAGCTAATCAGTTGTCTTAGCACCTTAAAATATTGATTTTTTTTCTGTATCCTAATCATTTTTATTAACTATCTGATATATGTATCTGTATGGTCTTCAGTTAATAAGCCAATTAGTTTATTGTAGACTTAAATTTTTAAATATATGGTAAGTCCAGTTCTCCCCCCTACTTCCCCATTTATTTTCTTATTTTCATTTATTTTCCTAGATAAACTTTAGATACATTCTGCTATGTTCCAAGAACAAATCTTATTTCTGGTTGGAATTAAATAAACCTTTAACTGATATTTTTGCAATTTCTACAAAGAATTAATATTACTAGAAGGGCCACTTACTGAACTTTCAGTGGTCAGTAATTATAATCGAGGGGTACCGCTCACAAAAGGCCTTTTTGTCATAAAGTTTTTGTTTCATATTCAAAATGATGCATCTAAACTTATTTTCCTGTCAGGCTTCTTTTGATTAATATTTTGTTGATATTGTTTACACTGAAGTCACTCAGGATTTTTTTAAAGCCTTGTTCTCCTAATATACCTTAATAAAGTCTTTTATTTTCTAGTTTTTCTGTAATGAGGTATATTATATTTACATTTAATTTTTAAAGTTCATTAAGTTAAAAAAATGTAAAATTATTTTCTCATGTATAAAATTGTTTCATATATTAGCATTTTTAATGAATTATTGCTATATAATCTTAGGAAGTATTTAATATCATATTTAGTTTAGGAAGTATCCTATCTAATGAAAGAGTAATATGCAAATTGACCATCACTCCCAACACAAGATGGCTGTCCCCATGTGGTCAAAGATGGCCGGCAGGGTAGGGCAGTTGGGAGGGACCAGGCCTGAAAGGGAGGGCAATTGAGGGTGACCAGGTCTGCAGGGGAGGGCAGTTAGGGGGCAACCAGGCCGGCAAGGAAGGGAAGTTAGTGGTGACTGGGCCAGCAGGGGAGGGCAGTTGGGGGTGACTGGGCCGGCAAGGGGGGATAGTTAGAGGCAATCGGGCCAGCAGGGGAGCAGTTAGGTGTTGATCAGGCTGTTAGGGGAGTGGTTAGGGAGTGATCAGGCAGGCAGGCAGGCGAGTGGTTGGGAGACAGCAGTCCTGGATTGTGAGAGAAATGTCCAACTGCCCAGGCATCCCTCAAGGGGTCCCAGATTGGAGAGGGTGCAGGCTGGGCTGAGGGACACACACACCCCCGTGCACGAATTTTGTGCTCCGGGCCTCTAGTATAGTTTATTTTACATTAGTATAAAATTGATGAATGCCATGGACTGGCTTGGGAATACTAGCCCAAAGCAACAGTAACATATATATATTTTTTTACTGTTGGAATTTACAGTGATGCGGTTGACGAAGCCTACTTTATTCACCAATATCCCAGTAACATGTGAAGAGAAAGACTTACCTGGTATGGCACTTACTTTATTCTACTTGCACTTAGGGAAAAATTGGCATCTTGATTGCCTCTATTACCTTCGAATAAGCCCAGCTTTGCCAATTTTATGCTCTTTGCTACATTCTCTGTTCCCTGTTTTTGTAGCATGCATGTGGTAGCCATTGAGTAACAGGTCTCATTTATAAGGTACTATTAATATCCGATGGCAACAGGAGATTTTTATTTTAGGTTTAATAATAATACATCCATAGTCATAATACTATAAAAGTTACATTTGTCTTTAAATGTTCCATCAATGTATGTACTAGCATTCCCTTTTTTAAAAATCACTGGAGCTTACTACATTTTGTATCACATGACCTTTATTTCCCTTTGTTTCTAATGTTCATTCTCTGTGAAACCAGAATTTTTTGGCATGCACTAGTTTCATTGAAGATTAGATATTAGATTGTTTAAATATAACTTTTGTGAAGAGATTGTTTTTTAAAAACATCTCTCTTCTAGATAAATATTTGTGTAAGTAAAGTTATTTATAAGGTAGAGGTTAGAATTTTATGTTTTTGTCTTTCTATAGGAGATCTCTTTAACCAACTCATGAGAGATGATCCTTCAACTGTAAATGGTGCAGAAATTTTAATGTTGGGAGAAATGTTGACTTTACCACAGAATTTCGGGTAAGAATGATGTAGTCACATAAGACATGTAGCAATACTTTAAAGGCATTATGAATCTATAGTTTTCAAAAAAATTAACTATGGGTTGGCAAAGTGCTCATGATCCATTTAAGTGGTAAAAAACCATTTCATCAAAATTATACTATGTGATACTGGTTTTTAAAAAACCGTAAGATATATATGGTTAAGAAAAATAAGAGACATACCAAGATATTAATAGTGATTCTTCAGGTGATAGAATTTTAGTTTTCTCCATTAGATCTTACTATACAGGGTTGGGCAAAAGTCAGTTTATAGTTGTTCGTATGGAAAATAATACAATAATTAATAAGAATATAAGAATAAACTGTTTTGCATACTCACAACTGTAACAATACTTTTGCTCTACTCTGTATTTTTTAATGCCCATGGATTCCTTTTATTTTAACTTATTTAATACAAATGTCTTTCAGAATCATCTCTTTTATTCAACTTCACAGCCCTCTCTCAACGTAAGTTATCAGACTTGGCAGCTAATTAGGAGCTATAAATTTTTTTATTTCTTCTCTTGCTCTTAGCTTATTCTAGATTATTATTGGGGTGGATGCCCCTGATTCCATTCCTTTTGCAACGGAGAGAATTTGACACTAAAAAGTATTTTTTAAGTTTTTATGAAAGGTTACAGAATGTGGCCATTGACTAGTGTCTTCAAAACTTAGAAATATATTCATGTAAAAATATATTGTATAAATATATATTTTTAAATGTTTTACATAGTATATACTTACAAATATACATTTTTATAAAATATATTTTATAAAATGCTTACAGTAAAGCCACTAGTTATTATTTTTATTAGACTAACTTTGAAAAATCAAATATATCAGTAAAAAAGACTCTGAGACCAATTACTTGGGTCTCTTCTAGATTCACGTCATAAGTTAGTTAACAAAAATTGCCTTTTTCTATCTTCTTCAGTAACAAATCTTAAGACTATTAACATGGGCCTGATTTCAATGACTTATTCCTAAAGAGACTGGCAGTTGGTGCCGTAGTTGACGGCCATGATTTATAGAATGCTTTATAGATTAAACTGGAGGACCGGTGCATGAAATTCATGCATGAGTAGGGTCCCTAGGCCTGGCCAGTGATCAGGGCTGATCTGCGGGGCGATTGGGGGGGCCTCCTGCTGGCACCGCCTTGGCCAGCATGGCGCCGCCCACTCGCCAGCTCTGCTACCGCCGCCCGTCGCCTCCCTCTGTAGGGCGATCAGCGGGATGATTGGGGGGCCCCTGCTGGCACCCACCTTGGCTGGCCTGGGGCCTGTGGGCTGGGGGCAGCTCCTGCATTCACTGTCTGCCCCCTGTTGGTCAGTGCACGTTATAGCAGCCGGTCATTCTGCTGTTTGGTCATTTGCATGTTAGGCTTTTATTATATAGGATAAGTACTTTGAATCGCATTCTATATAATAAAAGGCTAATATGCAAATCTAACGGCAGAACAACTGGTCGCTGTGACATGCACTGACCACCAGGGGGCAGACACTCAACGCAGGAGCTTCCCCCTGGTGGTCAGTGCACTTCCACATGGGGAGCACCGCTCAGCCAGAAGCCGGGCTCACGGCTGGCGAGTGCAGCGGCGGTGGTGGGAGCCTCTGCTAAGGATGTCTGACTGGGGAGTGGGCCCAAGCCGTCAGTCAGACATCCCCCAAGGGCTGAGGGTTTCCCCCCTCCACCCAGTGCAAGACTTTTGTGCACCGGGCCTCTAGTTTAGTAATAAAAGAGCAGCCTAGTGTAAACAAGGAATGTTGAAGCAGTATTTTACCTGATCTCTATCCTTTAATAAATTTTTCTACATTTCAAGTTCCCAGTGGTGTTCAAATAGAATATTTATGATAAATCTTGAATGGATTTCTATGTAAAAAATTTATTTTATTTCACAGGAACATATTTTTGGGAGAGACCTTTTCCAGTTATATCAGCGTTCATAATGATAGCAATCAAGTTGTAAAAGATATATTGGTAAAAGTAAGTGGCTTTCTTGTTTGTGATATATTTTTTAAAACGACTTTTCTATTATGTTTTTTAAACTTAATTAAAATGCACGTTTGATACAGAAATTTTTGTCATCAACAACAAGCAATAATTAAATACCTAATAGTATAGTAAGCTAAGCACAGAATCATTTTCGTTATCCTCAAAGTTTGTGATAGGTTGGGTAAGAAAATGTACCAGTCAAAGGTAAATAGCAGAATGTTTTTGTTAACAATTTCTGATTAACATAATAAAATTTGAAAGAGGAGGAAAGATTACAGGGGGGATATTGCCTAAATCAGGAAAGCTTATTAGAAGAAAAGGAACACAAGAAGGTCTTAAAAGAATGGTAGGCTTTAGAGAAAAAGAAGAGGAATTAGCTAATCGGAAGCAGAGACATAGGAATACATATTGTGTTCTTGTAGCACTGAACAGAATTCACTTGATAAGAGTAAGTAAGATTATAGAGATGTGCACACTGTGGAGTATCTTGCAAGCTAGGCTAAGGCTAAGGTTTTTGCCTTTTTTTTGTTTTTTGAGACAGTGGGCAGTCAGAGGAGATTTAAAATATATATATTTTTTGTTGATTTCAGAGAAGAAGGGATAGGGAGGGAGAGATAGAAACATCAATGATGAGAGAGAATCCTCGATTGGCTGCCTCCTACATGCTCCCGAATGGGGATTGAGCTCGTAACCCGGGCCTGTGCCCTGTCAGGGAATTGAACCAATAGGTCGATGCTCAACCACTGAGCCAAACTGGCCAGCCTGTCAGTGGAGATTTTTGAGCAGAAGTATTCACACTATTTTGGAAGACTGATGAAAACATTGTATGGGATGGTTTGTAGGAAATAAACCAGTTAGAAGATTTTTGCAGTCATTTAGAAATTAAGAGATAGAATATGCCAACTCAATTAAACAACCTGAAATCTATATACATAGAGAAAGGGCATAAAGAAAGTAAAAACTCACTGTATGTGAGGGAGAAGTTTTGTAAAAGCTGTCCCAAATGATGCATTAGATCATTTGAGCATTACCAGAATGGAAGTCCAATTAGGATGAGTTTGAAAATGATCAATTATTAGAATTGAAAAGGACCTCAGAGAGCAAATATTTCAAATTTCCTATATGACCCAACTTCCAGAAATTGGATGCAAATTTTTGCATGCATGTGCATATGTTTGTTATACTATTGATGGGGTTTCTGCCTTTCATTAGATCAAGGGTTGGCAAACTATAATCAGTAGGCCAAATTTGGTCCATTGCCTGTTTTTATGACTTTTGAGCAAAGGATTGTTTTTACATTTTCAAATGATTGGAAAGAAACATAGCTTATTTTGTGATGTGAAATTCAAATTTCAGTATCCATAAAGTTTTATTGACACACAGCCACACTCATTTATTTCTGTATTATCTGTAGCAGATTTCAAGCTACAATGGCTGAGTTGTAGTTCCAACAGTTTGTATGACCTGCAAAGTCTAGATTATTTGCTTCCTGGTCTTTTAAAGTTTGCCAATCTCTGCATTCGATTATGAAAAGGTCTGACTTTCAGAACTTTGAGAATGTATCCTTTTTTCCTGGCATTCAGTAAATGTTCTATTTATTTTTATAAGATGAATAAATTAACCAAGGCATGTAATTTAACATAAATAAGTATTAAAAAGAGCAAATAATATAATAGCATACTTATAAAATATAAGTATTTTATGTAAGTATTTTGGCTTTATTTAATTTTAATTTTTATAAAGGCAGTGGTGTTTGAAATAACAACAGTAGCAAATGTTTATTGAACAGTGCTATGCCCATCAAGAATCCTCTTTTTAAAAAAAATTTATTGTTGAGAGTATTACAGATGTCCCCAATTTTACCTTCTTTGCCTCACTCCACTCAGCTCCCACCCCACCCCAGTCCTTCCCCTGTCTATTGTCTGTGTCCATGGAAAGAATCTTCTTCGTCTTAAAAAGATATTTAGATTTATTATGTACACATAAGCCATTTTTTTATATCAGACTCACGATGACATAGGTAGCATAACATGATATTGGCCTGTATTTTTCTTTTTCATGTTTTCTTTTATCAAGTTTTAGGTATCAATATTATGGTTGCTAAAGGACTTGTATGCATGCATATTAGCATAACCAATGGACATGGACACTGAGGTGGTGGGGACTTGTCCTGGGGGGATCAATCGGGGAAAAAGGAGACATATATAATACTTTAAACAATAAAAAGATAATATTATGGTTGCTAAATAAAAGATTTAGGGAAATTCCATTTATTTTCAATGCTTCGGAGCAATACATGGAGCTTTAGACTACCTGATCTTTAAAGGGTTTGTAGAATTCTGTGAAATCATATGGGCTGGTGCTGTTTTGGGGGGAAGTTACTTGATAGCATTTTCACTTTCATCCTATGGAGATTAGTATGTATAAGCTTTCTATCTCTAATGGTGTAAATTTTGCAAAATTGTTTTATTCCAGGAAATGATTCATTTTATGTAGATTTTTCAAATTTATTTGTATATAGGTCTTCATGGTAGTCTCTGAAAATTTCTTCTGTTTCCGTGCTATTTTTCCCTGGTCATTTTTTATTTTGCATATTTTTGCTTTCTTTTTCTCTTGATTTAGTTTAGCTATCTCTTGGTTTACATATTATGTTTTTTATTTATTACTTTATATATAATGCTTTTCTATTCTCTACCTCATTAATGTTTGCTTTTAACTAGCTCTTTCTTTGTGGTTCTGATTATTTACTTTGTCCCTTTTCTACCTTTTTAGCTGGGGATTTAATTTGTTTATTTTTATTTTATTTTATTTTTATAAAAGTTAATTTTCTTCTGATTCACTGGTTTAGGTGTATCCTACAGATTCTGATATGTAGCTTTTTAAAGAATTTTATAATTTCCTTTGTATTTCCCATTCTACCCAAGTTGTTTAATAGGTTTTTCAGATAGAAAGGCCATTTTGTCTTATTAATAATTTGTAATTATATTGTGTCATAATCAGACAGTATTGTTCTTGTAATTTTTCTGGTTTTCACACTTGATTTGGGGTAGCATTTTTTATCAGTGACTTGTTTAAATTCTCATTATCTGTTTTCTTTTTTAGTGTTTTTGTATAGATGAACACTATTGATGGCTTTGCATTCTGTGCAGTTTGAAGATTTTTTAAATACCTAAGTCAAGAATGCCCTTTATAGCAGTGTGAGCCTTTCGTATTTAATTTTGAATTCCCATACTACCTGGCTGATTTTATTTTATTTTTTTATGTGCATGTGTGTGTGAACCATTGCCATGGTTCTGAGTGTCAGAGCTATACAGAAAGACTTAGGCAGAGAAGTCTTGCTCCTCCTTCATTCTACTTCTGTGTTCCTATTCTTTGCACCCATACCAATCCTCGCCATGTAAGTAACCAGTCTCATTTGACTATTTCTGACCACTTTCTTTCAAGGCTGATCTTCAGACAAGCTCTCAGCGTTTAAATCTTTCTGCCTCCAATGCTGCAGTGGCTGAACTGAAACCTGATTGTTGTATTGATGATGTCATACACCATGAAGTAAAGGAAATTGGAACACACATGTAAGGATTATTTTTACTAGTTTTAGAAGGCTTTGCTTTATATATGCCTTTATTTGAAACTTTTGCTTTATTTCCAGTTATCATTAAACCTAATGCCTACTTCAGAAGGAATTTTGTGTTTCATGTTTACATTTTATCAGAACCAACTTTGTATGTATTTGAATGTTAAAGCTGTATTTTTCTTTCAATCTGAGAAGAAAATATGAACATTTCAGCCATCTAAAGTAATTTTATATTTCTCCACTGCCTTACCACTTAATTAATTCACAAATTCTGTTAGTTCTTATACTCATCTTTCATTACCATCTCTTCTTCATCTCCACTTATATCACCATTTTTGCCTCTCCTCTTTTTTAAAAAAAATATATTTTTATTGATTTCAGAGAGGAAGGGAGGGGGAGAGAGACATCACCATTTTTCCCTCTCCTCTTTTTTCAAAAAAATATATTTTTATTGATTTCAGAGAGGAAGGGAGGGGGAGAGAGACATCACCATTTTTCCCTCTCCTCTTTTTTCAAAAAAATATATTTTTATTGATTTCAGAGAGGAAGGGAGGGGGAGAGAGACATCACCATTTTTCCCTCTCCTCTTTTTTCAAAAAAATATATTTTTATTGATTTCAGAGAGGAAGGGAGGGGGAGAGAGACATCACCATTTTTCCCTCTCCTCTTTTTTCAAAAAAATATATTTTTATTGATTTCAGAGAGGAAGGGAGAGGGAGAGAGAGATAGAAACATCAATGATGAGAGAGAAACAATGATCGGCTGCCTCCTGCACTCGTTCCTACAGTGAGCACTTTGAGAGAAGTTACTGTGGTGTTTTGTTTCTTTTGTGTGTTAATCCTCACCCGAGGATATTTTTTCCATTGATTTTTAGAGAGTAGAAGCGAGGGGGAAAAGAGAGAGAAACATCCATGTGTCTCACATCAATTGGTTGCCTCCCACACGCACCGGGCCAGGGATGGAACCTGTAACCCAGGTATGTGCCCATGACCAGGAATCGAACCTGCTACCCTTCATTGCGTGGGCCAATAGTCTAACCACTGAGCCATGCTGGTCAGGGCCAAGTACTGTGTTTTGATCAATACTATATCCCTAGGACCTGGCTTAGTACTAGGCATAAGTATAAAGGAGAAATTAAATTAGCTACAATGTCATCACCTAGTATAACCAGTCTTAAAATATTGCTGTATTTCTTTTCATTCTTTTTTATGTGCATATAGGTAGCAGATGTGTATAAATAATTTACGTAATATTTTACAAATTTTACAAATGTCATATTACCCATGGTTTTGTCTTCTTCAATTCACTGTAAATATTTTCCCTCTTGAGTCAGTAATCTTTGAAACACTTTTTTTTTTAAGAGTAGTTTATTGACTTTTAGACAGAGAGGAAGGGAGAGGGAGAGAGAGAAACATCTGCTATAAGAACATAACATTGGTTGGGCATCGTCCTGTGAACTGAAATGTTCCTGGTTGGATTTCCCGATCAGGGCACGTGCCTTGGTTGCCAGCTCAATCCCTAGGGGTACGTGCAGGAGGCAGCCATGATGTTCCTGTCTCATCAATGTTTCTATCTCTCCCTCTCCCTTCCTCTCTCTCTAAAAATCAATGAAAGCATATTTTTTTAAAAAAGGAACACAACTAAAAATGATTCAGAATGATTAAGGCATCTTTCTATTTCAGCTTGGTGTGTGCAGTGAGTTATACAACTCAGGGCGGAGAAAAAATGTATTTTAGAAAATTCTTCAAATTTCAGGTATAGAATATGACAGTGGTAACTTTTTATTTCTGTGTGTGTGTGTGTGTGTGTGTGTGTGTGTGTGTGTGTTTTAAGTGTAGTTATTTCTATTTATCTACAGTGAAAACAGGCTCCATATAAAGCAAATAATATTTTTGGACTTCTTATATTGCTAGCAATCTAAAGTTAGATGTAATTAAGTTAATTAAAAGCAGAAAAATTGTCATTACCAATCTATAATAATAAAAACATAACATGCTAATTAGACCAGATATTTTCTGGGTGACATTCCAGACGAAGCCAGGGCTGCAAGGGCTGAGCCCTTGCACCAATTTCGTGCATCGGGCCTCTAGTGTACCAATATGATGTTCTTGTAATGAAACTTGAAGATTTTTACCCCCAACATTTTTTATTGTTTTTATAACTTCACAAAGCACACATGAAGAGGGGGAAAAATGATTGACAAGTCCTGATAAAATAAGTGTAATAAATTTTATCAAATTTATACGGAAATATTTAAATGAGAAATTATTGACTTGGGCTGAGTACACCAAGCTTCATCATGGTCTCCAGGAGAATTTTGTATTTATACACAATTTTCAAAGTTAGTAATCAAAAATAATTTAAAAACCACTGTTTAACATACGTATGTGTGTGAACTGGAGACAAGACTATCATGTATGTCTATATATAAATCTAGCTATGATGCTATATATATTTTTTTATTCCTTTAAGTGAAAGAAAAAGTATTGTCAATAGGAAACATATTTTGCTATTGCTTTGCTACATTGCCCATTTGTTTAAGATTTCACATGCCTTTTGAAAAAATAAAAGGAGTTTCAGTTGCTTAATTTCGTAAACATTTTTTGGTAAAATAAACATATAGAAAAATACTGAAATAATGTGTTCAGTTTAGTCACATGTAATGAAGTAAAACCCAAGTAGCTATCACCTAGGCAAGAAATGATGGTTGCCTTTTTAAAGATGTATTTAGGATTATTTTAGGGTTTTTTGTTTTTGTAAGAGTATTGCATACATATTAGAAAAGTCTTTTAGACAAATAAATTGGAAAATGGCTTTGACACATTTAAGCCCTGCTATTTAAAACAAGCAAACAAAAATAACAGCTGGTCAAATGATAAGAATCTCCTGCTTGATATGCTTTATTCAACTAGGTTCTCAAACCACTGGATGTGAAAACCAAATTTTACAACGCAGAGGTAAGTGTTGGGCACGTAATATTTTGGATAAAACATTAAGATCTTTTTTGACTAAAATTATGTATTACATGTCTTTTCATATTGAAATCAATTGCTGATAGTACTGCAAAATGTGAAAAATGAGCATAAAGTTCAATCAAAAGTGAATAATTTCATTGTAGATCACTTTAATCTGCTGTTTTTAACTTACATGGAATCAGTATGATTTTTATTTTCATTGTTAATTTTGTGAAGCTTTCAGCCCTTTCATTAAATGATTGCCCTATGATTCCAATTAATGGTTCTTATTACTGTTTAAAAACATCAGCAATCTGCTGAATATTTACAATGTGATTCCGATATTTCAAAAACTGAAGTGGTAGCTCTAACCCTGCAAAAAAGATTTAATATTTACATGGAAAATATTGATAAGTAGAGCTCAGCAGTATAAAGTTTGTTCTACAACTGGGCATACCAAAATGTCTAAGATAAGGAACCTGACCCACAGTAAAGACCTATGAGGAGGAGAAAAAAAAAAACACATAAAATAACAAAACTAGCTACTGTAGTATAAAGTGAGCCTAAGAGAATGATATTAAAAAATGTGCTACAGGACCTCTGGGGAGGAGATTTTGGAGTAGTCTGAAGAAGCGTCATGGAAGAGGAGGGGAACTGAGCAGAGTCTGGAAGAAGGAATGTTGGGGAGCCCAAGTGTCAGAGCAGTGAAGGCATTCCAAGCAGAGTTGCCCATGCACATGGAACCTGTAGTGAAAAGAGTACATATTTGATGGGAGGGTAGAATCACAAGGAGATTCCTAGATGTTTTGGGGGTTTTTTGTTTGTTTTTTTAATATATTTTTATTGATTTCAGAAAGGACAGGAGAGGGAGAGAGAGATAGAAACATCAATGATAAGAGAGAATCATTGATCGGCTGCCTCCTGCACGCCCCGCACTGGGGATTGAGCCCACAACCTGTGCATGTGCCCTGACTGGGAATTGAACCACAACCTCCTGGTTCATAGGTCAACGCTCAACCACTGAGCCACTCTTTAAACATAAAGAGTTGACATTTCTTTTTGGGGTTAGGGGAGTTGGAATACTACATAAGTGCTCCCCCTTTTTTGTTATTTAATACTTAATTTTGATTAATTGCAGTATTAGCTATTTGGCTTGGTGAATTTTAAATATTAATTTATTGCTTTGATAGGAAAGATTTCATTCCTAGTAGGAGGGGAGATTGGTAACTATTCTGTTAGACTAGATATGTTAGAAAGTGAAAAATAAATAGGGCTGTAGGTGGGTCTTTTTTTCTATAAGTGGCTCATAGGAAAGTACATATTGAGATATTTTGGGTTTTCTTTGTTGAAAATATGTTGCTATATTCAGATACTTGACAAGTAGTTTTATAATACTTGTCACTTATTCAGTGATTTGTGAATAGTTTTATGAATTGCTAGTTACTCCATGAAAAATATAAAAGTAACTTACTCCCCTAAAAGAAAAAAACCCCACAATTTTACCACACCAAAAAGTAACTGATTTTTCATTAATCCATATTCTCTTTCAGTCTTTACTCATTTATACATAATATTCGGTTTTTATAATCATAGTAACAATTTTATTTACTGCCTTTTTCAGCTAACATTATATGTAAATAAACATAAACTTTAAACTTTTGCCAACAAACTTCAGAACAAAAGTTTTAGTAAAATTCTGAACTTTTGAAAACAGACATCTCTTTAAAAACCAGGAGTATCCAAATAGGATGAGTTCTGTTGACCCCCAACTAGGAAATTCAAGGAAATGATAGGAGTTAGTAAATCACAGTAGGTGATACTTTTTATACTCTGTGCCATAGTCCTTACACAATAACTAAAATTACTCCAACATTTGTCGCAGACATTTGTATGCTGTTTCTAAGAATTCTAATAATATATGAGTCACCTAAAGAAAAAAAAGTTTTTATGAAAATTTTGTCATAGTCTTCTAAAATAGAAAAGCCTCACAAGAAGTGACATTAGATGCTGGGATTCAAACATTTGGTCACCTGCTGGGTATAGAGCTCCATGCCAGGTGATGAAGAGAAATAAACTGAACATCTTCGAAATCCTCAAAGAACTTAGGTCTTATGGAGGGGAGTGGCCTGACATAGCTACAGTATGGTATAAGCACCCCTCCCCCCTAGATCATGAAGTTTACTAATACTCTGGGATCATAGAGAAGTGAAATAAGATTTCCAGCTATGTATTTGACCAAAAAAAAGTGACATTTGAGATGACCCTTGATAATGGGTAACTTTAGAAATATATTAAAAAGAAAGACTCACTGAAATCTATTAACAATAGAATAAATTCTCAATTGTCTGTGGTCTAGCCCAACGTTCTCTGAGGTGTGATCCATAGAACCCTAATCACACAAGATGCTCCTTGAAAAAAGGATTCCATTATTAGATAAATTTAGGAGAAGCTCTTCATTATAAATATTCTGAATGTGGAGGACAGTGTATGTCCATTTTAAGTAATCTTTGAAGAATTACAATGTAGTAAAGAATTTATAGAACTAGAAAGGCATAGAATATACTTTTCTCCCCCAAGATGTGCCCTTGAATATTTGCTTCTATTAAGTACTCACCTATCATGTTCATCTCTATTCATTTAACCTTAGTAGTTTCACCTGTTTAGAAAAATGATTTGTCATATTCCTTTATGTAGCTTTCTGTTTACTTTCTTGTTTTACTAATGCTGTCTTGTATAGTAAATTAAAAAAAAATGCAGAGATGCATTTTATTTTAAAGTTAGTTATTCTTTTTCTTTAACATTTAATTCTGATTTTTCTAATTTTTCTTTTTTATTTTTCCATTAGAGTGACCTCAGTTCTGTGGTAATTTGATTTTTTATTATAAATTTATATGCTTCTCTTACTCACCACTTTTTTACTCTGTCTAATTAATCTCTCTTTACAAACATAGTGGGAAAATAAAGTTAGTATGAATACCAGCTATTTGACTTCAAAAAGATGTATATAATTTTTGTACTTTTTAACTTTACATTAATTGTCTTATTCTGTGAGAAAAAATAGATGAGAGATTAAATTATCATATTGAAACAATTATATTCTCCTTTTTAGTGCTTTTCCCTTAAGTGTTTTTTAAAAGAGACATGTTAACCTTGTTTAAAATAGCCTTGGGATTTTCAACATCTTACTATAAAATACCCTACTAGTACTTCAACTCTTTGAATAAACTATCTAGTTTAAATTTATCTTCAAAGGCACAGTGGTTTTAGTTTTAAGTCTGGGTCAGGTAAAGTGGCCCTTTGATAACAGTAAACAGAAGAAAATCAAATTTTCCCAAGTTGGCTAAAATCATATTTTCAAATTTCTATTTACTATAAGCATTATTTGCTTATGCAGTGTTACATTATATACATAATAACAATATCAACTGCCATAGCACTGAATTCTTAATTTTTCAAATGTCAAATAATTTTATACTAACTATTCAAACTAACTTAATTTTCCATTATGCTGCTTGTTTTTCTTTCATTTTATCTAAACTCTTCCTAATTTATGCAGAAAATTGCACTTTTAAAATTGAAATGTGGATCTATGGTTATTTTTAAAGCAATGGATTGATGGGATATATTTAGGATTCTTTTGAGAAAAAGTAGCAGAATAATGCCTTTAAATTAAGATATATTCTTTTAAACTGCTACATCATTATATTTCTGTTTTCATTTGAGCACATGTACCAAGAACTAAATAATTTGTTTTATTTTAGATAATAATACATTAGAATATAACCTTATTATATTTGCAAATGATTTTCATTTTCTGGACTTAGTGTTTAAAGGCTTCTAAGTGCCAAGATATTTTGGTCATTGTGTGTGTGTGTGTATGTGTGTATATATATATATACACTAGTTTATGTACATATACACACACACATATATACACACACACATATATATATATCATATACATATGTAACTACAAAATTTTGAACAAATTAATTCTTGAATATCTTTATTATTTCTTATATAGGTTAGTTTATAAAATAAACCGAATTATCTGTTATCCTTCAATTACATGCACAGAAAATAATAACCAAATAGCATATAAAGAATGTTTAACATAATCAGAGAATAAAATTTTTTTTATAAAAGTACTTATTTAAATTACCCATTGATTAAAATACTGCTGAATAGCATCACTTTTCAAATCATCACTAAGTTCAAAATACCTTTTGTTTGTTTAAAAGTTCTAAAATTGTCAGGTGTAATTCACATATTTTTTACCTTAAATTTATATTTTAAATGAACCAAGAAATTACTAATGGCCACTAACAAATTGCTTTAATTAAAGTTAAATTCTATAAGATTATATAAAATACATTATCCACTGTATTAGTGGTCTCTATACTATCTAAATTGAAGCAGTATGACAAAGTTATATTATGCTCAAATGTTATAAAGACCAAATTATCTTAATGTATCACTATGAAATGATAGGTATGCAGGTATGCTAATCATACTAAATTTCATTTTAACATATTAATAACTTATACTAGAAGATTTAGGATATTTGTGAATGAAATTCCAGTTAAATATTTTTTTATCTTAATACAAAATATCATAGTTATCCCCCATCCATTGTTTGACAAGTTATCAATTGACTAACACTTGACTTTGCCCCTATTAATTATGTTAGGATGAAGATTTCTTTTCTTGCATTAATTTTGATAACTTTGACTTTCAGGCATGAACTAATCACATTTGTGGTTAATATTTTTTCTTCATATAGATCAGATATTTTGTTGAGGTTAATATTTTAAATAGCATACACTTTGGTGGATATTTTTTCATATTCTCAGACCGATGAAGTATTTCTCGAAGCCCAGATTCAGAATATTACGACCTCACCCATGTTTATGGAGAAAGTTTCATTGGAGCCATCTATAATGTACAATGTAGCAGAATTAAATTCAGTCAACCAAGCTGGAGAATGGTAAGTATGAATTATGAAGTGTTTATTCTTATTTTGAAAGGTATGAACTCTTCTGATATCTGTTACTCTTGGATGGTTTTTAATTTTTTTAAGTTAGTAGACTTTATTTTTTTATTTTCATAGGAAAATTTGATCCAAAAGCAATTTCCCACTCAGAGCATCCTAGTATTTACATGTTGTTTTAATGTGGCACATTTGTTACAATTGATGAACCAATATTGATACTTATAATTAACCAAAATCCATAGTTTACATTAGGGCTCAATTTTTTGTGTTGTACATTCTATGGGTTTTGAGAAGTGTAATGACAAGTATCCACCATTATATTATTCAAAGTAGTTTCACTGCCCTAAAGATGCCCTGTGCTTTACCTGTTCATAAAAATAAAGATCCTAGTTATTTGCATTTTATGTCTTACTATTTGAAACACTTGTTCTTTTAGTTTTTATAATAATTCAGTGAGTTAAATGTGAAACCTTCATCTTATCCTGCAAATGATAAAACTGAGGCATGGGAAGGAATGATGGAGGGATTAGAAATGGTGAGTTTTAAGAAGAAATATTCAGTCATCATCAAAAGGAGAGGGCATAGAAATAGATGATTGAATTTTTTGTGAAAACAAAAACACATATCTTTCTATAGGTAATTTAGAAAAATAAACAAATGTAGGTTTGACATTAATATGGATAGGAAGGTAATAGCTGGAGAAAGTGCCTGACTTTCTTAAACAAGAATGAAAGTTTACTGTTACCTTATTATGTTGGTTAGATATAGAAGAGTTCTTAATCTCCCATTCTCCCACTGGGGAAAACAATTTTCCATTCTCTTCCTATTATTTTAGTTCATTTCAGAAATAATTACTTAGTTTATAATATTATGTTTCTTCTTATTCTTTTTTTTTGTCTTAAGTTTTACATATGTCTCCTTTTTCCCCAGTTGACCCCCTTCTTCTTATTCTTAACTATTTTTTATCATTATAGAGAAGAGAAAAAGGATATTTAAAGTTTTGATCTTTATTGCATTTTTTTCAGTTAATTGATACATATCCAATATTTTAGGTAATGTATTGCATTCTATTATAAAGAACCTCAAGATTTTCCATATCAACAAAAATTAAACAAATATAAATCCTCTCAGTATAAGTTCTGTTGAAACAACTCACCTGTTCTGTTTTAGATCTTTGGATGGAAAATCATTCAGTTCCTTTCAAAAGGAACAATCACATGATTTTTCTTTTAAAAGATGCTTGAGCAGCGGTTCTCAACCTTTGGGTCGCGACCCCTTTGGGGGTTGAACAACCCTTTCACAGGGGTCACCTAAGACCACCGGAAAACACATATATAATTACATATTATTTTTGTGATTAATCACTATGCTTTAATTATGTTCAATTTGTAACAATGAAATTGGGGGTCACCACAACATGAGGAACTGTATTAAAGGGTCGTGGCATTAGGAAGGTTGAGAACTACTGTGCTAGAGAAATCTCTCCATCTCTATCTCCACCCCTCTCAGTGTAACTACGTTTGGGTCAAGAACCTATTTGCAGCCAATGGATACACGCCAGTACTTGTATTGCCTAAAGCCCAAGAAGGAGTTTGCAGAAAAAGCAGGCATCATTAAGGGGGTAACAGTAATCGGGAAATTGGATATAGTATGGAAAACAAATCTAGGTGAAAGGGGAAGATTACAAACCAGCCAACTTCAAAGAATGGTGAGTCTGGGGAAAACTTCGGGTTTTGGTGTGTGGGGAGGGGTGGGGAGGTAGGTAGGACAATTTAAATTTTCCTAGGTCTACACACTAAAAACCAGAGCACTATAAAAGGCATTAATATTACTAGAGTATAAGAGATAAAAGACTAATAATTTTACTGACCTCTAGGAAAAAAATTGGTATTGAGATAAATGGAAAATCTTCAACTGTTAATTTATCATTTATCCTTCATATGTGGTTTTTTTCTTTACCAAACAAATTAAAATAACTGCTTATCAGTTGTTCCCTCCTAAGGTGATTCATACTCTCTGTTCACCTGACTTCCACTATATTAAAATTTTCCTTTTTGCAGTGTCCTGAAACTCTTAACTACAGTCACCTACTCAGGTTATACCATTTTTAAGATGTTTAAAATCTGAGTCATCAGCAACTAGGGTGTGAGTCCCACTAAAGTGACCTTGTAAGCATTGGTTGGATACCTCATTTCTGCTCTGAGAATAGGGATAGCTACCAGTCTTCCTTTCTTGTGTTAGTTAGAATATACTACAGAATCCACCCTTAGTGCTGAATATTACCTGTTTTGATATATTCTAAAATTAACTGTTCATTCACTGTTTGAGGTAATAATTTGAAAAAGATTGTTACTGGCCTATTTTTAATGTAACAGTTAGCTATCATCCTGCCATGACATGTTCCAAGCTTTCATGTTTCTGTGGCCTATCCCTCCCCATGTGTCTTGTGAAAAGACATGATTTTCTTCCGGGATCATTTCAGAGTGATCATCCTCTTTCTGTTTAGGCAGTAATCTTCCCTATTTAGAGCTATGTGTATATGAGCCACAGTATCTTTGGAAAGCATCCCTTTAAGATCAGACCTCCTGAAATGTCTTTACTATTTACCTATGAGATTTATAGACCTTGAGATTCATTATAACACTACTTAACATGGAGTAATTATAGCAAAAACAGGCAGGGTCTATAGTGGTGTTCTGCAGGTAGTAGCGGCAGAAGAAGTTAGAATGAAGAATAGAATAACTGAAAAATATTTTCTCAGAACATCATCTTGGAGACCCAACAACTGTTGAGTGAGTGTCCTGCTGCGGTACCTTCATAACAATGGAAAGGTTTTATAATACATGTATGTTAACTGTGTTGCTTTTTCTTTTAGGCTCCAGGTTATGGAGATGTTAGGTTGTCTTTGGAGGCAATCCCAGATACCGTAATCCTAGAAGAACCTTTTCATATTACCTGTAAAATAACAAACTGCAGGTAATGCCAATGTTTGTGGATAGATGTCCTTTCCTCCTCACCCACCTAAAAGATAATTTTTATTCCCTTTTTTTCTAAGTTATATTTTATTTTTTAATCACAGTTTACTTTTAATATTATTTTGTATTGGTTTCAGGTATACAGTATAGTGGTTGGACAATCATATACTTTAAAAAGTGTTCCCCTGATATTCCTGGTACCCACCTGGCACCATACATAGTTTATTACACTATTATTGACTATATTCCCTATGCTGTACTTTACATCCCTGTGACTTTTATAACTACCACTTTGAACTTCTTAATCCTAAAAGAGAATTTTTAAGTCTTTTAAATATGTTGTCACCTTTTAAGTTTCCTGTTGACATATAGCCTTTTCTGACGTTAATGTTGAATACTGTAGTTGTTCATGTGGTACCTGTACATTACATATTTTTGAGGTTGTGCTGCATTAGGCAATTGATGTATTTGATTACATTCATGCATTATACCCTATGAGGTAGGTATTATTCAGTCTATGCAAGAGAAAACCAACTCAGAGTTTAAGTGACTTTATTTAACCTCAGAGAGCTAGAAAAGATGGGGTCGGAATTTGAAACTGGGTGTATTTGACTTCAAAGTCCATATTCTTTTCATTGTTTACACTTCCCTCACACTTCACATCACTAAAGCATGAGATAGTAGGTTTTATGGAATAATCTATCCTATCTAGTAATAGACAAACTTGGTAATTAACCGTACCTCTGACACGCTTCCCATTGGCTAATCAGGGCGATACACAAATTAACTGCCAACCAAGATGGCGGCCGGCAGCCAGGCAGCTGAAGCAAACAGGAGGCTTGCTTGCTCCAGTGACGGAGGAAGCCAAGGTTCCCCGCCTGCCTTGCCGGCCTCTGAGCTGCAGTTTAAGAAACATTGTTGCAAATATAGAAGCTAAACAAAACCCCAGAAACCTGCTTTCAGCCGTCAGAGCTGGAGCGAGCAGGACCGAAACAATGTTGCAATTATAGAACCCAAACAAACCAGATACCTGCTTTCAGCAGCTGAGGTCTCAGAGCTGGAGCTGAACCTCAGAGCTAAAGCCGGCTCTCAGCTCCAGTGACAGCCATAGAAGGTAAATAAATCCCAGAATAAAA
>NW_005353967.1:11191180-11222405 GCF_000412655.1 Myotis brandtii
AGGGCTGCCGGGCTGCCAGAGGGATGTCTGATTGCCATCTTAGGCCCAATCCCCTGGGGAGCAGGCCTAAGCCAGCAAGTGGTCACCCCCAAGGGGTCCCAGACTGCGAGAGGGCACAGGCCGGGCCAAGGGACCCCCTACCCTCAGCCTGCACTCGGGGCCTCTAGTATATATATAAAAGCCTAAGCGACTGTAATGACCAGTCGCTATGACACACTGACCACCAGGGGGCAGACACTCAATGCAGGAGCTGCCTCCTGGTGGTCAGTGCGCTCCCACAGCCAACCTCCCGCGGTCCCTACCCCCCAGCCTGCCAGCCCCAGTCAGCTCCAATCAGGGTGGCCGGCCAACCTCCCGTTGCCCTTCCCCCTGAACTGGGCAAGATGTCCCCAATGGCTCCAATGGCCGGCCAGGCCAAGAGACGCTACCTGTGCACGAATTCGTGCACTGGGCCTCTAGTATATTATAGATTTAATGTAACAAGGCGGATTTTTCTGAGCTATACTTACACTGGAGCTATGTCTTTAGTATCAAGAAAGTAAAAATAGGTTATGAATTTAATATAAGGGATAACCATAGATTGGAAAACAGGACTTTGATAATAAAGGGAAAGTATAATCTAGTAATTAGAAAGCAGAGCCCAGAGCTTTGAAGCCAGAAAAACCTAGGATTAAATCCCAGTCCTGTCACTTTTGGTACTCCATCTATTACTACTTGGTATTATTATTTGGGGCATTTTAAGAATATTTCAGTGATGAGTCCCAGCCCTCACTGTGTGAATGTATAATCCTTTCTAATCCATTTTCATTTCCACCTTACAATATTTGAGGGAGATAGGAAATAGTCATCCTTCAAAACTTAAAAAATACCTACTTCCCCTATGAAGCCACCTAGACCCTCCCATGCACAGTTAATATCCTTTTCTCTCTTACAGCAAGGTTTAATACAGTTTTTTAGTGACACTCATATATTGCTACAATTACTAGTCTTTTCCTCACTAGATTGTGAATTATTCAAGGGAAGGGCCCATGTCTTACCCAGTATTGCCGGCCACATTGGAGGAGCTCAGCAAACAACACACACGAGGCAAAGACCCTGCGCATTTACAGTGGGGTGTTGGATTTTTTGTTTGTTTGTTTGTTTGCTTCTTTCGAGGTGTTTGAGGTATAGCAAATCCATTATTGGCCAAATGACAAAGTGCTATCAACATAGTTTCTGGGTTTTTGTGAAACTTAATGCAAAAATTTATGTAGTGCATCTAACCTGGTCTGTGGCACAGTAGACATTTCAAATGTTTATTTAGGAGACAGAGGCCTATAAAAGCTAAGTACCATTAAATTGTTATATCTAAAAATCAATAAATTAATTTTTAAATAAATATTTTAAAATATGGAGCCAACTATGAAAAAAAAAAGAGTTGAAGGTAGTCATGAATGGTGGTAGAGTGTTTTTCATTATGAGCCTTTGGTTTGTGAGTTTTTTTAAACAACATGCATACTTTCATTAAAAATTGTTTTAACATATTTAAGCTGAACTGATGATATCAATTGTAAGCAGAAGCAGGCTTTTTATGTTAACAGTGAACAAACCTGAATAGTTTTTACTTCTTATAAATCATGTCATTCATTTTCTGTGTTACCTCCATGTTAAAGAAACATAAATAGGAAAAGCACTGGACCAGTCTCCGTTTGTTATTCTATTTCCTGCAGATTACCTAACAGAAATAGGAAGGATGCATAGCACCAAGATTAGACACAGATGTCTGGAAGTCTCCCAGAGAAGTGGCAAAGCAGGGAGCCAGGTGTCTAGTAATAGAACCAGAAGGCCAACAACCAGAGAGGCAAATTAGTCTCAGTGACACTTTAAACCCTAGAAGATGCTATCTTCTTTCATTTTCCTGACTCTATCATAAGTGAAATAAAAATGATATATTTTAATTTGTTTCTGGCTTTTAATTCTCCTGGACACCCAAAAAACAAATTCACTGGCAGTAATGCAAGAATGTCCCATCCTTCTTGTGAAAGGAACAAGATTTATTCCTGTTTTTCTGATTCCCCCAGCAGTGAAAGGACTATGGACCTAGTTTTGGAAATGTGCAATACCAATTCTATCCACTGGTGCGGCATTTCAGGAAGACAGCTTGGAAAGCTGCATCCAAGTTCTTCTCTCTGCCTCGCCCTTACTCTACTGTCTTCAGTACAGGGACTGCAAGTATGTTATCTTTTCAATCATTTCAGTATTTGGGAGCTATTAACCCATCGCATGTACTGTATCCATACTTCCTCTAGTAATTGCCATTGAATGAAAACTTAGGCCTATATTTTTCTCTCAATAGAGCGTCTCCGGCTTAAGACTAACAGACACGTTTTTAAAGAGAACATATGAATATGATGACATCGCACAAGTCTGTGTGGTATCTTCGGCCACTAAAGTGGAAAGCTGAAGAAAATTTCCAATGTTATGCTTTTCATTGAGTTTCACAGAACTTTCTGTATTTTTTGTCACCTTTGTAAAATGATCAAGTCAACAGTAAAAAGTATGTTATTTAAATTTCTTTCCTGTAAAACAGTTAAAATATTAAATATTTGTTTTGAAAAAACCATCTACTGATTGTACTTTGAGTTATATTTTAAAGAAACATTGTACATTTTCTACACATACCCTATTTGTTTCATTTAGATGACCATTGGACTTCGTTCTTTAAAAGCTCTATTTTTGAGGCCATTTGTCCCTAGCAAGTATCTAGACCAGGCATCAGCAAAATTTTTATGTGAAGGGCCAGATATTAAATATTTTAAGCTTTGCAGGCCATGTGATTTCTATTGAAGATACTCCACTCTTCTGTTGTGGTGCGAGAGCAGCCAGTTGGCCAAAAGAGCACACTGGGTTTTACAAATCAGGCAGCCAGCCTGCAGGCCATAGTTTACTGACCTTGATCTAGGTACAACTGTTTCTTAAAACTTAAGAATTTTTATATGTTATTTAGTAATATTTCAGTTAAGTCCAGATTTTTCCTAGCTCCTCAGTTAACAGAAAAAGTTGTTTAAAACAACTGAGATGGTCCTCGAATAACCTTGCATTTACTAACAGAGTATGAATTCTTCTAGTTGTTTTCAAAATTAGTGTATTGGTGAGTACCTGTGTTAGTGTATACATATAAACCCGCACATGTCTAAGTTTCAGTTACCAACAGCACATCAGAATTGGTTTTAATTCTTATTGTTTACTCTCTTAACTTTTAACTAAGAAGCTTGACTCTTTTCTAAGTCCCAAAATCCTGTTTTTTTTTTCCCCATAAAAAAAAAGCCACTTATTTTCATAGGCATATTTAAAGAATTTCCAGCTTCTGATATTTGACTTTGAATTCTAAATCATGTATTAATATTCTAAAACTTTCTACCTCTGCATATAATCACACTAATTTTACTAATTTTACTTATACCTTGAATAAAATAGTGAAAAAGATTGAAAACAACTTTGCAACATGAGTATGTTTTCAATATTTTGTCAGGAAAATAAAAGGTTATGCTGTTAAATAAACACTTATTTTGGTAAGTAGAAATGTAAAATTGTCCTATATAATAAAAGCCTAATATGCTAAGTGTCCAGTTGTCTGTTCAACCAACCAAAGCTAATGCTAATGATCTGCTAAGGCCGCTCAACCACTATGATGTGCACTGACCACCAGTGGGCAGACACTCGACTGGTCGACGAGTTGCTATCACGTGTACTGACCACCAGGGGGCAGACACTCCAACTGGTAGGTTAGCTTGCTGCTGGGGTCTGGCCGATCGGGACTGAGTGAGATGGGCTGGACACACCCCAGCGCCCGCCCAAGCTGACCAACCTCCCGCGTCCCTCCCCGCCCCTGATCGTGCACCGGTGGGGTCCCTTGGCCTGGCCTGCACCCTCACAATCCGGGATCCCTCTGGGATGTCAGAGAGCCGGTTTTGGCCCGATCCCACAGGCCAGGCGAGGGACCCCACTGGTGCACAAATTCGTGCACTGGGCCTCTAGTATATATATATATATATATATATATATATATAATTGCTTAAATGTAAGAGTACATTAAGTCAAATACAATAATTGTTTTTTCTTAAATGCATAATTATTTATTGCCATGACAAATTGGTCCAAAATGAAGGCTATATTTGAAGTGAGATTTGCCCCTTAAATTTGAGTAATAAGTGAAATGTGTGTGCAAGATAAAGTGTAAACAGTGTAAAATATCTCTCTCTTCCAAATGAATAAGATTGATTAAATGATAAATAAGACTTTATAGCCACTGCACTGGGTACGTCCATGGTTTTTCAAGCATCTTCTCATGATCAGACCTTCAGTTTCACTCTGTTTCAAATTTAAAAAGTAGCATATAATGGGTCACTTGGAATCTGCTATATAATTTGATTTGATTACAAAGTCTCTTTTTACAAACAATAACCTAGACACATATTGTTCATTCTTTAAATAAAAGATAATCTTATTTTAGAAAGGATCTGTTTAAACCACATTATAAAAATTAGATAAACAATTTGTTACATTAAATGAAAGTGTCATTTGCATAAAAAAGATACTTTACGTTTTACATAGCATCATAGCTACAGCTACTACAATGAAATGTGGTTAATGTAAGCAGTTATTCCTAAGTAGATTGTATATAAATATTTACCTTAATGCCCTGTTTTAGATAAGCAAGAATAAAATATTTGGGGCATTTCTTACAATCTTATGAGTAGCTAGCACAATCCAACTACACAAAACTTTCTTGAAATGCAGTGATTCCAAAATGAGGAAGATACTTGAGCAAAAATGGCTTGAATCAGATGGAAATCCAGGTGAGGGAACTGCTATCATTTAGACTGAATTTGGTATGTGTAGTATATTAGCAAAGAAACAATCTAGGAGGTAAAAAGGAATAAATACACCAATTCCTATTATTGTAAATAAGTAATCTTCACAGCAGATATTAGCAAATCAAGACATTGATGTAAAGGGTTCTGCTTATAATATGTCTAATATTGGTATCAGATTAATATGTATGTAAAATGAGTTGTGAGGTACTTTCTCCTTTTCTATTTTCTAGAAGATTGTGTAGCTTGATATTATTTCTCCCTTAACTTTTTGATAGAATTCCCCATTGAAATAAATTGTTTGGGACTGGAGCTTTCTTTTCTGGAAAATATCTGTTTCTTCAGTGAGCTTTAGCTATCTTACAAAAAATATTTTTTTTAAGTTAATATTGTTGAATATATAGACCTAAAGTTGGTTGTAGTATTTTCTAATGATCCTGTGGTATTTTCTAATGTCTGCATTGATATCCCCTCCTT
The DNA here is from genome assembly GCF_000412655.1 of Myotis brandtii. Classification (NCBI taxonomy): domain Eukaryota; kingdom Metazoa; phylum Chordata; class Mammalia; order Chiroptera; family Vespertilionidae; genus Myotis; species Myotis brandtii. The sequence goes on from NW_005353967.1 coordinate 11,196,511, forward strand.
CACCTCTGACATTATTGATTTGTATGTTCTCTATTTCCCTAGTCAGTGAGCTAGAGGCTTACTAGTTTATCAATCTGAAAGCATTTTTTTAATCCTCACCCAAGGAGCGAGGATATTTTTCCATTGATTTTTTTTTTAGCGAGAGTGGAAGGAGAAGAGAGAGAAACATCGATGTGAGAGAGACACATCAATTGGTTGCCTGCCACTTGAAAAACGAACCCAGGTACGTGCCTTTTACCAGGAATCAAACCCCAGGACCCTCTGGTGCAGCGGTCGTCAACCGGTGGTCCGCGGACCACTGGTGGCCTGTGAGGTCCGAAAGGTTGGCAACTGCTGCTCTGGTGCACAGGCTGGCACTCTAACCACTGAACGCACCAGCCAGGGCTGAAAGCATTTTTAATGCACTCAAGATAGCTATGCTAGAAACTTTTTCTTACTCAACACTGGATAACTGACTGATTTTTAATTAAGGATCAGCTTTGCTTTCTTTTCATCAATGTCATCATATTCATATAATTAGTCCTTCATTCTCTATAATCCTTGGACACTAGGAGCTGAATTTATGAAAAATTATATTGGTTTAGATGGAATAGAGGAGATTTAATTCAGAGGGCCTAAAACTTAAGTCCTTCTCTTCTCTGGACAGAACTGAAGGTTCATTTAAGTCTTCATTGTGGCCTAAGCCCAGAGTGGGGTTTAGGTATTTGCTGGTCAAATTGAGGAGAAATCTCTAACCTCGTACTGTTTAAAATGGTGCTTCCTGGGCCTTTTTACAGGACCTATTAAATAAAAATTGAAAGTGTGGTCCTGAATCTGCATTTTCAGCAAATAAACCAGGTGACTCTTACAGTGAAACTATAGAACCACTAGTCTAATCTCACAAAGGGAAAGAGAGAAAAAGGTTTTTAAACTTTATTCTCTTTTGAGGAGAATAGTTCTAATAATGCCCTGACTATTATCAGTATTACTAATTTAATATTACATTCTTTTACAGTTTTTTCTCACAACACTTGCAACATCATGTGTCTGCCCAACTTTACCTATTTCATAATTAACAAACAAAAGAAATTCCAATTAGAACAGCCTCCTCCATCACTATAGTTAGAGCCGTGCCATTAATACCGAACAATGCCACTTCTCTCCACTAATATGTATTCTAATTTAAATGTCATATTTTAAATCCCCTATTATGTTTAAGTTGCATCAAATTAAGTTAAGCATAAAAGCAACATGCCAAACCAAATCATAGCAGAGGATTACACGAACAAGCACTGTTAATGACAGATGCTTTCTGTATTCTATCAAATAATTACTGAGGTGTTTTTAAAAAAAAAATCAGTGTTTATGGGCACATAATTAAATGCCACTTAGAAAATCCTTAACTTAAGAGCCAAGCCATTGGCTTATTTTAATGTAGGTATATTTGAGAGTTTTCATGGTAAGGTCACCACTGGGGATGTTGTGCTAGTTAAACTGAATAGTTATACAACTGGCCTAACCAGTACCATTAAGGATTTCTAAATGTATTTTATTATGTACATAGTATAATTAGCCATGCTAATGTTATAAATACCAAACTACAGGCAAGATTAATTAAAAACTAGGCAAAAACCTGAGCATCCTACCTACCTTCACTTTCTATACATTCACAGCATCTATTCTTTCTTTTCAAACAACCCTTCCACCAAATTCTGCTTTCTACCAGCTCTGATGCTTCCCTGCCACCCATTAAAATGAGCAGCATTAAAGACAGTGCTGGCTCCTGTGATATATATTCATCACTGATGGCATTCTCAAGGCTAAACCTAGATATCAAAGTTCTCTCCAGACGTGCTGCTCATGGGCAAGCACGTTGCTCTTAACCCAGCATGTGAAACCTTTCCTCTTGGTCATCTTCCCTCTCAGAAAGTTTGCTGAAGGGAATTGGGAGCCAGAGCACTCACCAATAAACAGCCTTACTGCTATTAAGTCTAGCATACAGATATGACGATGAAGATGTGAAAATGAAACCCTGTTGAGTGACCATTCATTTACAAAGGAGTCACATTACGGTGAAGTCTGTTTGTGATAAACCTATTGTCTACACAGATGTATTCTGTAGGTTTTTTGTTTTTGTTTTTTGGCCACTATCTACAGCAAACACTTCAGAGCAGTAACCGTTTCCAGTCTAGAATCCCTGATCTAGAGTCAGGAGTGGTCTTCCGTGCTGCTGCTGAATGACCTGCTCCGGATGTGATTTCTCAGTTGCTCTATGAGTTCAGGATTCTGTTGCTGTATCTGCTGAGCAAACTGCTGTCCCCTGGAAGTGAAAGGGCAAAGTGGTATGAATTAGGGAATTCCCAGTCACACAATACCCATAAAAACGGACTGCAAAGGATGTGGGTGCTACTCAAAGGGAAGTTCTAGAAAGACAAGTTTTAGAATCACAACTGTAGTATCTGCAAGTTTACCATTGCCTCCATATAGCATTATTAAAAGGCATTGTTCTTTATAAGAAGCAAAACACCCAAGCCAAAAAGATCCTAGATTGGGGGAATACACCCCCCTCTAGTGCCTAACCACGAATAAACAAAGGGTCCAAAAGTATGTGCTCTTATTGTGTGTGCTTAAACATATTACAAGGTATTTGCTCTTGTAGTCAAGTTTTAATAGTCTTCCCTATGACAGGATGGTACACCCATGTGGGGATGTGTATAGAAGTCACTGAATAGAACTAATTTTTAAAAAGTTAGAGAAATTTAATACGATTCCTGATGTGTGACCCGCAATTGGGAGCGTTAGACATTGCTATAATCATGCCACTTAAAGAACATTCTGAAAATGCAATGTTGCAAATGGGGCCACATGGCCATGACTACAAACAGTAATTGATACTTATGGCTTCGGGTAAAATCTGCAGTGACAGCATCACACAGATTCAAGGAGCAGACTATTTTAAGCACTTGGTAGAAGTGAAGAAATGAGGTGATGCAAGAAGTTCCTCTAGTGATGACATGCACTGAAGAGTTTGGATAAAATTCTGTCCTAGATTGTCTGAACATTGGTATATATGTAAAATTTGATTTTTAAATATATATGTTTACCTAAGTCAATGCAGATTTTGAGTAGCTACTTGACTTCAATCTCCATCCTTGAGTAGCTATTCAAATCTGCTGAAAAACGTTTTCTTGAGTGGATTCCTGCCCTTCAGTCTGAAAATCCCAACTTATGAACTACTTTTAAATTTAATCTAGTGAGGCCACTGATACTAACAGTAAATGATAAAAATTCAAAAGGAAAGCCTCTGCCTCCACCAGCTTCTCAGTGGTTAAAGCATCAGCCCAAGGACCAAAGGGTTGTGGGTTTGATCCCCAGTCAAGGACACATAAGTCTGTTACAGGCTTGATACCCAGCCCCGGTCAGGCTGCATGCGGAAGGCATCTAGTCAACATTGGTGTTTCTCTCTCTCCCTCCTCCCTCCCTTCCACTCTCTCTAAAAATCAATGGAAAAATGTCTTAGAGGATTGGAAAAAAAAAGTCCTGATCCCCTCACTTTAGAGACAAACTATAAAACATAAAGTACTTTTAAAAACTTTCTATTTTAACTACAGAAAAACTGTAAGACTAACACTTTTTTACTATTTCTATTTCAAGTAACACTTACGCTTGGATGAGGCTAGACAGGTCAGTTAGGCCCCCAACTCCAGCAGCAGGTCCCCCAATGGCATTTGTCATCATTCCTGACATTCTAGAGTAGGCAAGAGGTAAATCACTGGATTGGCATATAGTCTTAACAAGGAGGATACTGGCCAAAGAAAAGAATTAAATATACCCACCAAACTTTTTAAACAGGGGGCCAGTTCACTGTCCCTCCGACCGTTGGAGGGCCGGACTATAGTTTAAAAAAAAACTATAAACAAATTCCTATGCACACTGCACATATCTTATTTTGAAGTAAAAAAACAAAACGGGAACAAATACAATATTTGTATTTGCATGTGGCCCGCAGGCCGTAGTTTGAGGACCCCTGATGTAGAGCATTAGGCTAAATGTGTGTGACTTTAAGTGCCAATTACTGGCAGTCTCGGTAGTTTTTTTCATTTGGGAGCTGATGTGCTCAAATTAGGAGCTTGCAAGTAGAAGGGGGAAATGTAGTATGCTCGTTCTATATACTTACAGCTGTTGAACTTGAGGATTCTGCATTAAACTTGCTGCCTGGAATTCAAAAATGGCATCTCCCATTAAAGGTAGTTAATATTTAGGGATCTTTAACAAAGATTTCTTTTTATAAAAACAGAAAAATGAAAGCTAAACCATGTGTGTACTAACATTCTGTAGAGTTTTAGTGTGCTATATAAAGTGAATGGGAATATAAAAAAGGTACTAGAAAATGATGGCATTTAAAATACTTTGCAAGGGTAGAGAGACTACAAACATGATAAACTACAGATATTAACTTATTACTACTGATCAGATCAATAATGCCAAATGGAGAAATAGGAACTTGAAAAGTATAAAGCATCTCCTACACTGGAGAGGCTTCACTTCAAAGAGTACTGTAAGACATGTGACCTGATTCCATGGGCTTAATAGCTGCCATTCTTGCCATGCTAAGGGGGAGGGGAGTTGTATTTATACACACATATACATTAAAACTACATTTTGAAAGCATAAACAATTTTTTTGCCTCAAATTTTTAGTCAACAATATTCATGTAAATTTTTAATTGAGCCTAAATCTGTGTAGACAGTAGTAACTCCAATAGCTGTCCCCCCAAATCCTCTTTTAATCTCTATCAACCTGACCCTTTTTAAGAATGTCACACAAAGTGTTTTTAAGCTCCACCTTCTGCTCCTCCTGTATGATAGTCTCACACCTCACTTCAAGCATCTTGAGGGATAAGCTGAATTGGAAACTGAAATCCATTTTCACATCCTATTACAATAGCATAACCTGAGGCCTAGATATGAGTAACAATGCTCAAAAATGTCACAAAGCCTATAAAGAGACATACATTTACTAGTTAGGTAGCAAGACATCTTAAATCTGGCCTCAATCCTGAGACTCAAGAGTTATTGAATTACTTGCAAGTCACTTCAACAGTATTTTTCTGGTAATAAAAGCAAGTGGTGGCTTTCCCAACACCTCATTTAGGATCAGTGATTAAAAGACAACTACTGTCTACAAAGACTTCAACTAACAATTTTAAACTACCAATTGCTACAAACCTAACAATTGTTCAAAAAGACTTTTTTATCTCACTAGGAATGCGCCATCTGTATTTCAATTCAGCTGAAGATGTAGTGGATGCAAGACATTTTTTGAAGGAAACAAAGAAGTATTACTGCCTTCAAGGGGCATAGCATCTGGTAGTCTAGTTCTCAGCCAGAAGTATACAGTCACCCAAGGAGCTTTATATACCCAGGTAACATCCTTGATGCACTAAACCAGAGTTTATATATACCAGAACATGTGTGTTTTCAAAAAGATCTATAAGTAATATTGTTGGTTTGAAGAATGGAGTTTATATATGAACTAGAAGCCCAGTGCATGAAATTCATGCATGGGAAGGGACGGGGGTCCCTCAGCCCGGCCTGCACCCTCTCGCAATCTAGGACTGCTGGCTCCTAACTGCTCGTCTGCCTGCCTGCTTGATCGCCCCTAACCGCCTCTACCTCAGCCCCTGCTACTGGGGCTTTGTCCGGAAGGACGTCCAGAAGGTTGTTCAGCTGTCAGGTCTAATTAGCATATTATGCTTTTATTATTATAGGTTATACTAAAAAGTCAAATTAAAATAGAAAGGAAGCAGACAATGCTGAAAGGAGAGCATAGGGAACCACAATAACCAAATCCTCAGAACTCAGTTACTAGATATCTTCCTAGGGCCATTTTCTTGTAAGAGTGGTCTTCACCCTTTTGTAAATTTGCAGATCCATGTGCCAATCTAATGAAAAATATGGTTCTCTCCCTAAAAAAAATGCACATAGCCACTTGTACACAAGTTTTCATATACAATTTCAGGGAATCCATTGGTTTCCTGAAGTTTATCCATGGCTTTCTCACAAACAGATACACAGGCAGGTTAAAAATCTCAGCCATAGCATTACATCACCATCCTATTACCACCACCACCTCCGCCACTACAAAAGCTCCCTTATTTGTTTCTAAAATGTGTTAGAACTATATTGCTTCATGAAAAACAGAGCCAGCAAAGCAGAAAAGGAAATATACTTACCATACTAATGAAGGCTGGATTATTTATTAAGCTAGTCATGTCAAAGCTCAATCCAGTTCCTGTCTGTAGAAGAATTATATATGAGGATTATTCTAACCACTACAATCTGATTACAATAAATTGTGAATGACAGAAAATATTTCACTCATTCAGCATTAATAACTTACAGGACTGGATACCTCTCTTAACTTCTGTTCTGCTATTTTCAGATTTGACTTATAGGAATCATTTTCAGGGTCAAGATCTAATGCCTTTTGATAACTTGTAACTGCTTCTTCAAATTTATTCATGGCAGTGAGGGCCAGCCTGAAAAGAATAAAGTATATGGGTATAAAATATATGGTTAAAGAATATCAAGATATCACAAACGTAGTCAAACAGCTGTCTTGATATTCAACTAGAATCCAAATTACACTTAATTTATTCATTATACTATGGTTCACAGGAGTATCATTAAAATTCCTTCTATTTCCAAGATTCTGTAAGTCTGGATTCTCCATTCTGCTTGCTGACAATCTTGGCTAGCTTATATTAACCATGAACTTAATGCTTAGGAATGAACCTTACCTACCCCCTTCCATATGTGAAATAACTTGCTTTATGAATGATTAAACTCCACATAGATGCGAGCTAACTAACCATCCTGTGGTCATGTAACTCCATGGTGTTAAACTAATTTTAAGGACTCTGAACTAGATTTGTGCTTCAGAATGTCAACTCTCTTCCTATGTTCTAGCAGAGACAGAGTCACAATAAATATCAATTCACCTTAAAAAATAAAAATAGGCTGTGGGGCACTCCTAAACAAGACATGTTAGTTGTTAAATAGATAAAATTAGCATCCTTTACAACTTAAGACATTATTACCCCAGTCACAGATTTAGTTATTTAATTTTTGTTTTCCTCCACCTAGTTAGAATGTATTTATTGGAAAACTACTTCAGAACTAAACAATAATGGTATAAATGGAGATACAGTATTGAGGTTTTTGTTTTAAACAAACTATCTAAGTCAGCTGGCTTACCTCACAGACTTCCAACCTGGATAAAATACTGTGCCTAACCACAGAAAAATTCTCAGACCCTAATTAGTTTTCTACCAGTCAACCTGAAAGATGCTTCATCAAAGTCCTCAGTTAATCAACAGTCAATAAATATTTACTGAAGCCCTACTGTGCACCAGACACTATTTTATAATCCACAATGAAAGAAGGTAAAGTTCTTGAATTTATGAAAATGTCATTCTACCTAGGGAAAGCAAACAATAAATATGCAAAGAAAAAAGAGTAATATTAAGAAAATGAATAGGGCAGCTGCTCAAAGACAGCCACACTAAGAAGACCTGAATGACGAGAAGAAAGCAGGCATATGAAGATCAGGGAGTAGCATGCTAAATAGAAACAGCAGTAGACACAAAGGCCTGGGAACCAAGCCAGCGAGTGAGGTATGCTCCAGGAACAGGACAAAGGCTGATGAGGAGAGAGCACAGAAAGCAGTGTGGAAAGAGGTGATGTCAGGGAGTTATCAGGTGCCAGATAATATAGAACTAGGGTTTGAAGTCTGGATTTTATTCTAGTTGCAGTGGAGTGACATGATCTGATTTATGCTTTGGAAAGCTCTCTCTGGCTTTTTTTGCAGAGGATCAACATGGGGTGTTAGTTGGGGGGGATGGGGGAGTAGAGAAACCAGTTAGGAAGCTGCTGTGGTAGCCCAGGTAAGAGATGGCAATTTGGACTAGTGTTATAAACAAGGTAGCAATCAATGCTTCAATTTAAGATATGTGTATGTGGAAACTAGAATTAACAGGACTTGCTGATAGATGTGTTAAGTATAATAAGAATAAAGGATGACTCCTAGGCTTGACCCAAGCACTGGTAGGTGAATGATGGTAACATTTCCTGAAATGGGAAAGACTAAAGAAGGGAATAAGAGTCCTGTTTGGGGCATGTTAAATTTAAAATGCCTATCTATAATAATAAAAGCATAATATGCTAATTAGACCGGACAGCCAAATGACCTTCTGGACGTCATTCCAGACGTCTTTTGGCAGGGACTGAGGCAGAGGCAGTTAGGGATGATCAGGCAGGCAGGTGAGTGGTTAGGGGTGATGAGGCAGGCAGGCAGAGGCAGTTAGGGGCAATCAGGCAGGCAGGCGAGTGGTTAGGGGCGATCAGGCAGGCAGACAGGCGAGCGGTTACGGGGATTAGGCAGGCAGGTGAGTGGTTAGGGGGGATCAGGCAGGCAGGTGAGCGGGTAGGGGTGATCAGGCAGGCGAGGGGTTAGGAGCCAGCGGTCCCAGACTGCAAAAGGGATGTCTGACTGCTGGTTATCCCCTGAGGGGTCCTGGATTGCAAGAGGGTGCAGGCCAGGCTGAGGGAGTCCCCCCCCGTCCCCGTGCACGAATTTCATGCACCAGCCCTCTAGTTAAACATATAAACAGATGAAAAGAAGTTAATATGATATGGAATTCAGACATATAACTTAAAATATACAGTAAATTAAGAGATCCATCAACATATGGAGTTGATTCTCATTATTCAGAGTAGTTATGCTCTATAAAGTCCCCACAAACACTGATTTAAGAAATACTAAACAATCATTCCTAGGGGAAATACAGGGTTAAGTTCCTGTGAGGTTTTGGTCACAACATTCTCATCAAATGATCGATACATGATCTTCTTTTATATGTGATTCTGCTTAAAGAAACCTTATTTAGTATATATTATTAATTCATTAGTATCATACTGACAGCCAACAGCACTAACTCATGCCTGAACAAAACTTATCTAGCATGTATGTTTTCTGAAAGGCACATTACAGCCTTCTTGCACTTAGGAACCCTTTTCAACACTTCAGTCTATGTTTGGGTCCATTGTAAACAGGGAAATCAACAACAAAAGACACAAAAATGCAAAAAATATAGCATTAAATAAACTGCAAAAAGGACACTTGTTTACAGCATGAGAATTGAAACAAAAAGGCAGAGTATGGCCTTATGCACCTCAGCTGAGACCTTGCACATCAGGTGACTCAAATTTTTCACCAAACTGAATGAACACAAAAGCACAGTGACTTGATTTTGGGGTTATCAAAATTTTTTTAGCAAGTAGGTGAATTCATAAATACAGAACCCATGAATAATTAATATAGACTTTAAGTGGAATTTAAAGGCATCAGGATGAAAACAGAAGAGAGAATAGACAGACAACAGCCTCAGAGGAGAGGACAGAGCTCTGAAGTGCACCATTAGAGTTGGTAGAAAAGGAAGATGCAGTAAGGGTGACTGGGAAAGAACAGTAAAGTAGAAGGAAAACCAAGATGTGTGGCATCACAGAAACCTAGAGTATGAAGTGTTTCAAAATAAGTTAATCATGCAATATACTAAAAGGTGGATAGGTGAGGATACAGAATTGCCCTTTGGCCTTAGCGCAATATGAACAATTGGTCACCTTGAATAGAGCTCTCAGTTGAGTGATATAGACAAATGCCCTATCAGAATGAGCTGAAGAGAAAATGAGAGGTGAGGAAGATGAGATAGGAAGTGCAGACTGCTATCAGGGGCTTTGTAGAGAAAGGAACTGACAAATGACGTAGCTGTGTGCAAGGATGGTTCCAATGGATGATTCCCTGACGATTTCACATGCAGTCATTATCGCTGTTACAGACAGGAAAACTGGTGTTGCCAAAGATAAAGCAGATGATTACAAATGTAAAGCCCTAGAGAAGGTACAAAGCGATGAGATCTAAAGCATGCATGAAGGCACCAGTCTTAGATAAGAACCCTTCCATTTTTAACAGGAGAAAAGGCAGTCTGTGTAGATACAAATGCAGGTAGATCAGTGGATTTGGCAGCAGGAAGATGAGCTATTTTTCTTCTAAATGCACCCATTTTCTCAATGAAGTATAAAGTAATATCATCAACTAAGAGTACCATGGAGGATGGAGAGAAAATTTGAAGAGAGAAGAGTAGGTGTGAAGCACTCAACTCAGAGTGGTAAGGTGAGCTTAGAAGGAAGTATCTATTAGGACTGTCTGCCCCAAAATACTGGGTGCTCATGAGACCTGTATCTTCAACATGAAGTGAGTCTACTCATTATGGTTATATGATTTTCTCCACCAACCAACCATTCTTCATACATCTTCAATCATCTCTCGCCCAAGTCACAGAAACTGCAGTCATTTCCTCACTCAGTGTTATATTTATCTTCTTGTAAGTTGAGAAGATGCAATATTAAGCAGGAAATTCAAAATCAAGCCAGTAAGAACAGCATATCTGATACAACTTGGTGCTACTTTGAACATTCTCCCAGAACTTACCCCATTCTCCCATAGGCCTTGCTGTACTTGGAATCAATTGCTATTGCCTTTTCACAATCCTTTATTGCATCTGTGTAGTGACCTAATTTACTCTGAGCAGCAGCCCTAAGGGAAAAAGAAGAGATTTTTTGTTATAAGCATCCTTCAAGACACTAATTTAGATTTTCAGATTCTAATACAACAACATTTTCCTTGTCCCAATTTGTATATTCACTCCCAGGAAACATCTAAATCAAACTGTCTTAAGAAAATTCCATAATCAAATGAAAAAACACACGCAGAAACAAAATTCAGAGAAATTATGAAAGTTGCCTTTCACTGTTCGCTTTGCTATAGAAAAGACAAAATATGCAAGCCATACAACTGATCTACCTACTTAATGCCTTTTTAATTTGCCCAAACAGAAAACTGAGAATGCTAGGATATTTGGGATTACTAAGAAGGCACACAGAGGGACTGACTGCTGTGAATGGCTATTCAGAGTGTTGTGCTGTTAAATGATCACTATACTAGCAACATTAAGATCACTGGACAAGTCTAAATTGAAAACCCCAATTTAACCATGTGCCTAAGTCTGGCTGTAAATTAAGGATGGCAATGTATTCCATCTACTTAGATGGAATATGTATTCCAGAACAATTAAGGACTTTTTAATCCCAGTTTATCTCTAGCAGACTTTCTGGAATAAAGTCTGGGACCTGACAATGTAACAAAGCCCCTCACTACCCCTCCACACAATCCTGAGAGTAGGCAGCTCTGTTTCCCTAGTGGAGCACTGACTTCAGTCCTCCGGGCCATAATAAACAGGTAGCATGTCTGTTCAACATGCATGTCCTTCAAACTGAAAAGTTCCCAAATGTCTCCTGTCCTGCATCCCACTTCCACCCCATTCATTCTCCAGACTAAATATTTCTACTTTATTCATTCAACTAATATCTCTATTGAGGGCTCACTAAGGCACAGACACTTTTCTAGGCATAATAGATAGAGCAGTAATTAAAATAATATTCCTGCCCTCAATCATGCTTAGATCCCTGGGTTGAGTCCAATTCCTTGTCAACCTTTCTTCTTACAGTATGCTTGAGACCCTTACTTCGAAAACTAAGATTATAAAATTGTGGGGGAGGGAATAAACAGTCTCCTTTGCTTCAGTTAAAAAAAATTACGTGTGAAAATACAGAATTCAACAAACCTGTTTTGTTAGGTAATGTGGAAAAGAGGTATAGCTATTTGACTGAATACTCGATGCAAACTAATAGTGTGACAAGGATGACCATTAAAAGAAGAGATATAAAGCGTATCACTTTCAAATAATTAGAAAGGAAGAAAATGAAGTAAAATAACTCAATCAACACAATAAAACACACACACACACACACACACACACACACACACACACACACACACACACACAAAGGGGGGAGGGAGGAAAAGAAACCAAAAAAATAAGATAGCAGAAAACAATTCAAATACATAAGTAATCACAAAGTTGCCTAGATGAAAATGGGATTCTCAAATTATATACTTAAGAAATCACTTAAAACATAATCAGCCCAGCCAGCATGGCTCAGTGGCTGAACATCAACCTATGAACCAAGAGGTCAGTTTGATTCCTGGTGAGGGCACATGCCTGGGTTGCAGGCTCAATCCCCAGTGTGGGGCATGAGGGGGCAGCCAATTAATGATTCTCTCTCATCAGTGATGTTCCTATCTCTCTCTGCCTTTCCCTTCCTCTCTGAAATCAATAAAAAAATATTTTTAAAAAAACCACATAATCACACATAGGTTGGAGTTTGAAGAAGATAGAAAAAGAAATCAGGCAAACTGAAAACCTAGCAAAAGAAAACTGGTATAGAAACAATACCAGACATAAGGCAATGAGCATTATTAAGGATAGAGTCATTATTTATTGATCATCCTTTTTTGTTTAATTTTAAGGGAAACATTTACATGGCTCAGAAGTCAAACCTCTAGAGTCTTTCATCCTATAGAGGATTGGTGGGAACAGGGTAGATGGGATAGAAATGGGAATGAGACATCAGAAAGGATGAAAAAGAAACCTTCATACTGAATAAAACAGAAACAAATTATTCTAACTGGATATTTAGAAAAAGAATTCAAGTAACGTTCAAGCACAGTACTTTGAGTGTCTATCCTTTAGTGAGATATATTCTAAGGAAAAAAATAATTTCAAAGAAATTCTGAAGTTGACTTAGACTTACTAGTGTTGTAGTATTGGTGTAATACCAACTGAAGGATAGAACTGATGAGTAAAGATACTGATGAGTTGGAAAACAGGGTTTTTGTTCCGGGAGAAGAGAGATACAAATGTAAAATGGGAGAAGTAAGGGAGATCTCTGTGACACTGAAATGTAAATTGAAGTTATCTGTATAAATTGATGACTTAAAAAAAAAAAACCCTTCATATTTCCTAGCTCTGTCCACTGAAAGGACCTAGAAGCAATAACATTTCAGTAGCAATGGCCACCTCTTACAACCAGGTCTTGGTTTCTAAACACCATTCTCTGTTCAAAGGAACAGGGGCTACTTATAGAAATAGCTGAGCTCACATCTAGGGCAGTTTAAAGGAGCTCCCACTAGCCAAATATGGGAGAAAATAACAATTACGATGATTTATTGTAACACACCAATTAGTGAATTTTTAAATATTCACAAGTCTATAATTATGCTCAGAGAGTTAGGGGAGGGGAATGAGAAAGAAAGTGGAAAGGGGAGAAAGGTTAAGAAAGCTCTTCTTTATAGACATATATGAGGAAATAGTATATATACACACACACATATATAAAACATGCTGCCATGTGACTGCTTCACATTAGAAGTCTTCAAGTTGAGGCAATTCTCCCATCTAAAATTCACTGAATCAATTCAACTCAAACTTTTGTTGAACATCTATAACATGATAAGCCCTGAACTCAAAACCAGGCAGATATACAGAAATGGAGAAAATATATCTCTGTCTTCCAATCTTTCCTTGTTTAATAGAGAAATAGACATGTAAATAAATAAATAGTATGAGGAATACAATGGAAGTATCAAAGGAAGAGACAACACGGAAAGGTGTGGTTAACCCTACACAGAGCTGTCTACTAGAACTCCCATGATAGCAAAGTTCTTTGTCTGTGCTAGACAGTACAGTAATGCCTAGCCACATGTGACTAAAGACTACTTAAGATCAGCCAGTGCAATTTTATTTTATTAATTTTTACTTTGTTATTTTATTAATTTTAATTAATTTACATTTTGAACGGCTGCACGTGGCTAGGAGCTACCATATTGGACAGCACCACTCCATTGGATGTGGCAGGAAAGGGCGCAGGGGCATGGTCAGGAGGTTGCGGACAGAAGAAATTAAGAGTCTTCCCAAGAGAAGCAATCCCTACCAGGGTCTTGAAGGATGAATAGCAGTTGACCAATTAGATAAGGCAGGAAATATTCTAGGCAGAGGAAGGAGTACATAAAAGCATGGAGAGATGTCCTAACATGGTATGTTTTTAGTCAGTAAATTTCATATTACATGTGCATAGAGAGTAGAGAGAAGAGGAACAGGAGAGGAAGAAAAGTAGAGCTAATGAAGTTAAAAGAAAAAAAGAGCCCAGATTATAAAAGATCTTATGTATCATGCTGAGGAGCTTAAATTCAATCATGAAAGTATTTAGAACTAGTGAACAGAAAGGAAGAATTAGATGATTAATTTCACATTTTAGAAAGATCCTTTGGGCAGAAGACGGAGTGGGGAGTGCAAGTTGAAACTGTAAACCACTAGTCTAGCAAAAGGTAATCGCCTGGACTAAGGAGCAGTGATGGAAAAGGAGGAGGGAACAAATGAGCTATTGGGGAGGTAAAAGGGAAACAGCAGAAGACGCCCTGATTGCTGGCCTTAGATACTGATAACGAAACCAGGACTAAAGCCGTAAGAGTCAGACCCAGAAAGGAGAGTGGGTGGAAGAGAGAAGAGGATGACTTTCAATCTTGATAGCTTTAGCTTCAGATCACCAACTGCAAGCTAGGATGAAAGCAGATTTGTGCAGCTCACAAAAGAAAGACCTCTGAGGCCGGAAAAGGGAATAGAAGTCAGGCTATATTTGAATCTCTTGTGAGATGAAGCCAAACATGCCAGTGTCTGAACTGAATAACAATGTGGTCTGGGCTGTCTGCCCCTGCTGTCTGGTTATCAGGGCATAACTAATGAAATTCCAGCATAACACTACAGCCAGTCACCATGTTTGCAGGCAACCTTGCTTTCTTTAGCTTGTTAGAGCAAGAGCATGAGTTATTTGCACTCTATTTTTATGAAAAATAAGGCAGAAAAGTCACAGGTACCTTACATTTCCCATACTACAGAGGAGGGCAATGTAGGTTTACAGTTGTTTGTATGGAAAATAATACAATAATTAATAAATAGCAATACCAGAATAAACTCTGTGTTTTGGGTACTCACAACTGTAAACCTACTTTCCCCACCCTGTATTTATTATGCATAAATAAATTATACGAAAAACCTGTTCCTACAACTAGGAATTAGATTGTTTCTGAAAGAAACATATATTGAAAGCCTAGACAGTGATGGCGAACCTATGACACCTCTGACACGCGAACTCATTTTTTTGGTTGATTTTTCTTTGTTAAATGGCATTTAAATATATAAAATAAATATCAAAAGTATAAGTCTTTGTTTTACTATGGTTGCAAATATCAAAAAATTTCTATATGTGACACGGCACCAGAGTTAAGTTAGGATTTTTCAAAATGCTGACACGCCGAGCTCAAAAGGTTCGCCATCACTGGCCTAGGACTATGCTAGGGACTTTATATTACTACTCCTCACAACTACTATTATCTCTATTTTACAAGGAAATGAGGCTCAAAAAGGTTAAGTGGCTGCCCAAGGTCACGTAGCTAGTAAGTGGCCAAACTGAGATTCAACTCCAAATTTAACAAACCAAGTACAAATCCTAGTGAACCTAATGACTACAAGGTGCTTAAGCTCTGTTATAAAAAGTTTCAGATTGGTTAAAACGGTCATACCAGTATAGTAGCACAAGCCGCATGCAGCTATACAAAATTAAATTAATTAACTAAACATTAAAAATTTAGTTTCTCAATTGCACTAGCCACATTATGAGTACTCAAGAACAACTCTTGCTAGTGGCTACTGTATTGGACAATGCAGATAGAGAACATTGTCATCATTGCAGAAACTTCTATTGGGACTTCAATATTTAAAACAGAATAATTTAGTGCAGGGAATTCATTACACGGCTGATAGAAGAGCTGAGGTACCAAACAGGAGGCTGTGCAGCAATCCGGAGACTAGCAGTAACAGGAAGCCGTTACTTCCTAAAACAGAGGATGAACGGCAGAGTCCAAAAACCCAACATCACCTGGTAAAAGCTGGGATAGCAGGGACCCTGGGTGGGAGCTAGACACGAGGATGAGAAGCAGCCCCTGCTGGATAACCACCCTGATGTCAAAAGAGAGGAAGAAATACCACAACTTCTCCCTTCCTTCTGCCCTCCAGGCTCCTGCCAGCACCTCCCATAGCTGAACCCAGCCCAAACTCAGGGGACAAAGGAGCCTGAAAAAGGCAGCCTATAGGAGACAGGCCTCTGTTTAAAAGGGCAGAACAAGAATAGAAAGAAAGAAGTGTAAGGGCACACAGGTAAGGCGTGGCACAGGTACAAAAAGATCATTTAGATTAAAAAGGAAACCGCAAATGGCCAACGTTTGAAAAATGTCCAACCTCAGCAACAATTAAATATAAATTAAAACAATTACTATGAAAATAACAATATTAAATAACAATAAAGGTGTAGTAAAAACATGTACACTCATACAATCCTAGGAGAGGAAATTAATTTTCAGAATATTTTCAAAGAAATTGGAATAACTTTGTAATTTGCATCAACAATTTTTAAATGTTTATGTTGTTAGACCTCCTGGGTGAATTTTCAAGGATAAATCCAAAGTCTAAAAAAAAATAATAATTTCAGAAAGATGTTCATTGCAGCTTTATAATATTGGGGGACAGGAAAGAACCGCAATGTCTCCCAGTAGGTCAACAGTTAATTAAGATACTTTATCCATTTAGTAAAAGAATACAGTGTTTGCCACCACAATGATAGGTGCTAGAAATATAAAAAAGATGAAGAGGTAATAATACACTAATTTATATCAACTTAAATAATATTAATGACGGATTTCAATAAAAGAACATATTAATGATCTGCCTAGTGAATAAAGCTGAATCTAAAATTGATAACACACCAAACAAAATATGCCAAGAGGTTAGTAACAGGTTGCTTTAATGCAAAGTGTATGAGTTTGGGGTTTATTGTTTTCCTTCTTTATCCATAAATTTTATAGTTTTCCTTCAGAGCTATTAATGCAAATGCTTTAGAGCTATAAGCCTGTCACAATTATGCCAGTTTACCTGTTGCAGTAATAAACCGCATTATTTGGATCCAGTTCTATTGCCTGTGTGTAACAATCCACTGCAGCAGAATAATTTTCTTCTTTCATGTGGTTATTGCCTAAAATAATCAGTAGGTACAGTAAGACAATATACGGGAAAATGTAAAGTCTGAAAGATAAATTAATCACAGAAACTCCAATAATATGAAAGTGATTGACATGATTTTTCAGTAACATAGGAGATAAATTTTATATTGTACAATGGAGTTGATATGCCTTAGTCTTCAGTGTGTTTGAATGATTTCAACAATGTGGAGTCTTAATAAAATTAATATTTGTACTGGTATATCTTATAAAATTTAGGCTTCAATAAGTGAGTAAATGCAACAATTATGATTACCTCATGGCAAAATTTAATATATTCCCACCTTCCTTATCTTCATCTCTTCCCTTCCTTTAGAGCCACCCCATCTTAATGCAGCACCCTCCTCAATTGTCACCTCAATCTAGACCTGGCCTTCTGCTCCTTCCCTGTCAAAACGTCCATCTGCTGAGCAGCCAAGCCCTCACCACCGCTGCGTGGGTAAGCTGTAAAGCTAATCACACTAATATGTTACTGGCAGATAATACTTTTGTATGCTATCTCTTCCAGACACCGATTCTTTTGAAAAGGAGCTTATTAGACATTAATTTCTAGAAAGACAAAATTTCAGATATATGGCTAGCCCACAGGGTACTGATTTTCAGGAAGAACGTCTGCAGATACACCAGGAATAATTTAGCTGGGTTAACAATGGGATTTCTTGTGGCTATCTTTTGTATTCCATTAAAGAGAAAAAAGATCTGATTCTTAAAAAATTAAAAATTTTAAAACACTAGGAGAAAGGATTTACATCCCAAAAGGCTCTATTATATTCCTCCAGCTGTCTCTAAACCAGAAGTTCTCCTATTAGGTTTGTTTTTTAATAGATCATTAGCTAATTAATGGGAGAAGGAGGAGTGGATTTTTGTTTTTTGTTCTTTGCAGGAACAGAAACAGGAAGATTAAATTAAATGCAGGTAGACAAAAGCACTTAAAATCATAAAAAGTTACTGCAAATTAAGTCAGAAGTGAATACAGAGTGGCTGTTAATGGGTGCACAGTTTCTTTGGAGGGCAATAAAAATGTTCTATAATTATGGTGATGGCTACACAACTCTGTGAATCTGCTAGAAACCAATGAATTTATATACTTTAAAGGAGTAAATTGCAATGGTATGTGAATTATAGCTCAATAAGGCTTTTTTTTTAGTTAAGAAAATTAATTTTCTCCCCACACCCAAAAAGAAATGAATATAACGCTTTTAAAGCAGCTAAGAAGAATACTTAGCTTTTATGATTAAGTAAGACGTTAACTACATTAGCTGAGGTACTTAAAGAAATTTGCTTCTTCCATGTAAAAGATTTACGTTTCCTGAGTTATTTGGATGTCCTTGTTTCCATTGGAACTTTTTGTCTTGGGATGGTGTTTTATTATCATTACATTATTATTATTAAAACCTATTGTATATCTTTTCCTCTAAACCACCTCAAATGTATAGATACAATAATATACGTATACTACATGTATAAATACATTTATACATATTGATGAAAAAGCTTCAAGTTACAAAATATGTAATATGCAAAACTTAAGACATAAATGATGAATTTTGTGAAGATAAATATAACTAAGCATTGCACAGCACTTAATAGTTACATGGCACCCTCCTACAAAATTGTCTCCTTTAATTATCAAAACAACCCTATCAAATATGCCAATATTTCTGTGATGTGTCAGGGAATAACAACAAAGAACTCTTCTTAATTTCATCTGCTCTTTCTGTCGCTCTTCAGAAGCAAAGCACACAAAAATATTTGAAAGCAATTTTCAGGAAGGTACTAGTTGGCTAGAAGAAAAATTTCAAAGAACTCAAAAACACTAAATATACAAAAGTTAAAATAATACTGACAATTATCTTCATCTCTGACTAAGCATAAAGAAGAACTTGGGATCCTAGAGTACACACAAAGACAGTTACAAGTGATGACCCTTAAGTTATTTGTTTTGCATGTTTTATACACAACAGATCTGGTTCTCTTGAAATAAGCCACAAACCGTTCTATACTTTTAGATTTCTTCTCTATCACTTTCATTTCTCTTTCACAGTATAAACCAGAATCTTATCCATTGATAGAGTCACATTATCCAGAGTTTCAGAAAGTTTTACCAAGTAAATATTTACCTTCATCTTTTAATTGGTCAGCTTTTCCCACATCTCCAGGTACTGAGTTTGAGAGAGGCCGAATGTCATTCTGAAATAAATAAAAATTTAATATACTTCCACTTAGCTACATTAGGAGTCATCCAATAGAACAATAAGTAATGTAATAATGGACTGATTTACCCATTTCACAGTAAATCATCTGTAATTCCACATCATGAAACCTAACACCTAAATGATAGTGTTAGCAAGAACAAGGGAAAGCCTTTACTTTTATTAGGAGAAAGAATATGTGGAATTTTTCTAGAAGATAATGGGCAACTGTGAATCGAAATTTTGTTTTTTACTTGCTTTCCCTAGACCCAGAAATCCTACTTCATGGACGTAAAATGGAATCAGTATATGAAAAATAGGAATAGAAATATGTTCAAGGGATTGCTTATATTAGTGAAAATTTTGAAATATAATATTTAATATCCTAAGAGATATCTTAGTAAGCCAAATTCACAGTTTACCAACAAAAGTATTTATTATAAGATCCTATTATTTAAATATGTGCACACACATACACACAGTCTAAAAAACAAAGACTGGAAGGGTACACACAAAAGGTTAACAGTTGTAATATTTGGAGATAAAAGTTTCAGTCTCTTCTTTATGTCTTTCCAACTTTTTTTAAAACAATGAGTGTATACTAATTTTACCATAAGATAAAAACAGTATAAAATCCCTGTTTTTAGCACGTACTATCATCCTCAAACTCCCTTTGCATTAAAAAGATTTAAAGCAAAGGCACTTATGAACTAAATGAAAATTTACAAATATCTTGAGTGACATTGGAAACACACACATTTTCCATTTTTAAATGATCTTCAGCTTTTCTCCCCAGTTCCCCATTCTGTACTGAAGACTGAGCACAGAGCTAGAAAAACAAAAGTTCACGAGGCACCAAAATGTAATGAAAAAATGGGACGTTACTGTGGGCCTCAAACTCACTAAACTTAAACTTTTTCAGACAATCTTATGGCCCATGTTTCCTGAAGAGGCCAGAAACCAGAGACACTTGTGAGAAGGCGGAATCGGAAAAATTGGGTTTCAATCTTAGTTTTGCACATTGACCCTGAACCTTTCCCTGTTTTATTTTATTTATTATTTTACCTTTCCCTGTTTTAAAGAGCCCATCAATGGCCAAACTTGATTACATCTGCTTCAAAATGATGATTCAATTTCTGATGAATCTATTTCTATGCGGTTACTTCCTAAACATTAAACCTTTTGTTTTCAACTTGTAATCCATGTTTTAGGAGAATGTCAATTCAGATGTCAGAAATCTAAAAATGCTCTGATACTGTAAAGGACTTAAAAAGTCAACTAAGATGTATTAAATATAAAAGAAGGCGAGAGGATGAGAATAACTACTAATAAGAAAATCTAAAGCACATTAAAAGAATTATGCTTTAGGTCACAAGTCATATCCATGTGGACTATCTTATACCCAGAAAGAAGTTAGTTACTTATAGGCCTGACCCCTCATATGTGAACAAATCCAACATAATACTATATCGAACTTAACTCAGATACTAATGAGAAGACAATGACAGCTTACCTTACAGAAGGAATTTGTGAACATTTCTGTCAGAGGCTGTGAAACTGCTAGATGTGTATCTTCTGGGCTGATTTTAAAAACTGTCTCCAAGCATTGAATTGCAACTTGAGACAAATTTTAACAGTGAAAAAAAAAAGTTAGCAAACTAAAAAAGAAACAATCTTTTTTTTTTTTTTTTTTGGTAGAAATCTGCGCTCTATTGCCATCTGTGGTAATTCAGCCTTTATGATCACAGAACATAAGGTTGAGCTGAATAGAGATTTCTGTTTATAGACCAGCAATTGAGGGAAGACAACTTGATTTCGTATTCCTCACTTAAGAAAAACGTTACTTAGAATATAATTCTCAATATATCTATTACATCTTATGTTGTTGAAGCAAGTCATTATCTGCTTTTGGTGTATAACCCGGGTACGGACTGGGTGGGGAGACATGGTGGGCACTTATACTAGAAAGGAAGTCTGTTGTTGTATGACAAGACACCTTAAACAACATTTGTAAAGGATGTGGACTTAATGCTGTGGGCAAATGGAGAGCTATTAGAGAATTTAGTTAGGAGAATAACATAACTGGATTTGTGTTCAGAACTGAAGTCTGGTAGGAAGGTTGAGAATGGATTAGAGAGGGAAGGAAGCTAAGAGAAAAAATGAAAGCAGAAAACCAGTGGGTTCCCACTTAAATGGTCTAAACAATTCAGGGGTCTGAACTAGGGCAGTAACAGTGAAGAAAGCATATCCTGTCCTCTCTACAAGTACCCATTGAGGGGAATGGAGGCAGATTCTTATCCTTCTAGTGCTCTTGTTTAAAAAGGAATGCTCTCCTGGCTTAACAAGATAAGAATGTGGCCAAAATGTCAAGTGTACTTCCAGACAGTGTGGAATAGATTCACTCAGATTTGTGCATGACTTTTAAATGATACATTATGTATTAACTGTGTTCCTGAGAAAATTATCTATCAAGAAAAAAGCATGATTACTTTTACTACCCACAGAAACAATCTCCTTAGAAAAGGGACTGAATAAGGAAGTTATAAGTTACCAACTACAAAATGTCAAAGTGTCTTTTAGATAGAAAATACTAGTAATCTACTGTTTACCTATCCCTCAATCCACCCCCTCCCCCCATTTTTACTTCTGCCAAGTAGTTGTTCTTTTTTTTGTTTGTTTTAAAGAGAGGAAAGGAGAGAGAGAAAGACAGAGAGACAGAGACATCGATTTGTTATTTATACATTCATGGGGTGATTCTTGTATGTGCCTTGAATGGGGATGGAACCCACAACCTTGGCATATTGGGACCATGTTCTAACCAACTGAGCTATTTGGCCAGGACCCAAGCAGTTGTTCTTACACTTCAGTTGTACTTGCACTAAAAACATTGGGCCATGCCCTGGCCTGTTTGGCTCAGTGATTAGAGCATCAGCCCTCTGACCAAAGGGTCTTGGGTTAGATTCCCAGTCAAGGCACATGTGAGAGGGAACCAATTGATGTGTCTCTCTCACATTAATGTCTTTCTCTCTCTCTTTCTGTCTCTTGTGATCATGAATTTGAAGTGGGACCAGTCAGCAAGGTTGTATTTTGCTCCATCTATATACATTCACATGGATATGGGAAAGAGTAGATGAAGAACTGGATTTAAACAAGGTTGGGTTTTGCAAGGAAGGGAGGGATATACAAGAGTGTGATTATAATGATCAACTATGGAATTTAAATTGGGTAAGAAGAGGGATGTGAAAAGGTAAGGGGTCAAGAGATTGGAGGCCTTGGAAAGGTAGAAGAATTGTTTGGGGAGGGATTCAAGAGGGAATGAGCTGGCAAGACAAGCAATCGTGGTCAAATGAAATGATTAAGATAGAGATTATGGAGGGAATGCCAAGGTGGTGAAGTTCAGGGAAGAGTTCCTCAGCCTTGGCACTACTGACATTTTGAACTAGATAATTCTTTGTTGTTGGAGGTGCGTTGTAGCTGCATCCAGGGCCTCTATCCACTCAGTGCCAGTAATACCAGCTCCTCAGTTGTGACAGTAAAAAATATCTCCAGACATTGTAAAATCACCCTGAGTTGAGAACTACTGGTCGAGGGTCTGACCAAGGGAGTGAGTGGTTGAAATCAAATCACTGGAGGAAAGAAGGTCAAGAAACTGAGAGCCAAGGGAACTGCAAGAATCAGCTGTGAGCATATTGCAAATGCCAAGAATGAAGACAGGAGTAGTGCTAGAGAGAGTGACAGAGAACATGAGCCACAACGCTCAAAACATGAAGTAGTTGTCAGGAGATGGCAACCATTAGGAGGAATGGGTGACAAACTAAGGAAAGGCTCAAAGCCAAGAATATACCAGCTCATTGTGTGGTAAAGCTGGTACCAGAACTTAAGCTTCTTTTCTAAGGCTTTTTTAAATGTCTAGAAGGTGGGCAGACATCTCCACATGATCTCATAGTCAATAAAATTAGACTCACAGAATCAAAAATAGGGGTTGGTCAAAAACAACTGGCACCATTTCCGGGTGCCATGTATAAGAAACAGCTGAAGGCACATAATTTTGGCTGAACACCATTCTAAAAATAGGATACAACATCTTGTTTTTTTGTGTGTTTTTTTAAACTGAATTTTCCTTCTGGCCCTTAAAAGTATGATACTGCCTTTGATTAGAGAAGAAACATCTTTTAGTAAATGACTGCATTCACCTGTTTGCTACAGAGCAGCCATAACCAACACCCTCCTTAGGTAACCAGTCACCTTCCCTTCACATACTCTAACCAACCTTAATATTAAATGGACTGATTGCAACGTTCTCCAACTGTGTCACCTGCTTCCTTCACTGCCACCTGGAAAAACATCATCCCACCGACTGCAAGCAGTTTTAGAGCAAAGGCCCAATTTTCATCCCCACCTCCTAAACGCATATTCACAAGGGAAGTGCTTGTTAAAATTAATAGATGTGTCCCCTTTATAGGAAAAATAGCTTCAAGATGGGAAATTCAAATTGTACTGTTATTTATGTTCTCCCAAATGCACGGTCTCATTGCAATAATTAAGTCTCTAGGCCATAAGGAAGCTAGGCTCATTGATCCTCCACAAGCCCATGTGCAGAATTCTGCCTTGTTATGGTTATACTAAACGTACATTTATAATGGAGAAACATGAAGCAGAAAAGATGCTGTCAAGGAAGCATGTGATGCTATCCTGCAAGTCCTGCTCAACTGAACAAATTACCGAATCTACTATTTAAAGCTCACAGAGAACAAGGGTGCAGTCCTCTCATCCCAAGTCCCCAAATAGGAAGTTGTCAGAGAATAATATGATATAATTATTAGACTTTTACATGGTGCTTTCATAATGACTAAGGTATTTTCATTGATTCTTAACTCAATGCTTTCCTATTAAGAAGAAGTTACAACAAGATCTTCAGAGGAGGAACCAGGATTTAAATCTCAGCTCTGCTACATGTTAGCTGTGTTCTGTTACTTAACCTGGCTTCATTTATTTATCTGTTAATTGGGGATAATACTAATTTAGCAGGCACTGTGAAGAAAAATTCCCTACAATAGGAATAGCATAGTTCTGACATATAATAGCTGTTCAGTAAATAAACAATAGTCCTCTTATCTTGTTAATGAAAACAAACAACACAAGCCTCAGAGAATGGAAACTCATGATTACCTTAGGTTAGGTCTCTCTTCTGGAAAGGTAACAAACTATTTTGATTTTGTTATAATAGGTCATAAAGCCAGGCTTACAGCTATTTTAGTTTTTATTTATAATTATAATACAAATGAACATAAAAACAGCTGCCTACCTTCCAAACTTTCTTGTTCATCTGAAGTATAAGCATCCATCTGACTTTGTTCCCGTAAGAAACGAATAACTGCATAAACTAGGTGCTTGATAGATGACATTTTTTAAGTTTCAGTACTTTTCCTTGTTAAGAAAAAGGAAAACACTGAACTAAGATATTTTAAAGAATCAGCCAGAAAGGTTATAAACGACAAAGGTTATAAATGACACTGAAAGTAAAAAGCAAAAACTAAAATCTGTATTACCTTCACTCCTTTCTGTTTTTAAAGAGTCGGGTGAGCATAAAGTGTTCTTATGGTCATGCATTATATATTTTCACTTATATCTTGCAAAAGCATAAACCTCGCAAAAGTAAAGTTTTTCTCAAAACATGTATAACATTAAGCTTTGACTCTCACTGAATATCTCACTATATCTTACCAGTATGCATGGTACAGATAGAGATAAGGATTGGGGTAGAGCTACAGGGGTAGAAATCCCCCCAAAGGCCTCAGGACTAAGTGGAGGGAGATTTCATACTGCTGACTCAGAAGCTGATCCACGCTAAGCATCTTCCTCTATTCCATGAGATTTTAAAAATGTATACATAATTTACACTCCGCCTACTTTTGTAGGCTGGGACAGGTATTTGATGAAGTATAATAACGAGAGGTTTTCAATCTCTGAATGCCATTCTTAATAAAAAATGGCATTCGTATTTAATCACCAGACATGTCAGGAAATCATTGCCCAAGTCGATGGATACTATACACCGACCAGTGCTCTCTGCGGTAGCTGTGCTCTCGTGGACAAGCTGGAAGCTCTGGGTCATGTTCATTCACATGGAATACTATCGCATCCAAACAGTGGCGCAGGGCCAGCCGGCATTAATGGCTTATTTCCACTAAATCGCATCGTCCATCTGCTCCCCGGTCCCTAATTCAAAGCCAGGGTGTGGTACCCACGGCTAGGATGTTTATTATTTGTGTGCTTGTTTTAAAAGCGAGCCCCGCCTCAAGGCCTTGGGGTTGCAAGTACTAAAAAAGGCCCCAGGGCAGAAGATGAGAAAAGAATGGGGGGGGAATAGGGTGCAGAGGGGAATGGAAATGTCCAACCTCTTCCAGGCTTCTCCTCATTCTCCCCAGAGCACGGGCACCTCCTCCTTCCTCCCTTCGGTACCCGGGCCCGCCTCCGCCCTGACCGATGTTGCAGGGTGCGCGGTGCAGGCCCCGTCCGGGCGGCGGGAGATGCACCCTTCCCAGACAGAAGCCCCTTACCCGATGGAGGATGCGAGACCGTGGCAGCGGGCCCGCG
>NW_005353967.1:11222865-11228457 GCF_000412655.1 Myotis brandtii
GCCCAGCGTTTGCCGACCGCACCCCTACGACGCTCCTCGGACCCTCCCCCCCTCCCCGCAACCCGCTCGGTCTACCCTGGGGACACCTGGCGCCAGGAGGTGAGGGCCACCTTTCCTTCCTCCGCCCCCTCGGGAGGCCATCCATTCCCCTTTGTTTGGAACTGCCTCCGCTGCAGTCCGCAAGGCTGGCCCAGCCTCGGCCCCAAATGAGTGCAGTAAGATGGTCGGGATGAGAAAATCATTTGACTTTCGCCCCCACCCAGAAGTGCAGACCCGTATTTAAAAGTGTCGCAGCTGTAGACTCAGGAAAAGCAATTTCCATTTGCCCCCCCACACACACACACACACTTAGCATGCAAATCATGTAACGTCCACACAAGATGAAACCGCTGTGGTTTTGCTGATTTCCGTCCATGCTAATATCCTTTTTATTTACCTCTTCCCCCATAAAACATTCGGCCTCTTGCCGGGGCAAATTGACTTGGCTCCAAATGGGGGGAATTATTGCTTGGACACGGTTTGGGGCAGCCTCAGCTGCTGTTTTGGATTGCTTCCTAGCTCCCTAACCCCACCCCTCTGCAACAGATCAGTAGCAAAATGGGAAGAGAATGAAATTCTTTGCACCGGTGCGCTGGATGGAGTGGTTTTCAGAAACAATGTCCTGCCCCCTCCATTCCCACATCTACCCTTGAACTGTAAGTCTGAATGAAGGTCCAACAGAAAAAAGGAAATTTGTGTTTCTTACTTGATACTTCTAAAACGCCTTGGAACAGACCAGTATTTAAGGTTTTTAACCGTTTTCTATTGTACATTGCCACTCATCTGTGTGTTGTTTAGTCCTTAGGGTTAGGATGCATCTGGGGACAATAATAATTTAAAAGATGATTTTGACCATATTTCAAGCTTTCCTTTAGTCTGCAGGCTGCAAGTGGTATAGCTGGCAAATAAAGCTATACTAACAGATGAAGATCCTCACATAATGCAGTGAGAGAAGAGAGAATAAATTTTATGTAAGACGGTGGTTTTCAAATTTTTTAGTCTCAAAGCTCTTTTACCTCTCAAAAATTACTCAGGACCTAAGAGCTTTTTATGTGAGTTGTGTATTTACATTTTTACTACCAGTATATTAGAAATGAAAACTGGGAGATTTTTCAAGTATTTATTAGTTTATTTAAAAAAACTAATAGCCCTGACCGGTTTGGCTCAGTGGATAGAGCGTCGGCCTGCGGACTGAAGGGTCCCAGGTTCAATTCCAGTCAAGGGCATGTACCTTGGTTGCGGGCACATCCCCAGTAGGGAATGTGCAGGAGGCAGCTGACCGATGTTTCTCTCTCATCGATGTTTCTAACTCTCTATCCCTCTCCCTTCCTCTCTGTAAAAAAATCAATAAAATATATTTTAAAAAAAACTAATAAACTCATACATGGATAAATAGCATTATTAATAAAAGTAACTATTTTCCAAAACTTGTCCAAAAAAAAACAGTGAGAAGAGTGGCATTGTGGGGTTATTATTTCTTGTGGGGTTTTTTCCCAGCTTTTTAAAATTGTTGAAAATAGGCATAACATAAAATTTACCATTTTAGCCCTGGCCAGTGTGGTTCAGTGGTTGGAGCACCAGCCTGGGGCACATACCTGGGTTGCAGATTCGATCCCTGTGCAGGAGGCATCCAAATGATGTGTGTCTCTCACATAGATGTTTCTCTCTCTCTTTCTCTCTCCCCTCCCTCCCTCCCTTCCACTCACTCTAAAAATCAATGGAAAAAATATCTTTGGGTGAGGATTAACAACAAAATTTTTTTTTTACCATTTTAATCATTTTTTTAATGCACAATTTAGTGGCATTAAGTACATTCACATTTTTTTGTAACCATTACCATCATGTTTTTCCTAAGCTTTTTCAGCATCCCAAACTGAAACTATATCCATCTATACTAATAAAAGGGTAATATGCTAGTTAGACCGGATCGACCGGACATCTTCCGGACGTCCAACTTCCTTCCAGACAAAGCCAGGGTGGTGGGGGCCAAGGCAGAGGCAGTTAGGGGCAATCAGGCCGGTGCAGGGGAGCAGGCAGTCAGGGGGCGATCAGGCCGGCAGGGGAGGGCAGTTGGGGATGACCAGAGCGGCAGGGAAAGGCAGTTGGGGGCAACCAGGCCAGCAGGGGAGCAGTTAGGCAGCGATCAGGCAGGCAGGTAGGCAGAGGTGGTTAGGGGCCATCAGGCAGGCGAGCGGTTAGGAGCCAGCGGTCTCTGATTGTGAGAGGGATGTCCCAGATTAGAAAGGGTGCAGGCTGGGTTGAGGGACACCACCCATGCATGAATTTTGTGCACCAGGCCTCTAGTTAAACAATAACTTCTCATTATCCCCTCTCCCATTTTCCTAGTACTACTATGTTTTTTGTCTATTAATTTGACTATTTTAGGTACCTCTTATAATATTTGTTTACTTGTGACTGACTTAATTCACTTAGCATAATATTTTTAAGGTTCATCCATATTTTAACATGCATCAGAATTTCCTTTTTAACACTGAATGATAGTCCACTTTATAGACAGTCCACATCTTGTTTGTCCATTCATCTGTCCATGGACATTTGGGTTGTTACCCCCTTTTGGCCATTTTGAATAATGCTGCTATGATCATTGGTGTGTGCATATCTGTTTGAGTCTGTTTTCAATCCCTTGGGATCTATACCTAGAAGTAGAATTACTGGATCATATGATAATTCTATGTTTAATATTTTAAGGAGCCACAGTACTGTTTTCCATCACATCTGTATCATTTTATATTCCAATTGACAATGCACAAGGATTCCGATTTCTCCATATCTTCACCAACATTTGTGGTGTGTGTGTGTGTGTGTGTGTGTGTGTGTGTGTGTGTGTGTGTGTTTTGTTGGTTTGTTTTTTATAAGAAACATCCTAAGAGTGGTGTTCTTTTGCACTTTGGCAAAACAAATGTGTGACTTAATAAAGAATAGCTGGATTCTTACATCTGCTTCTGCATTTAATCTGTTGCACTGTTTGTTTTGGCTTAAGAAGATGAAGAAAATCCCATCTTTCACTCATGTAGTTGGAAAAAAAGAATATTTTAACAGCTCTTTTATTTTATTTTTTTAAATATATTTTTTATTGATTTTTTACAGAGAGGAAGGGAGAGGGATAGAGAGTTAGAAACATTGATGAGAGAGAAACACCGATCAGCTGCCTCCTGCACACCCCCTACTGGGGATGTGCCCACAACCAAGGTACATGCCCTTGACCAGAATCGAACCTGGGACCCTTCAGTCTACAGGCCAACACTCTACCCACTGAGCCAAACCAGTTAGGCCTTAACAACTCTTTTAGATAATCATAGATATTTAATACCCATCAAAGTTTGACAAGTGGTGGTTTTTTAAAGGTTAGTTGCAATGTGGAATATGAAAATTTCAATTTTCCATTTCTTCTATTACTCTGTTAACATTAATATATTTTTTATTGATTTTTTACAGAGAGGAAGGGAGAGGGATAGAGAGTTAGAAACATTGATGAGAGAGAAACACCGATCAGCTGCCTCCTGCACACCCCCTACTGGGGGGATGTGCCCAACCAAGGTACATGCCCTTGACCGGAATCGAACCTGGGACCCTTCAGTCTACAGGCCAACACTCTACCCACTGCGCCAAACCAGTTAGGCCTTAACAACTCTTTTAGATAATCATAGATATTTAATACCCATCAAAGTTTGACAAGTGGTGGTTTTTTAAAGGTTAGTTGCAATGTGAAATATGAAAATATCAATGTACCAGTACTTCTCTTACTCTGTTAACATTAAAATCATGGGTCTGTCTTATATTTTGAATGGATCTAATACTCATGCATGATTTTATAATATCAAACATGCTCATTTGGAAAATAGTGGCTCATTGTGTTGAAGAGATCTTCCTAATTTTGACATATTTCTTTGTACAGTATCAATCATATTCCTTTTAATATCATTATCCATGTCATCATAAAAGTCTTAAGTATTAGGAATCTGGCAGGCTCACAGTGGCAGATACAATTTTTCAAAATTTTCATTTGAAAGCTGAAATTTTATCATTGGTAACATACTGTCAGTTGTCCTCTAAGTGACAGGTTTTTTAAATAACACGTTTTCTCAATAACCACAGTTTGTCCGTCAGTCCTTTTTTTCAAGTACAGATAGTGTTTTAAGAAAAAAAGCAGCTATTTTGGCTCACGATTCAATCAATTGCACAAGTGCTTTTGTGGGGTCTTTTGTTTGTTTGTTTGTTTGTTGACTTAAGCTACGAGAATTTATTTTCTCACAGTTCTGGGCACTGAAAGTCTGAGATCAAGATGTCAGCAGGGTTGGTTCCCTGAGGCCTCGCTCCTTGGTTTGCAGATGGCTGTCCTCTCTCTATGTCCTCACAGGATCTTCCCTTGCTTTTGATTTCCAAATCCTCTGGACAGCCATTATGTTCAAGAATGCAGAAGTGCTTTGTTCATGTTTGCCACGCATACATGTTCAGTGGATGAGGTTTAGTAAAATTAATACTTTTTAACTGTTTCATCAACGACATCTAAAGTGAAATTGACATTATTTTTTGCATAAGGG
Organism: Myotis brandtii; assembly: GCF_000412655.1. NCBI lineage: Eukaryota > Metazoa > Chordata > Mammalia > Chiroptera > Vespertilionidae > Myotis > Myotis brandtii. The sequence continues at coordinate 11,227,467 of NW_005353967.1, forward strand.
AGTGTCAGTGAAGAATACAACTGTTAGGGTAGTTTGGTGCCACTGCCTTGATTTGTTCTAAGGTGCCAACAGTTTTCGTCATCAGTGCAAATGTCAACCCAGTGAAAAAAGTAAATGCTGTTTTAGTATTCTTATGGAATACTTTTAACCTCAAGGACCCCTCCCCATGCCTCCACCCGCAAGGATTGCAGACCACATTTAGAACCAGTGATATGTGTTACTCAAATTTTTTGTTTATGCATGGAAAAAAGTAAATATATGAAAAGCCACACAGTTATTACCTTGTTAGAAGTTGGCAGTCTACCATAAATATATCAACTATTTTGTTACTTAAGGACATATATTGGATTAATTTACACATACAGGACTTAATTTACATATACAGGACTGGTAGTCATTAACCTAGGGCACTTGTGAGTGACTGAATCACAGAGTCACCTTGTTTCCCCATCTGTGTCCTCCAAAAGGAATCAGTGCTCAACAACATGGAAAGCCCTCTGTGTTCTCTTGATACGTTTTTCCTGTTTCCTGACACTTGGGAGTTCACTTTAGTGTTATAAAAGTAACTAGGTGTTTTTGCTTAACTGACTTATGATTTCTCTTGGGTTTTCCTATTGGCATGTATGCTCTACCCGCTTCCCAAAGCCAGCTTAGCAGCCAGGATCATTGATGGGGATGTTAAGCCAGTTTCTTGGGAATAAGTGAACCGGGAATCTGGAGATCAGAGGGGTTGCTATACAACTCACCTTGTGACCTTAAGTAAAGGTCACTCTCTGGGATCTCCCTCGAGTTCCTTATTTTATAAAATGAAAAGGACTAAACTAAATTATATGTAAGATTTCTTTCAACTCTTGTTGCCATAGCAATTAAACCAAGAGAATTTCTCCTCCTACCTCAGCCAGATTGCACAGCATGTGAGCCAGGAAAAAAAATCTAATGTATATTATAGAGTGAGGGATTGATGGAATGGTAAAAAAAAAAGGGGGGGGGG
>NW_005353967.1:11229417-11234610 GCF_000412655.1 Myotis brandtii
TTTCTGAAAATCAATGGAAAAAATATCCTCAGCTGAGGATTAACCAAAAAATAAATAAGTATAGAGGATAGGCCTAGATTTGGCATTTTGGTATTAACAGTGAGAGATGTAATTTTCAGTAGAAAGTATTTCAAACCCTATATGAAATAGCTTGTTGTAAGTTTCTTTATGCAAAAAAAAAAAGTTACCAGGGATACTTAGATACATAGTAAATGCAAAAGCATCTCTCTATCTATATATATAAAAGGCTAAGTGACCGACGGACCGACCAATACATATGATGCACACTGGCAATTTAAAAATAAACGTTGACTCTCACATGCGTGATACATATAAAGCTCTTGCTGGTGCCATCACATGCATGTTTTAATTTTATAATGCTATAGTATATGTACAATTTTGACATGTAATTTTTTGCTGTAACGTAATTACCGCACGAATTTTTCTTCTAATTAATTTCTTTGTGCACAAATCCATGCACTGGGCCACTAGTGTGTTATAGGATCTATTTCTTATCTTGACCTTTCTTTAAAGGCCAAGCCAAAACAGTCTAGTAAGGGTGATAAGGCACATATATAAATAATTAGAATACAAGGTAGCAGCTGATAAGTACCACAGAGAGTAACAGAGAAATTGATATGGGAGTTCAGAGAAAGGAGAGCTTACCAGGATTAAAGGGAGGAACAAGGTCATAATTGGTCCTTGAAGGGTGGTAGGATTTGGACATGTGAAGATCAGGGGAGGGTGTTCTCTCCCCCCTCAGACTGTTTACCAGAATTTATAAATAGCCACACTGAGTAAGTTGACTGTCCAAGACAAACATGCTAAAAACTAATGAAATGACTTTAAGAAATAGAGTGTGCTATACTGTAAATGTATATAATGTTATATGTGGATTATATCTCAGTAAAGCTAGAAAAATACAAATCTCAGAATATGGAGATTTACACACACACACAATAAGGAAGGAAAGGAGAGGAGAGAGGAGAGGAGAGGAGAGAGGAGAGGAGGAGAAAGGAGGGAGAGAGGGGGCAGGAGGAAGGGAGGGAGGGAGAGGGAGGGAGGGAGGAAGGAAGGTGATGTGCAAACCACATGGCATTGGAGGTAGACCTGGTTTCAAATGCTGTGTAATCTCATTAAGCCTCAGTTTTTTCATCCCTAAAACAGATAACATTAGCTACCTCTTACAATGTTTATAAGGATTGCAGGAACTAATAATGTATATGAAAACATCTAGTACAGTGCTTGATACCAAGAAGGTAAATAGTAACTTATAATGTCTTACCTTCCATTCAAGGTAGGAAAACAGTATAGTCTTAGGGACTTGGATAGTAAGAACTGACTATAGGTGGATATTGAAAGTCACAAATGCTTTATGGGTGACTTGGGGGATGATATAAATGACCTACTGATAAAATATTCAGGTGACTCTATGTATTAAGTATGAAGTCCTGGATTAAAGCTGAGCAGATCACCACTGTGAGAGCAGGATGGCATAAGAACAGCACTTAGGAAATACTTAGAACCTTGATTTGTTTCCAGATTTCGTGTGAATTAGCATATTGTGGCTGCCAAAGAACAAAACAGGAAAGAGTCGCTAATCACATGACACTTGAAGTCTGGGTGTTAGTTGCCCAATCCAATGGATACTTTCCAGTCCTGACTTGACTGGGTCTCCATGTAACCTTTACATGCTGGGCCACACAGTCTTTCTTGACTTTCAGAGAAACAAATTCCCAATTTTCCTTTACTCTGAGCATTCCTCAAATTTCTTTCATGCTTCCTTTCCTGATATCTGACCCTCAAGTGCTGGTTTTTCTCAAGTTTCTATTCTCAACTTGTGCAAAGCTCTTGTCTGTCTCCTTTCCTTGAGCCTACATATGTGCTAACTCTCTCCCACACAACCCCTTCTGTCTGAAACCTTCCCTCAATTCAGTCAGTGGGTAGACTTCTTTCCCTGCTTTTTCAGACTCCCCCACTATTCATATCTACATATCTGCTTAGATGTTCCAGTCTGTTCTAAGTTACATGTTTAAAGACATCTGTCTCTGTCTCTCACTAGTCTTCAGGTTCATATATCCAATTGTCAAATCACCACACTTCCACACCCTGGCATATCTCACAGGCACTCAAAAATCAACGTCTAAATTTATCTACCAGTATTTCCCCAAACCTGATCATGTTTTTGCATTTTCTATTGTCCAATGGAAAATTTGCTGTGTTCCACCATCTACCATTTACCACATTCTGCCGGTTTTACCTCCTGAGCATTTCTTAAATCCATTGTTTTCTCACCTACTCTTACGTTGTTGTTTTTTTTTTACAGAGAGGAAGGGAGAGAGATAGAGAGTTAGAAACATCGATCCGCTGCCTCCTGCACACCCCCTACTGGAAATGTGCCCGAAACCAAGGTACATGCCCTTGACCGGAATCGAACCTGGGATCTTTCAGTCCGCAGGCCAACGCTCTATCCACTGAGCCAAACTGGTTACGGCACCTACTCTTACTTTTAATTCCCATTGTTCATCTGGATTACTGCAGCCTCCTAACTGGTCTCCTTTGCCTCCTAAACTCAGTCTTCCACATTTCCCACAGCTACCAGAGTGCCTGGCTGAAATACAAATCTCACCCTCTACTTGGCGCTTCCCACTGCCCACAGTGCAAAATTTAAGCTCTCTAGCATGGTAAACAAACCATGGAATCTTGCTTATCAACCTCTCTAGCCTCATCTCTCTCTAATTCTAACTTCTAACTCCAAAGTGGTTGTAATTCCCAGAGGACACTGTGACATGGATTGAAAATGGCCTTTGCTAGTCCTGCCCACTATTCCAGGCTTGCTCTTATGCTTCTCCACACACTCCACCCCATCCTTTCTTGGATAATTTCTATTCATGCCTCATCTCCAAGAAGCTTTCTCTGAGAATCAGTCTAGATGACTTCCAGTTCTGAAATTCTATTATTCTATCCCATTGTCTTATACCAAATAATAGGACATTTTTAGGTTGAAAGAGGCAGCTTGGGTAAATAGTTAAGATTTCAGACTCTGGAGTAAGATTGCCTGGTTCACATCCCAGATATGTACTTATTTAGCAGTGTGACTCAACCTTCCTCCACCTCGGTTTCTTCATCTATATAGAGAGAGGATTAAATGAGATAATGCATAGACAACACTTAGCACAGCGCCTGGACATAATAAGCACTTTATAAGAAAGTAAATGACCTTGTATTATATTCAAGTAGGTGCTTTCCTTTATTTTCAACGTGACTTCTAAATCTAAAGGATCTAAAAAAAAAAAATTGGTAGTTACCCATCTTTCATCATTATTAGGAAATTTTTTAAAACCCTGCTTTTTTTATTGGTGAGGAAACTCTTCTATACTTTAAAACAGGGGTTGGGAACCTTTTTTCTGCCAAGGGCCATTTGGATGTTTATACCGTCATCTGTGGGCTATCCAGAATTACCAACTTAAAAATTAACCTGCTATATTGGATCAAACATTTAATTAACTCACCCCTAATGCCTCGCAAGGCCATACCAAATGATTTTGCGGGCCTCATACAACCTTCGGGGTAGATGTTCCCCACTCCTGCTTTAAAGAGTAGCCTCTTAATACATAGACAAATAATTGAAATCATTATCATCTTGAGGTAAAAATTGCTAAGAATGAATATGTACTACAGAAATACAAGGTGCCATCATTATTTTCCTTTCTCACATAGTGTGTTGGATTACTTATTTCCCACATAAGTAAATGGCAGTGGCTCCTAAGGATTATTGTGGCAGAGCAACAGGAGAATCGGGACATGGCACGGATCAACGCAGGCCATGTGGGCCATGCCCTCTGATTATGTCTCCCTGTCTCTCAGCATGGACAGGAGAGAATAAAAGAAAGTAGCAGGCACTGATGCAGGGTTAGGTTAGTAGATGTGGACACCTGGAGGAAAATGGCAGAATTGCCAAAGTGATTGGTGTGACTGGTGGTGTGGTATGGTATGGTAGGGTAGGGTAGGGTAGGGTAGGGTAGGGTAGGGTATGGTATTTGACAGCCTTGCTGGAGCAAGACTGCCTGGGTTACTAGCCATTTCCAGCTGTGTGACCTTGGGTACGTTCTTAGTCTCTCTGCCTCAGTTTCATCCTCCCTAAAAATGGGGATAATAATAGAGTCTATGTCACAGTGTTGTTGGAAGGATTAAAGAGCCAGTATATGCAAAGCACTTAGAACAGTGCCTGTTATAGAAATGGTTGCCATTGTTATTATTGATGGTAGTGATAGTGATGGTTGACAGTGGCCAAGCAGCAGCTAGAGGCTTACTCAGAACTATACTGCATGCCAGCTATCTGATAGCTATGCTCAGGGTCATCAGCCTCAAGTTTTAGATGCACTAGGAAGCAATATCACTTAAATCTTCCCTAATCACCCATTTGTAATGTAACATTCTCTACATCCTCAGTAAAGTAAAGTGCGTAAGCATAGGCTTCTAGTTAGTTACTCATGACTTAACATCACTGGGTTTCATCCTAAATTAAAGGATTTCAAAGAGCTGAGTTCTAAGGCCTCTTCCAGCTGTGAATTTGTGAATCTTCGATTACTGGTCAATATATATTTATTCTTACCTGCGCTCTAGTTTCCCCTTGAGGTTTTCTTCATTTATTATCCTTTTTAATATGCTTGTCAGCATGAGTGTTGTTTTCATGTTGAGTTGATATGTTTTTCAGCCCACATGTCTAGAATAGCAACTAGAGCTAGGCACATAAAGTTATTATTAGTATTTTTACTTTGTACTATGTGTATTTTCAATTCTGAGCAAAAGTCAAGAAATTCATATAATGAACCTTCCCATCATCAACCTTCAAAATTGACAGCTCATGGCCAAGCTTTTTACATGTACCTCTTCTTTCTGCAATTATTTAGAAACCTATGCCCAGCATTATATTACTTGAATCATAAATATTTCTGTATATAGCACTAACAATGAAATATTTTCAAAAATGCATAATCATAATACCATTGTTACATATAAAAACAATAAATACCTATCTGTGATTGAAACAGTCTCCTTCTTCCTCCTCCTCTTCTCCTCCTTCTCCTTCTCCTCCTTCTCCTCCTCCCCCTCCTCCTCCTCCTCCTCCTCTTCTTTTTCTTGTTCTTCCTCCTGTTCTTCTTCCTCTTGTTCTTCTCCTTTTTTAAAGCA
>NW_005353967.1:11235829-11244234 GCF_000412655.1 Myotis brandtii
TCCTCCTCCTCCTCCTCCTCCTCCTCTTCCTCCTCCTCTTCTTTTTCTTGTTCTTCCTCTTGTTCTTCTTCCTCTTGTTCTTCTCCTTTTTTAAAGCAGACTGGTAATTCGCCACGCCTAGAATGAGGAATTAGGCATTATCATTCACTCAGCAAAATAACCATGTGTAGGTGACCCCCCCCCCAAAAAAAAGCCTAAATATTGAATAATGTACTGAAGAGAGATCTCTCTCATGAGTAATATACTGAGGATTTTGTTTCTGAAAAGTATACCCCAAACACCAGTTAAATGTGCTAGAAGCAATTTATTCTGCCTCTTAGAGAAAAGTAAGTGGAATGTCTTTTTTGAGTTGTGGTTTTCCATGTATGTGGGTAGCCCCTTTACTAATGAATTATTAAGGAAGTCTTGATTTCATTTGTGACATAGCACTTTATTTTTGATGCTCTATGGTTTAAGGTGGGTTTACTTAAGCCAGCTAAAGGATTTAAGAAGAAAAATCTTTTCATGTTTATTTATAATGAATTTCTTTCAAACCTGTAGTAATTAAACCACTTGTCCTATATACAAAATTAGATGAAAATCAATTGGACTATTATCTTTTGTTTCTTATTTTTCAGAACCTAAGTTTTTAAATTTTTATTTAAATTCTTTAGAATTTTATAATATGAACTTTTCCTAAAAGTTCTATTTGCCAAATAGAAATACTATAAATATTTCTAATGTCATCCAGTTCTTCATATGACCTTTAACAGTTTCTGTCTATCATTTCTTATTCTGACTCCTATTTCTTGGAAAAGGTGACTTTGAAGAGTCCCTTTTCATTGATTTACAATGAAGTTTGGAAACAACTTATTTCTATTACATTCCAAAATCTAACATAAAATTGCTTTTTTCTCTTTTTTAATTTATTTTTACTTATTTTTAATTAAATTTTATTGGTGTGACATTGGTCAACATGAACATACAGGTTTTCTTTTTTTTTTTTAATGGATCACTAACATTTTAACAAAGAGTTGAAAGTAAATCATCATTCAACCCAAGGGAGACTTTATATAATATAATTGGTTCTAGTACTTTTAAAAAAAATTTAAATTTTTTATTGTTTAAAGTATTATATATGTCTCCTTTTCCCCCCCATTGACCTCTCCCTGGCCATTCTCACCCCCCAGCACATACCCTCACCCCTCTACTGTCTGTGTCCATTGGTTATGCTTATATGCATGCATACAAGTCCTTTGGTTGATCTCTTATCCTCCCCCCCAACCTGGTTCTACTACTTTTTAAAAATATAATTTTATTGATTTAAGAGAGGGAGAGAGAGATCGAAACATCAATGATGAGAGAGAATCACTGATCAGCTGCCTCCTGCATGCCCCTCACTGGGAACTGAGCCCACAACTGGGTCAATGCTTAACCAGTGCGCCACACCGGCAGGGCTGGTTCTACTATTGAACCTTACTGATAGAGGAAGTTGTACACAACTGAGGTTGTATGTGGCACTGTTTCCAAAATAAATAGTATATTTTTACTATGTAAGACTAAGTCCATTATAGTTGTAATGGTCATTTTAGTCATCAAATTTAAATACTACTTTGTGAGGACAAAAAAGGGACTGTAGAATGAAAGAAAATGGATAATGCTTTGGCTTTATCAGAACCTGGAGGCTCCTCAGAATAAAAGCCACTGGAATGTCTCTGTGTTTATGGTAGTTCTGCTCTGTACTCCAAATATTTGTAGCTGAGTTCATGGTGTACATTTTTGTGAGGGGCTGTTTATAGGAAGTGTACTATGTTACCTCGACAAGAGCACTTTGAAAGTTCATTGTTTTTATAAAGTTTTTTTGTATTTTTCTAGAGCTGCCCAATCTAAAAAATTACTTTCCTATACCAGCAGGTGGAAGCAAGAGCAGTCGAATTGTAGTACTGCCTTCTCCAAGTGTACTGGCATGTTCTGTGGATCATTTACCCATGACTCAAAAGTATTTTTACAACATATCACTCACTTAACTCCTTTTCTTCAACAACTTTAATATCTTAGCACTTTCTCTTGATTACTTTATCCCCTTATTTACTTGGTGTCTAGGACAGGGTAATTTGGATTTTTATATTCTTTGATTCAGCAGTTACAACATACATGCTATGCACCAACACACTCTTCCACATTTGCCAAGAAATACAAAGGTGACTAAGACATGGACTGTGTTCTCAAAGAGCTTACAGTCCATTAGAATTAGGAGGAGAATATCTTCTTCACTTTTTCCCTGACTTGGGGGAGCAGATCACTGAGCCTTCCTAGTCCAGCTCCAACCAATCCATGGCTGGCTTTCAGTGTTCACCCAGATTTTAATTCATTCAACAAATATTTACTGAGTGCCAGGCACAATATATGAGCTTAATTGAAAAATTTATGCTGTTTTCCTTACAGATTAAAAAAAAAAAAAAAGACCTAATAGTCTTCAGGAGAAGTATCATTTATTTTTTTATTGAATTTATTGGGGTGATACTGGTTAACAAAATTATACAGGTTTCAGGTGCACAATGCCACAACACATCATCTGTATATTGTATTGTGTGTTTACCACCCCAAGTCAATTCTCCTTCCATCTCCATTGACCCTATCTATACACTCTTCTATTTCTCCCCACCCTCCAAAGTATCATTTATTTTTAAAAAAATTTTTAGTACAAAGTGTATAGAGCAAGTAAGCAAGTGACATATAGACCCTAAAACATTGAACTGAAGAAATTTAGAAGTAGTTAATATAACATTTCCTGGAATACACTTAGAAGACCTCCCACAAATGCTAATTGAAATAAAAGTACGTACTCTGCCAGGGGTGCGGAACGTCCAGCCCTTGGGCTGTATAAGGCCCGAGAAATCATTTGGTCTGGCCCTGCCAAGGAATTAGGGGTGAGTTAATTAAATGTTTTGTTAAATATAGCAATCTAACTTTTAAGTTGATAATTTTGTATGATCCAAGAATGATGTTATACATATTCAAATGGCCATTAGCAGAAAAAAGGTTCCTCACCCCCTACGTCTAGATCAATTCTGTTAGCTGTTAGTAATAATAATAAATATTTTATACAAAGGATAGAAAAGAGGAAAACCAAGTTCTCAGGTTATGTGTGTGTGTGTGTGTGTATAGACTGGGAAATATAGAAGAACCTCCCCAAACCACAGTTACTTTCTCTGTCCTTTGGATTCCCTATCACTTTATTCATATAGAGTTTGCTCCCTAATAATCGCTATGTCTCTTCTTCTCTCTTATGGACAGCTCCTGAGGGCAATAACCATGTCATATTCATCTCGGTAATCTCAATAAATATTTACTGAAGAATGACTGAATCAACTCATTTGCCTCATGGGAAATCCCTTTATAATGAGCCTTTTTTTAAAAAAAAATAAAGAACTAACATTTGACGCATAGTTTTCTTAGAATGCCTCAGCTGAATCTTATCTATCAGAAATGTAGTTTATGCCCTGGCTCGTGTGACTCGGTTGGTTGAATATGGTACCGTGCACTGAAAGGTCACCAGTTCAATTCCTGATCAGGGCACATCCCCAGGTGTGGGTTCAATCCCTGGTCGGGGTGCATACTGGAGGCAGCTGATTGATATTTCTCACATGGATGTTTCTCTCTCCTGCTCCCTTCCTCTCTCTCTAAAATCATTTTTAAAAGCATATTAAAGAAATTAGGTTATGTGTTTGCCTGAGTACTTTCAGAAAGCCTTTGCAGCTTCCTAGGAGTGCACCTTTTCACATAGTTTCCTGCTTACCGAGAACAGTTAATTAATGGGCTCTGGAAAGGAATGAGACCAGGGTGCAGAGGGTAGCCATCAGGTTGTCCCAGTTTGAGTTGTTTTACTCTTTGGAAATGGGTGACTGAAAGCTGCCCAGGCCTACATGGCCTGTTTTTCAGAAAGAGCTGGATGGACGCTAACATGGGGCACTCCTTCACGGCCCTTGGCAGCAATCCTTTAGGGAGTGGTATAGATAGCAAACCAGACAAGCTGTGTCAACATGTAGTCTCTAACTGCTGTATTTACCTCAGTTTCTCCCCATTACAAGCAGGTGGAAGACCGGGGAGGTGAATTTGTGAGAAATCTGATGTTTTTCTCTTTTAGAATGCAGTTGCAACATGAGTATAGGATAGCAGTTAAGAATATGGGTTCTGTAGTCAGGCCTGAGTTTAAATCCCAATTCCACACCTCCTGTGTGATCTTGAGCAAGCTACTTTACTTCTCTGTGTCCAGTAAAGTTGGGTTCATAATACCTGCCTCTTGTCTTATTAAATAAGAAACAAATTAAATAAGAAAATGTATGTAAACTCTTGGTATAGTGCCTGGCACAGTAACTGGCTCACTAATATGTACAACAAGTTTCTAGCTTAGGATCCTAGATGAAGTGTGGCAAAAACTAAAACTGCGAATTCACAAGAAAGTTCAAGTTTGAACTTGCTGCATTTGAGACGTCCGTGGGCCTAGAGCAGGGGTGGGCAAACTTTTTGACTCGAGGGCCACAATGGGTTCTTAAACTGGACCGGAGGGCCGGAACAAAAGCATGGATGGAGTGTTTGGTGAACTAATATAAATTCAAAGTAAACATCATTACATAAAAGGGTACGGTCTTTTTTTTTTTTAGTTTTATTCATTTCAAATGGGCCGGGATGGACGCTAACATGGGGCACTCCTTCACGGCCCTTGGCAGCAATCCTTTAGGGAGTGGTATAGATAGCAAACCAGACAAGCTGTGTCAACATGTAGTCTCTAACTGCTGTATTTACCTCAGTTTCTCCCCATTACAAGCAGGTGGAAGACCGGGGAGGTGAATTTGTGAGAAATCTGATGTTTTTCTCTTTTAGAATGCAGTTGCAACATGAGTATAGGATAGCAGTTAAGAATATGGGTTCTGTAGTCAGGCCTGAGTTTAAATCCCAATTCCACACCTCCTGTGTGATCTTGAGCAAGCTACTTTACTTCTCTGTGTCCAGTAAAGTTGGGTTCATAATACCTGCCTCTTGTCTTATTAAATAAGAAACAAATTAAATAAGAAAATGTATGTAAACTCTTGGTATAGTGCCTGGCACAGTAACTGGCTCACTAATATATACAACAAGTTTCTAGCTTAGGATCCTAGATGAAGAGTGGCAAAAACTAAAACTGCGAATTCACGAGAAAGTTCAAGTTTGAACTTGCTGCATTTGAGATGTCCGTGGGCCTGGAGCTTCAACTAGAGATCTAGCTGGAATCAGAGAAACCCGACTTTTTTGAGTGGGTACAGGAAGAGAAGCTAGCAAAAGAGGCTGAGAAGAGATAGTCAGGAGAGGACTAGAACACCAAAAGTAACAATTTTGACTGTGTTTACTGGTAAAAGTTGATTTATTCTAAGGCATTTATCTCTAAAACATTCTGTTCATAAAACAGTTTGATCCTAAGCCAAATTGAAAGATCGTTAAATGAAAAAGCTGAGGGCAAAAGGGTGGCATTGAAAAAGCCAGAGAAGTAGGGGCAGGTCCAGCAGGGCCTTGAATGTAGCTTTGATCCTGAAGTCAGTGGAGTCAGAACTTGATCCTGAACCATGGCACTGAAGGGGACTGCCATGATCAGATTTACATTTTAGGTAGATTACTCTGTAGGCAATCTGGAGAACAGATTGTAAGACATCCAGAAAGTCTCCTGGGTTTTTGACTTGGGCGACTGAATGCATACCGGTGATCTTCACCGAGATATAATACAGGAAGGAGACAGGCTTGGTTCTGAGGGATAAGGAAGATGGTCAGTTTCATTTTAGACATATTGGATTTGAGGTGGCCATTGACATCCAAGTCAGCTACCCAATAGTTTTTAGATATATGGGTCTAAAACTCAGGAGAGTTGGGCTAGAGGCACAGATTTGGAGGTCTTTAGCTATGGCTAGCATATGCAGCCACACAGGTGGACCAGAACGCCCCTGGAAGAGTGTACAAAATAAAGAGAAGAAAAGAGAGCACAGAACTGAATCCCAAGAAACACCAGGGAATCCTAAGGAAGGGAATAAAGAGGTTAGATGATGGAAATTGTGAAGATACAGCCAAAGACATAGAATGAGAAGCATAATCATTATCACAGATGTTAAAGGAGGAAAAAGTTCCCAAAAAAGGGGGAGTTAAAAAAAAAAATCCCAGCCAGTGTTGCTCAGTGGTTGAGCAACCTATGTATGCGGAGTCACAGTTTGATTCCAGGTCTGGGCATATGCCCACGTTGTGAGCTTGATCCCCAGTGGGGGGCCTGCAGGAGGTAGTCAATCAATGATTCTCTCTCATCGTTGATGTTTCTATCTCTCCCTCTCCCTTCCTCTCTGAAATCAATAAAAAAAATAGACTTTTTTTTTTTTTAAAGAAGGAACAAAACACTGTCGAATATCACAAAAAGTTAATTTAGGTAAGTACTAAAGGATTAGAATGAAGGGAAGGGGAGAAACAGAGGTCATTTCTAGTGAGGGACCCAGGATCAAGGAAGTTTTTGTTTTATTTTATTTAGATGAAGACACTTAAGCACTCAAGCATGTATACGTTTGTAAAGAGGCACTGTAAATGAGACCTTTAAGACTCTACTAAGAAAGATACTATTTCATGGAGTGATGTCTTGGAAGAGATCACATAAGACTCTCTCACAGATGGAGAAATTGGCTTTAGATAAGACAAATACGTCCATTGGGAGTAAAAAAGAAAGAATGTTATAGATGTAGCTATGTTTGTAGGTGGGAATTTCTGTCTAATAGCCAGCAGGGTTAGCTAGTGACAGTGAGAAGAGAAATTTTGGGAAACTGATCACAGTTTGAGATAATTGGTGTGGGATTGGGGGGGCACGGGGTGACCTGGATGGATTTTCCTGAAGTCTTGAGAGTCCAGCTCAAATTAGAGACTATGATAAAATAGCATTTAAACCCCATAGCCCTGGTTGGTGATCTGGATGTACGAATAGAGAAGGTGGCTGTTTAAAATAGTCCTGGGCAGAGGTTTTTATGGTGGATCTAGCAGAAAGACTAGAAGCCGGGCAGTTGGGTTTTTAGTGAAGGATGATTGAATTGATAGATGTGGCTCACTTCCAACGTTTGTGTAGCCTGGACAACAGTATAATTGGGAGATTGCCCTGGCCCCCTTCTGTACCATGAGGGGCCGCACATGTGCCTGGATTCCCCCACCTGTAAGTCCAAGCTCCAACCATACTCTCCCCTGCTAATGACTCTCCCTCAACCCCAGCAGCATGTACACCAAGGGTGCACTTCACCCTCAGGGGGACTGGCCCAGGGAAGAGGCCCACACAGGATCTGGGGGCCATTTGAATAAGGAATTCTGGAGTCCAGAGTTGTGTGGTGGGGGTGGGGGGTGGTGGTGGATGTAGGCTCTGCATGGGCACCTCCTCTTAGCTCTCTTGAGAAGAGTGTAGAGGCAGGAGGGCAGAAGTAGGAGTCATCACCCAGGTCTAAGCAGAGCTACAGAAGAAGCCTGTTAGAGTGAGAAAATAGAGGAATCAGGGAACTGGAGGTCTAAAGGAACAAGAGAAATAAGAATCACAGGTGTAGAGAAGTGGGAGCTGAGAAGACAGATCATGGTCAGACATTGGAATATTATCAGAATGTATTGTCTCTGAGGAGCATCTCCAAGAGGTGATAAGAAGAATAAACGTGAAGGTTCTTGGAGTGAAGTAGGTCAAAAAACTGAAGTTAAGGGAGTGATGTAGCTCATCCATCTACCCTTATAAAGTCTCACCAGCATAATTTTGGAGCTTAAGATGGAAAGAACTTTAAGACAAAGTGGAAAAGGCAGTGCTCTGGGAAGAGGTTGAGGACGCAAGGAAGTTCAGTTATCAGGAGAGAGACCTGGAGTATGGGAGAGGTTCACCAGTGGGAGATGACTTAACATTTGGGACAGTGGCAGGAATGTGAAACCTGCAAGGATATTCACAACAGAGAGAAAACTAGGTTCGCAAATGTTTGATATGTTGAGGGTCTAAGACCAGGAATCTTCAGGTAAAATTTTGTAACTTGGTTAGCATAGCTAATAAGATTAACTCTCCATTGTAAAAATAAGGATTTGTGAAATTTAAACAATCTTGTAGAAAAGCCACTTTTATATTTTAATCATGTTGTTAGTACCTTTAGCCCTGTTCCTTGTAGAAAGAACTAGAAGTCTGTGGCTCTTGAAAGGCGTGCCTAGTCATACTAGGTGTACTGGTTAATAATAGCGGATTTTGTCATCAAAGAAAACAATAATTTCCAGAGAAACACCAAAAGTGCTTTATTCAAAGTAATGTCCATCGCTAGCTACACATTTCCCCATCTTTCAGGTAATTTGTGGATACCGTCCCAATAGAACTTTTCTTGTTTTGAGACAAACCATTCAGAGACCCAATTTTCCACTTC
>NW_005353967.1:11244328-11273075 GCF_000412655.1 Myotis brandtii
ATTAATACTTCCCAGGCAAGATCTTTTAATGTGTTTTTAACTGGTTTTGAAGTGTGTGATGGTGCGTCATCATGAAGCAAAATTACTTTGCAGTGTCTTCTGGAACATTCTGGTCATTTCACTATCAAAGCATGGTTCAAATTGATTATTTGTTTTCGGTAGCAATCAATATTAATGGTTTCATCTGGTTTTAGAAGCTCATAATACTAGTAAGGAGAGGGGTGACTTAGTTAAATCAGTGAGTGCAAAAAACAACGATATGAACAGTAAGAATCAAGATTAGAAGGGGGCGGTTCAGATGAAATGGAACAAGATAAATAATTTAAATAAATATAGAGTAATTACAGTCTGGGGGGTTGATGAAATGCAGCCCTCAATAGGAGCTTGTAGAGAAATATTAATTCCAAAGTAAATACTAGGAATATTTTCGAAGTGTTTTTGCAGAATTGGGGCAAATGTCAAGAAATGCCATGCAAACCATGTGCTACAACACAGTAACACTACAGGGAAAGGATGAGAACATGGATAAAATGTAAATTGTGGGGAAAGAGAAGTTATGACATTTTACATAATGGAGTTTCACTCGAGTCCTGATTCTACTAAGACACATTTCCCTGCATGGATGTTTATTTGTAATGATGATGGGAGATGGTGTTGTTGTAATGTTTTAGCCATACCAGTCCCATCCATCTCCTTTCAAATCTATAAAATAATACAAGCGTAATATGCTAATTAGACAGGACATCCTTCCGGATGACCTTCCAGTCAAAGCTGGGGCTGCGAGGGAAGCCCGGGTCCCGGGTGCCAGAGGGAAGCCAGTGCCGGCAGCCTGGAGAAGGAAGGCCTACTCTTGCACGAATTTTGTACATCGGGCCTCTGGTATATAATGAGCATCTGTTATGTGCTCAGCAGTGCAGTGAGCTCAGGTTAGGGTTGTGACAAAAGAAATGTGCCATGGTTATTATGCTTGAGAAAGTCCTAGTCTACTGCAGAATACAAGACAAGCCAATCGAACAGGTGAATGACAGTAATTTAAATGAATGGCACAGATGAAAGGTGATAGAAGCTCAGATCTGGATGAACTGGAATCGTCAAAGAAGCCTTGATAAGAGGAAGTAGAGGCTTTTACACTATGCTTCAAAAGGAAATGAATGCAGCAAGTCTCAGAGCATTTCTGAAAGTACATTCCATAAAATGTTTTGCAAAAATTTTAAGACAATGAACTCAAAATAGCTGTGGCCTGCTCATTTGTCCAAATGAAATTCTGCAACCTGGTGATCTCTGTCAAAATCTATGCCACTTGTTTTCTTTGCCTAAGTACTTCATTTGTTTGGTGGACACAGGAGACTACAACTGCACCTTCCTGTCAATCCCAGTATAGTATTCTGTACTATTTCTTATTAGAAATTGCAGAGTTGTGTGGTTGAAAGTACTTTAAAGACTGAAGAGACCATGAAGAAGGTGTGGTTGGGACAGAAATAATAAAGAGCCTGGAAGTTTGTAGGAAAAAAAACAACACCACCCTAGTGTTTAATTAGATAGTAGACATCTCTGATGTAATCTAGATTTTAACTTTCAAATGCACAAAATAACCCCTGTAGAGAAAGACAGGATCACACTCTGTTACCTGTTTTCAACTTTTATAGCTCTCAGTTGCAAAAAGTCAGTTTTTAAAAATCCTCACCAGATTCTCAAGCGAACAAGCACAGTTGCTAGAATGACTGCAGGTGCACTCACCAGTTTTCCCAACCAGGTACAGAGGCCCTTAAGAGCAAGAAGAGAGAAATGTACCAACATTCTAAGCATTGAATGAGCTTGAAATGGTAACAGAGTGGGAGGAGGAGGGATGCTCAGCAAAATGACGATGGAAGAGGAAAAGCAGATACAATGCAGATAGAAAAATTCTCAGTAGATCAAAATGTTTTCATTAGCCCTAACCGGTTTGGCTCGGTGGATAGAGCGTCGGCCTGCGGACTGAAAGGTCCCAGGTTCGATTCCGGTCAAGGGCATGTACCTTGGTTGCGGGCACATCCCCAGTGGGAGGTGTGCAGGAGGCAGCTGATCGATGTTTCTCTCTCATCGATGTTTCTAACTCTCTATCTCTCTCCCTTCCTCTCTGTAAAAAAATCAATAAAAATATATTTTAAAAAAATGTTTTCATTAGAAGCATAAGGGGATCCTTCAGTCTTCATTCCTTTTCTTTGATAACAAGAATTCTAAATCATGAAGTAATGAAATTAAGATAAAATTCCAGAAAGCGAGAAAAGAAGTTATAATATAAAAAATTTAATGTGTTCTGTTGACTCTGGAAATCATGATTTCTGTTGTCTGTTTCTTTTTACCCCTTCCACATTTAGGGAGTATTACTTCAAGGAAGGTGTAGCTTTTATTCATTGCAGTAAAGCTGTACAAGGGTGATCATAGGTATATTTGTACAGCCAAGGCAGGGTTGCTCACATCTTTATCATTTTAACTGAGTTAGAGTCAGGTGATGCTGTGACCAAACACTCAACCTTTTGATAAATATTAGGAAATAAATGAAAACCGGTGGAGATCATCTTATCAGTGAAATATTTGGAGTAATTGTATTTTAAAGCTGTTTAACAATAATGAAAATGTGTCCATAATAATTGGTTTATACTAAGAAGAGTGGTGAAAGGAGCAAGGTATTAAGATACAGAAGTCCTATGTTTTTGTCATTAGTCATCCACTTGCTATTCATTGCCTGAGAAACCCCATGGCCAGCCTCTTCACCTGTGCAGAACTTCCTTGGGAGCCCAATCAATCATGGTCATGGCTGACTCCTTCGAGGCCTTAGTTCTGTGTGTCTATGAGGAATTGTGGGAATAATTATTTTGGAAATTTTTAGCCAACACCACACAGTGAACTTCACATCCCTGGTATTTTAGGCGACCACCAAGCTTAGAAGACCCTCCAGTCACTGGTCATTTCTTGTATTCCAACCTTTATCATTCTTTTTCCTGTGCTCATTCCTTTATCAGTTTTCATTCCTTTATTAGTCAGTGCTCTGTGTGAGCCAAATAACAAAACCACATTCAAACCGGCCTAAACAATAGACTCACTCACATAACTGGAAAGTCTAGCTGTCGGTCAGGCTTCAGAATTAGTTGATCTAGGGGCTCAGTGATGTCAGTAAATATCTAGTTTCCTTCCTTTATTTTTCCATTCACAGTGTTTATTTCATCCTAAATCAGGTTCCATTCTTTCTCATAAGCTGGATGCTGGCTGTAGTCAAGGACACAAGCTTTCTCATTTATACTCAGTAGGAATAAGACCCCTTTCTCTCCCAGGATCTGAGGTAGAGGCAGCCACCTTTAAAGATCATGGACTATGTGGGGGATGCATGGATATGGGAAGAAAACGCGTATATAATTAGATGGGGGAGAGGTGGGCTGGACAACCAATACCGATGTAACTATCTGCTCTAGACTTCTCCCTTGTTACTTCTGGAGCTCTGGTCTTGTGGTAAACATACTCCTCCACTTTTTCATACTCTGGATGGTCTCTTCTCCTTTTAACCTTTCCTGAAATCCCCTCAACCCTGAGGAAAATACTTCCCCTACACCCGTCTTTTCTTCCACATCTCATAGCACAAAGTAAGGAGGAAAATCCACATCTTTTGTTCCCCAGATCCTACCTTGCCCCCAGTTACTCTCCCAGGCCAACACTTCTTCACCTTGTATAAAACCACTGTCGAGGCTCACAATCTGGTTTTACCATTCTATACCCTGCCCACAATGTCTTCTCCCAACCACCTGGTCAGCCCCTTCTATTCTTTGAAGACTTCTGTCCCTGGTTCAGTCTTCCTTTCTACTCCCAGGCCCAGCTGTCAAGCTGTGGACTCCAGTGTTCATCGTAGACAATTTATCCAATACTAGGATGTCGGCTCCTTGCATTCTTCAGCTTGTTTATCTCAACCATCCACTTCCAAGAAAATATGCTGGATTTTGTCAGTCTGTTTAGCTTTTCAATTCCTAAACCCAGACATCACACATTTTTATTACAATCTAACTACTCCCATTTTACCCATTTTATTGATCTTACTGAGATTGTAGTCTTCTAAAACAAATTGCTGTCCATGCTTTATATGCCATTTGTTCCTATCTCCTTTAACCTTTCTCTAAATGTCATTTAAGAATAAATTGAGCCCTGACCGGTTTGGCTCAGCGGATGGAGCCTCGGCCTGCAGACTGAAGGGTCCCGGGTTCGATTCCGAACAAGGGCATGTACCTGGGTTGCGGGCACATCCCCAGTGGGAGATGTGCAGGAGGCAGCTGATCGATGTTGCTATCTCATTGATGTTTCTAACTCTCTATCTCTCTCCCTTCCTCTCTGTAAAAAATCAATAATATATTTTTTAAAAAAAGAATAAATTGAAAAAATTACTTTCAAGTGGAGTCATGAAAAATGATAAATTGCTTAAAATACATATTCAAACAAAACATAAATGTATATTTATTTCTAAATATTTTGATGTAAGATGAAGGCCTTTTTAGCAGGTATGAATCACTTGATTGGAATTCCTCACTGTCCTTGCTTAACTACATCTAAAATGTACCATTTTTAAATTTCCAATTTTTTTTTAAGTGGAACAAGAACACACCTAAATACACACATAATTAATCTGAATCAGAAGTCTTCTGAATCATCACAATTCTTTACTTAAACTTCTATTACAGCCGGGTTTTGTTTTTGTTTTTTTGGTTGGCTTTTTAGTCACTATCTATTAAAAAGTATTTCCAAAACAGTTTCGCTAAACAACAAATCATTCTGTTTATATACATTTAACCGGTTAAATATTTAAATTGCATAAGAACAAATAGTCATAAACAGGTTTTGGAATTTGACCTTTGGTGAATATATAACTCAACTGGTTAAAGGAGAAATGTGAAAATATATTAGAAAGTAGTCTGCCAGCCTTGGGTCCATCAGCCAGTGTTTCACATCAGAGACTTCAGTTCATGTGGACAGACAGCATTTAGATCTCCCCAATCTTCCATTGCCTCGGCCCCTTCCAGCTGCGCACTGAGTTAGCTGTCTTTGTTTTCATGCCAGAGAGTTGCTTAGGTGTACTCTCCCGTTTTCACCTTCTTCACACCTCTTAACAGTAATCTGACTTCCACCCCTATCACCCCACTGACACTGCTCTTGCCAAAGTAACCAATGGCATTCCTGTTGCTAAGTTCAACAGACTCTCTGTCTTTCTTTATACTGTTATTCGCTCCCTCCCTTTTTTAAAAATATATTTCTTTATTGATTTCAGAGAAGGAGAGAGATAGAAACATCAATGATAAGAGAGAATCATTGATCAGCTGCTTCCTGCACACCCCTTACCGGGAATCGCACCAGCAACCCAGGCATGTGCCCTTGGCCGGAATCAAACCTGGGACCCTTCAGTCTGCAGGCTGACGCTCTATCCACTGAGCCAAGCCGGCTAGGGCTCCCTCCCTTTTTTAATGCCTACTTTTCACAACTTCCTAGACCCAGCCTGGCTTGGCTTTCCTTCTACCTCAGTGATTAAACCAGAGCTAGAACTCAGTTCTTCTGTTCTCTCTCTGCAAATTCCCTTGGGCCAGTCCAACCACCCCTCTAATTACCATTTAATATTAATGAATTCCACTTACATGTGCCACAGCCACTTGGCATGTCCAAAGTTGAATTTCCCACCCCCACCCCAAAGAGCCACCTCCTCCCCTTTCTCAGTTCCCGATTTTAGTGATGGCACCACCATCCATTTCCAACACAGAAACCTGGACATCCTCCTTGACTCTCTCACCTCCCCACACATCCATTCAGTACCATCTCATATTGATTTTTTTTAATCACTCCAATTCCCTTTATTTTCTAGTTCAGCATGCCAAAATTTTATGCCCCAAATACAGTAATAGCTTTCCTCTAGAATGATTTCTCTTTTCCAAACTTTTCAACTCACTATAATTTGAGTGATTTCTCTAAAATGCATATTTTATTTCATCTCTCACCTGATTAAAAGACTTCAATGGCTCTCATTGCCTTCAAAATAAGATTGAACTTTTTTTTTTTAATTTCAGAGAGGGGAATGGAGAGGGAGAGAGGGACAGAAACATCAATGATGAGAAAGAATCATTGATCAGTTGCCTCCTGCATGCGCCATACTGGGGCTTACTCCTGCAACCCATGCATGTGCTCTGACCAGGAATCGAACCGTGACCCCCTGGTTCATGGGTAGATGTTCAACCACTGAGCCACACTGGCCTGGCAAGGTTGAACTTTTTAATGATTTCCAAGGCTTTGCATTCAGTACTTCCTACTTACCTTTTCAGACTTCTCTCCTTATAGCCTTTGGCCTTTGGATAGCACATTGTCTAGATCTTGGCTTGCGCATTTCTCCTTCTAGACAATATTCCTAGAAAAGTTCCTTTTGTGGCCTTTCAGAGTTCCCTCTGCTGACCCTATCATAGCACTCATCTCAATATAGTATAATTGCCTATCGATCCATTTGTTTTCTCCTCTGTATTGTAATAGCATTGTCCCAGTCAATTCGCCTTTTTGTTCTCGGCACCTATCACAGTGACCAGACACAGTACACGCTCATAAATATTTGTGAGTTTGTGAGTGAATGGCCTTGAGCAAGTCACTTAGCTTCTCTGAGCCTCAATTGCATCATATATTAAAAGGGAATAATGTCTGACCTACATTATAAGGTTGTTTTAGGGTGTTGTAAAATAATAGGAATGAAGTTTAACGTAGCAGTTAAGAGTGTGGGATCTGGATCTATACTACCTGCTTTTTTCTTTTTTTTTAATTTATTGCTGTAACATTGGTCAACATGAACATACTAGTAGAGGTTTCAAGTGTGGGTTTCTGTTACAAGATACTACCTAGCTTTTAATCCTAGCTCCCACCATAGTGACCTTGAGCAAGTTACTTAACTGTGTTTTAGTTTCCTCTTTGGTAATACAAGAATAACCATAGCATCTACCTCATGGGGTTTTTGTGAGAACTGAGTTAATATGTGAATAGCACTTAGTACAGTGCCTAAACACAATAAATGTTAGCTATTAATTATAACATTTTTATTTATAAGCTCTAAAATTATCTATACACACAAACACATGCATCTGTAGATAGATGCACACATGGCACCAATTATTAATTTGAGTATTTAGGGGGTTGGAGGACTAGTATAATTATCCTTAATTTTTTCTTTTAGAATAATGTCATAGCTATACCAGAGTTTATTTTCCAAGTTTTAAATTCAAATTCCCATTCTTGATATTTTGGTAAAAAAAATTTTTTAACTGATGTTCAACCTAAATTTGAATGCTGAATCCCAAACATTTTTGAGACTGCATAAGTAGTAGGTGGCCATTGCACAGGAAAAACATTTAAATGATAAAAATTACTGGTTTAATTTATAAAGGACAATTATTATGTTTTTGACATGTAACTTTATTTTTCTATGATTTAATTACATAAACAATTTAATGTTTGGAAAATACAAATTTAATTAAATCTTTAACTATTCAAGAAAAAAATATAAGCATTGAAGGTTTTTTTTATATACTTACTTTTTATTGAATTTGTTAATGTTACAGAGCTCTTGCACTGCCAAAGCATGCCTGAGAATTCAGAGAAAGAAATGGTACAATGGACAGCCTATTCACCATCATACAGTATATTAAAACTTGATTCATGTGCATTTTGATAATTTCCCAATTTTTAAAAAGCTCTAATAAGAGTTGATGTTAAATCCCCTTTATATTTATAGTACAGCGTGCCATTAAATAACTTCCACATATCCATATCAGTTTATTCCTCAATAACATAACCTTCAACATTTTGCTGGGCGGGGCGGGGGGGGGGGGGGTGCATATTTTACAGAGAAAAATGTGGCTCAAGGTCCAAGAGATTTAAGAGTTTGGGTTCCCAAATGAAGTCTTCAGTTTAACCAGGAACCCAGCCTCTCCTTGGCTTGCTCAGCAACTCACCCAAACAGATCAGAAGGCAGGCATCCTGCCTGCCACCTGGCATAACACCAGCATTATTGCCCAGGAAGAGTGGGCGGGTCCTGTCAGGAGATCCCATAAGCCCCCAGGAGTCCGAGTCCTGCACTGACACTTTCACAGGAGCGTTGTGCATATGTGTTCAGCGGAAAGAAATTGCTCAATTTTATTAAAACGTTCTCTTTTATTTAAATTTAATTAGATAATACCCACTTGTCTATTGACTTTAGATCAACAGAAATGCCTAATTTTTATTCTCTTTCTGATTCTCTTTAGAATTGGTGGTTGCAGGATTTTATTCAGAATGACTTTGGGGCGAGAAGTGATGTCTCCTCTTCAGGCGATGTCTTCCAGCACTGCGGCTGGCAGGAATGTTTTAAGATGGGATCTTTCACCAGAACAAATTAAAACAAGAACCGAGGAGCTCATTGTGCAGACCAAACAGGTGTACGATGCTATTGGAATGCTTGACCTTGAGGAAGTAACTTATGAAAACTGTTTGCAGGCACTGGCTGATGTAGAGGTGAAGTACATAGGTGAGTAGGATGCAAAAGCACATCAGTATTTCATTTTGTGGGCATCATAAACCATTGTACGTTTTCTGTCTTAGCAATCCGTTTTCCAATTTCACAAGATATTGATTTTTACATAATGATTAATTAATTGCTTGGAATTAAGTTACCTCAGATTAAAATTTTTTTATTATGTTAGCAAAGGTGCTATAAAATGTACACTCTTTATGGCTGCTTTTTGGAGAGCATTGACAGTATCTATGAAAACTTTTAAGACGTCCAAACCCTGGCCTAGTAATTCCACATCTATGTATTTAACTAAGGAAATAATCAGATACAGGAAAAAATCATCTATAAATTTATGTATAAATAGTTACTCTCATAAGCAAAAGCTTGGAACAACTCCTAAGTGTCAACTAATAGAATGACTAAATAAATTGTGATACATTCACCCTAACACTGTGAAGCCATTAAAATCATGTATAACCCTGGCTGGCGCGTGTCAGTTGGTTGAGCATCACCCTGTGCACAGAAAGGTCGCCAGTTTGATGCCTAGTCAGGGCACATACCCAGGTTGCAGGTTCCATCCCTGGTCAGGGTGCGTACAGGAAGCAACCAGTCAATGTTCCTCCCCCTCTTTTTCTCTCTCTAAAAGTCAATAAAAATATTTTTAAACATAATAACAAAATAATGTTTAGATGCAGTATTTAATGACCTAGAGAAAAGGACAAAGAAGGAAAGCCAAAAGAAAATTTTAATAACAAATTTTAATAATGGTTAGTATCGCCGAAACCGGTTTGGCTCAGGGGATAGAGCGTCGGCCTGCGGACTGAAAGGTCCCAGGTTTGATTCCGGTCAAGGGCATGTACCTTGGTTGCAGGCACATCCCCAGTGGGAGATGTGCAGGAGGCAGCTGATCGATGTTTCTCTCTCATCGATGTTTCTAACTCTCTCTCTCCCTTCCTCTCTGTAAAAAATCAATAAAATATATTTAAAAAAAATAATGGTTAGTATCTTAGATGGTGGGCTGACAGTTGACTTTTTTACTTTTCTCGTTATGCTTTTCTCTATCTTCCATTTTCCCTACACTTAAAATACATTATTTTTATTATGTGAGTATTAGACTCTCTGAGTTATAAGAAATGAAGATTCACAGGAGTTACCTCTATGGGTTGGATATATTTTGTAGGATAATTATGACTAAGCAACCTTGGCTGTGTATCCACACTTCATAAGAACATGGATAACGTAAACATTAGTACAGTGGGGCCTTGACTTACGATGTATGTCTTTTGGAATTTGGAAGGTTGTCCAGAACCCTCCACAGCCCTAGTGCCCTGGTCATCGCTCTACCCTCCCCAACCCCTCAACACCAAGAGTTCTCTACTCTATCCCACCACAATGGGGACTTGGCTATTCTCTCTGACCTCTGCTCTTCTGTTTCAGTTTCTGCCTCAACTACCAACTGCATCACTCTCATCAATGGCCACTACATCTTGCTACAAGTCCTGAGTTTAAACTCTGAATAAAAAGGATCTGATTGGTCTCGTTAGTCCAAGTCAAAAGGGAAGGGTTGGTCCCCATTCAGCAGAGCTTTCCCAGTAGGCAATTTCATATGCATCTCTCACCCTATATATGGTTTGTCCCAGTTTCAGATACGAACTTCTTTATTCACTATGGCCAAGTTGGCATGCCAGCCTGGTAACTTCGTATACACTTAACAAATATAAACATCAGTGGGGGGAAAAACAAAAACAAAAAACTTTTTTATTATCTTTTTCCCCAATAATACATCTTCTAAATATACTTTTAGGTTTGTGATGTATGTTCTTACTCTCTTATAACTTTATCATTGTGGATTAATCATCCAAAGAATAGCCTTTTAAAGACTAACTTTCTCTTATCTGTATGTTCTCGTTGTTCATTCTGCCTCCAGCAAGAGCTGTTAAAAACCCTTCCCGTTTAGTGTCAGTTACTAGACATCAGCATTGTTTATAGTTTGGCAGCTAGAGTATAAGTCTGGTTCCAGGTCTTTGTGGGCAAAGTAAGGAAGGAAATGGTTTCCAGTATTATTATTTACGAATATGTTTACAACTTTAGGTTCCTATATTTTATGATGCTCATTTGAGTTCTTGAGCAATTTTGCCCTTCTTAATAATGTTTTTGAGCTTATTTTAAAAGTAAACAGAAATGATAACTATTAGTTAATTATATCACTTAAATACAATAGATATTAAAATTTAAATCTGTTTTATTCTTTATTTAAGAGACATAAAATTATAGACTAAGTCAGATCCTTAAAAATAATTATCTAATTTGATTTTTAAAAACACATTATTAATGTATTCAGATATTTGTGACAATTTTTTATGCCTTTATTTGTAACAGTATTTTAAGAGGACTAATAAGAGTGAGGTGGCTTCTTCAATTGTACAGTTTCTTGGTATATAAAGGATAGCTCTCCTGTTTACCATATATCACAGGTGTAAACTTTGCCTACTTACAATACCTTTAAAGTACCATATATAAAATAAAAATGTATTCATTGTCATAGCATAACCACAACCATCACTATAAACCATACTCATTTGCTTCTATAGTGAGTATTATTTCATTGACATCAGATTTTTGCCCAATTAAAGCCACACACAAAAAATATGTGGAAAACCCAGAACCAACTTTAATATGTAAAAGTTAGAATAGACTGCATTAGCACCATCATTTAACAGGAATAGCCCCAATATTCAGCTCTTTGCTGGATGTGTCTACTGAGTTTCCCAGGAATCCTCTGAAATTGTATGGAACTCATTGTATGAATGTTTGTATTGGGAAGGAGGGGTATGTAACTTTGATTAAATTATTTAAGAAATCTGTATGCAGGTTAAGAACTTCTATTCTAGCCTGGCTGGTGTTGCCCAGTGGTTGAGCAGCAACATATGAACCAGGAGGTCACAGTTCTATTCCCTGTCAGGGCACATGCCCAGGTTGCGGGCTCAATCCCCAATAGGGGGCACGCAGGAGGCAGCCGATTAATGATTCTCTCTCATCATTGATGTTTCTATCTCTCTCTCCCTCTCCCTTCCTCTCTGGAATCAGTAAAAATATATGTTTTATAAAGAAAAAAAAGAACTTCTAAATTAAAGCCACCCCACTAACTTGGTGTGCTTGTGTTTTAAACATCCTCTGCCTCTGCCCCTGCCCTCCCCAGACTTGCACTCTCTGCTTCTCCAGCCTCTCCTTTTGCCCACCATCCTCTAAGGCCCCGCCTTCTCTGCTGGGCACTGCACAGTGGCCAGCCCTCCGCATTGCTGCCTTTCAGTTACTATTCCATTCATTTAGCAACTAACCTGCTCTGTCCGGCATTGTTCTTTGTCTTTTTATGTGCTGTTCCCCACCTCCACTCCCCAGATTATAAAATGCCTTAGTATAAGAACTATGTCTTTATTTTTCTATATTGCCAGTTAGCAAATTACACCCAAAGAATACTTTAATAAGTGCCCAGTGCACACCCTATTGTTCCTTATAATGCCACTGGAACAGCCAGGCTCTGTATTAAATGCTGTGTTTTTTATAGCCTTAGGAACTTTTACAGAAAGTATAAAATGAAAACTTTTGTCAGGATAATCATTCATCTAGACAGGAGGTATTTTTCTTAATCCTGACTTGAGGAGTCCTTACAGTTTTCCCCTCTATTAACAGTGGAACGAACCATGCTAGACTTTCCCCAGCACGTCTCCTCTGACAAAGAAGTACGAGCAGCAAGCACAGAAGCGGACAAAAGACTTTCTCGCTTTGATATCGAGATGAGCATGAGAGAAGATATATTTCTGAGAATTGTTCATTTACAGGTAAATGATATTATGAATCCCTTTAAAAGAAAAAAAATCTACAATAAAAAAGTAAAAACCTTTCATCAGCAATAAAAAATACTTGAATGCTTCTAGATTTTGTTTCTAATTGTTATAACAATGGGCATAGCACAGTGTTATATAATGTTATATTACACCACTTAGGTTTATGTTTAGTTGCTGATTATATTCACCTAAGATTAAAGACCAAATATAAAAGAGTATACATCTAGCCCCAGCCAGTTTGGCTCAGTGTATCGAGCCTGCTGACTGAAGGGTCCTAGGTTCAATTTCGGTTAAGGGCACATGCCTGGGTTGCAGGCTTGATCCACAGTAGGGGACGTGCAGGAGGCAGCCAATCAATGATTCTCTCTCATCATTGATGTTTCTGTCTCTCTCCCTCTCCCTTCCTCTGAAATCAATAAAAATATATATTTTTTAAAGTATGACACATTAAAAGAGTGTACATCTACAAATCTAAGGCTTCTTAGCCATCATGAACTTGATGGTTCAATGTAAATACCTCTTCAAAATATTACAAGATTTATATTAGATCAGATCAACTAGCAGCAAATGGGTTTGAGTTGTTTATCTGTAAATATCATGTGCTTTTGGCCATCATACCGACAAATGTTGATGCTGCATGCCACAGTCATTCCTGTCTGTCATCCTCACATTTTCCAGGACTCAGGGAAATTATGTATAATAAATGTTGGAGGTGAATCTGCCATGAGTGTTTTGGTCTTTTCATAACCAGTGTTGATTTGCTTTCTAGTATTTTTATCCTCTCTTTGCTTTGAATTTTTATTTTCATGACACCTCAGCAATTTGGAAAATACCCAAAGTTTTATATACTTTTAGGCATTTTTGTTTAATTTTACATGTTTCTTTATGCAAGAATCTCAAAAATTTTGTTCCTTTTAGCAAGTTGACAGAGTTGAAATAAAACAGCAGTGTTATTTGTAACTCACTACAGAATATGTAGTCATGACTTTATTTAGACATATAAGAGTATATGCTGTCTATTCCCTCATATCAGATGAGCATTTTTCAGCCTGTTATCTATAATCTCTGTGGTTCAGAATTGTTCATATTTGGCACTATAAAAATAACATTAATTAAAAGAACTTGCCGAAACCGGTTTGGCTCAGTGGATAGAGCGTCGGCCTGCGGACTGAAGGGTCCCAGGTTCGATTCTGGTCAAGGGCATGTACCTGGGTTGCGGGCACATCCCCAGTAGGAGATGTGCAGGAGGCAGCTGATCGATGTTTCTCTCTCATCGATGTTTCTAACTCTCTATCTCTCTCCCTTCCTCTCTGTAAAAAAATCAATAAAATATATTTTAAAAAAAAAAGAACTTTATGATTCTTTATTAAGTTGTTCCCTTTTTTCTTTTTTACTTTAGTTATTATTCTATATGATTCAAATCATGACCTTTATAAACTTTTTATTTCATTCCCAATAATCGAATTTCCATTCTACCTATGTATTATATATGTATTTTTAAACTTTCCTCAGAATTTCTAATTTTCCTTAACTCTGTTTTCATCCTGACTTCTAAGTTCTCATTAGGGATTTTCAAAATCTCATTTCCCAGTCCTGACAAAGGTTTCCCGCTTGTTGGCTAAAAACCAGCAAAGATGAAAAAAGGTTTACGGACACTTTTCCAGCCATATTGGTAAGAAAAATGTACAGTGTCTTCATGTCAAAATAATCCAGACATGCAGTTTTTTATTCCAGTGGTCTGCTACGTAATAAGTAGAGAAGAGGGATTCTTTAGTGAAAATAGTCTGAATTATGCAAGCTAAATTGGGAAATACAGTTATCTGATGTAATATTTATATTTTTTTAGATCTGTGGGCTTTGGTCTTGCCAATTCATCTCAGCCAATTAGTGATTTAAGCAGAAGACTTTTGACATAGCAGTGTAAATGAATAGATCATGTGATTAAGTATTGTGATGTACTCTAACAGTCATGGAGACCTAGTGCCAAAATAAAATACAAGATCTCAGGACCCAAAGGTGCCTTAAAACTTGTACCTTCGTTAAGCTCTTAAAAGCCTAGGGATCCCATAGAAAGCATCAACTACCTTGCCTTAGTTTCTTCATTAGGTAGGCACCCCTCTTTTGTGCTCCCTAAGTACTTACCTCTCTTTTCATTTACTACATGATAGACATATTTGCTGGTGTATCCTTTTTTTCTTCATACGACTTAAAGAACCTCAAGGATATTCATCTTTGTTTGCCTGGTGCCTGGTGTGAATAGGAGCTCAGTGAATGCATGTTGAATGGATCTGAACTAGTCCCAGTTAAAATGTGGCTCCGTGCAGTGTGGTTCCCCACTCCCATGGTCCTCATTCTGCCTGTGGCCCACACAAAAGCAGTGAATCTGGTGATGGCAATTGAGTTATCAGTCAGCAAGCAGACATTTCGGCACTTCTATCCTAACTGTAAGCAGTTGCCTAAGAATGTTCTCTTCCAGTAACAGGATAGGAGCCTAACAGTGTACTGATTGAAAAAAAAAAAAAAAAAAGACCTGAAAAATTGCAAATACCAGTATAACACATGTAATTAAGTCATACCTCTATGTAAGCTTTTGCAATAAGATATATGTTATCATACTCTGTTGTCTTGTATTTCTTAGCATATCTGAAGTTTATGAATCAGTTTCTCTAAATAATACTCAGGGAATATACTAGCTTAATTCTCAGAGCTCTTTCTTTTAACAGCGTTGTAATTTCTACTTTGTATACACGCTGAAATAATTTTTCATTTACATATTTTAGAAACTGGAAATGTGAAGGTCTTGTGAAGAAAAGGACAAAAAGTCATGGGACAGAAAGCAGGGCGGATTTGGGGGAAATTAAGAAAATTTTTCACTTTTTTATTATGAAATTCTAAAGAATTATGAATTAAGGATGTTAATGTGGTTGTATGGCATATTGGGCAAAGTACTCAACTAAGAATTTGAAGGAGTTATTTCTACCCCCATTTTTACCACTATATAGCTATGTGATCCTAGGAGACTCATTTACCTTCAGTCTGCAAAATGAGTATACAAGATACAAACGTACGTGTAAGAGTGTGTGTGTGTGCGCTCGAGTTCACCCACACTTACACAGAAGCCCTTTGCCACAGGAGGAAGTTGGGGAGGGAAGTAAATCTTGTCACCACAGAGATTTAAAAAGAACTCTGCTGTCATCTTACATAAATTGGAAAATTACTTCAGAGAACTTCAGCCCCCCACCCACCCTGCTCCTAAAGAAGAGAAACTTCACGCTGAAATGCCTGAGACCTGGTTCCGATCCAAGGGGATTAAGTTCTGGTTCAGGAAGGAAGGTGCAGCTGCAGCAGAGCAGCCTGGAAGTGCTGAGTCCCTCCTAGGAAGGCCTTGGGCGGTAATTCCGACCTTGCCTGGCGAGTGTAAGGGAGAATATTATGATCCGCTCTGGGACAGGAATGTGCGTTAGAAGCACATTTTAGAAGTGCCTTACTCTTACCAGAGACCTCCGGAGATTTCCCAGGACCTCACCATCTGACTGGCAAAGGGCGTCTGGTTACAATTGAGGCCGATTTTTGTTGTGTCATTTTTGTGGCTAGTCATATATTTCGGTAATGGTCATATTTTAATTAGACCTACTTCAGGGCTGGTTTTTCTCAGAATATCCTTCACCTGTTTATATATACTTGTATTACCTATTTGGAGAGTATGTAGTCTCACCTAATGTAGACCATGAAGTTGGAGTTGACTATGCTGACTATACTTCCGGGCTTTCTGAAGTAGCAGCCCAGCTATGGCAAATCCTACTGAAATAATTTCTCATTGGCATATGTGAAGAAAAGGACAAAAGGTCATGGGACAGAAGGTGGGGAGGATTTGGGGGAAATTCAGAAAATGTTTCACTTTTTTATTATGAAATTCTAAAGAATTTAGAATAACTTAAGAATGGTAATGTCTGAGAGCCATCCTGAGTGTAGAATAATTCTGTTTACACCAGCCGGTGAGACTGAGATGAGCCTCTGTCCTGACCTCGGGACTGAATGTACCCAGTGAACCCTGGGAACCAAGTACCCACACTGCTGTCCAGCTCTGGGCTGGCTTCTGTCTTCACTCACTGCCCTGCTGGGAAGGCTCCCTGCCCTGCTGGGAAGGCTCTCTGCTCTGGATCTCCACCTGCTCACTTGGGTCCTTCAACTTACCCAGCTCTTGCCAGGCCCTTATCAACAGGGATTTTTTTCCCTCTCCCCCCACTACACATAGCTACAGCCTATGTTCTCCCCAACCTTTCAACATCCACCACTGTACCGTCTAGAGCAGCCGTGGGCAAACTACGGCCCGCGGGCCGGATCTGGCCCATTTGAAATGAATAAAACTAAAAAAAAAAAAAAAAAAAAGACCGTACCCTTTTATGTAATGATGTTTACTTTGAATTTATATTAGTTCACACAAACACTCCATCCATGCTTTTGTTCCGGCCCTCCGGTCCAGTTTAAGAACCCATTGTGGCCCTCGAGTCCAAAAGTTTGCCCACCCCTGGTCTAGAGACTCCTGTTGCCATGCCTCACACCTCAGGACAGACTTCCTGGCCCTGTCAAGCCAGCCTCAATCAACTCAGGTGAATCATCACATCCGCATGAACACTGTGATTTGAGCTGCTAGCCATCCCCAAGGGAACCAGCCCACAGCGCAGTTATCTCCCTGGCCATTCTGGGTGTCTTCCCATTGCAGACACCTGCTGCTGAGATCCCAGAGTGTGCCAGTACCAGCTAGAGAGGGTTCCAACTCCGGTCATGCCTGCATGCTCAGAAATGCTCTAAGGACATAAAGGAGGTTATTATGGAAAAATGAGTAATTGTTCTCTGCCTCCACTGAGGATTAAGTCAGAGGAAACTGTGAGTAATGTATGCACAACAGGTGCTTTACTACTGTGACATAATATTTTTTATCGGGAGGCAAGGTGAGATACAGATTGTTTTATTAAGTAGCACCCTCAGAGTACAACTCTACTTACCTGCTACAACAAAATGTAAAAAAATTACAAAATTATTGCAGCAAAAGCCTTGCGCCAACAATATAAAACTGCAGGCTCTAAAGCAGTGATGGCAAACCTTTTGAGCTCGGCGTGCCAGCATTTCGAAAAACCCTAACTTAACTCTGGTGCCGTGTCACATATAGAAATTTTTTGATATCTGCAACCATAGTAAAACAAAGATTTATATTTTTATATTTTTTTTATATATTTAAATGCCATTTAACAAAGAAAAATCAACCAAAAAATGAGTTCGCGTGTCACCTCTGACACGCGTGTCATAGGTTCGCCATCACTGCTCTAAAGCGAAGATCTAATTGGGCCTTTTTAAGATCTAATTAGTTGGGGAAATACAAAACTCCGGGATGGACAGTCCAGGTCTTCCATGGAGAGAGAGTGCAACCAATGGCAGGGTCCTAATGCTGAGAGGTCTCTAAGGCTCTAGAGACAAAGTCCCTCATTGCCTCTCAACCAAACTGAATCTACTACTCCTCTGTCTGGAGTCCATTTCCTCCGAGGGACCACAAACTGACCAGCCTTCCAGATGTGCCCTGTATATTTCGCCACCTGTTTTGAGTAAATACCTTGCTATGGCTCATCCTCCAGGGCCCTTCGTTCCTTTGAGTGAGTGCCGTTCGTGTTGCTGCTGGCAGGTTGAAATGCACTGTCCAATGTTCCTCCTGTGGGCTGTGTGGACTCCTTTTCCCCACGTATTTGTTCATGCACAGCTTGCTGCAGCCCCCTGATCTCTCTTGCTAAATGACAGTAAGGCATTTTTAAAGTGCTAGAAGCCTTTATCCAGCTGTACTTTTTTGGTATGTTGGCCAAAGAGTCCCACTCTCCACTATGTATTATTTGCCCTTTATATTTATGCCTGCCTCTCAAGTGGAACCAGGTTAGAAAATGATAGAAAATTAAATCCAGATGATTTGTGATAAGGAATGTGTTTTGTGAGAAAGACCCCTGGGTCATAGAGAATACTGAGAAGGCGATTATGCAAATGCTTCTATGATCACACTCTCAAATGGTTCAGGCACTCTTGATTGTGATGCAAGGCAGGGCAATTCTGGTTAGCTTTTTGTTTATTTAATTTTTCTGTTTTAGATGAGCAGAGGCTCATGAAAGCATAAAAGAAATTAGGTCTTCAAAAGGGCCTGAATCACCTTTGTGCTACATAGCTCAACAGAGATGATGAATAAATTTGCTCTGGCCTCTTGTTTATAATTTACTGACACTGCTGTAACAGAATGGTTGTCACAATCTTTAATTTCAGGAAACCTGTGATCTGGGGAAGATAAAGCCTGAAGCCAGGCGATACTTGGAAAAGTCAGTTAAAATGGGGAAAAGAAATGGGCTCCATCTTCCAGAACAAGTCCAAAATGTGAGTTTGTTTCCTTTTCTTTGTGGGGAAAAAAAGAGAGTAAATAAAACAAAATGCAACAAACAAACAGGAAATAAGGAAAGACATGTTTTTAATGTGGGAAATAATACATAATAGAAATCCATTTACAGTGTATTGGATAGTCAGTGGTTTCAAATTCCACAACTCCTATCCACCTCTTGGTGACTGACAAACAGCTGGTAACTTAATTTTTCTTTAACTTTGTCCAAGTTTTATTTATTTCATGTGTGCTGGGCCTATTTTCTCTGCTCTATCTTACCTTCTCTAATACCTAGTTCCAGGCCTTAATAGTTGACTTGTGTTTTTATTCCTTTGTTCTTACAGAGATAGGGCACTGGTAATAAAATCCTTATGATGGGAAATTATAAAACCAGCACTTTAAAATGGAATACCCTGCGATTACTATATGCCCCTTAAAGGTGGACAGATCAGCTGCTAAAAAATGCTTCTAAACTTTTTCTTTTGTCTAATGCCAATCAAATCTTACAGTTTCAGAAATAAACTTGACGGTAGAATTAATTCATTCTTTGGAAAAGGAAAAATGATTTATTTCCAGGTGATTCTTCTAGGCCCGTGGTTGGCAAACTGTCCTGTATTGTGCCTTTGTTTCAGGAAATCAAAGCAATGAAGAAAAAAATGAGTGAGCTGTGCATTGACTTCAACAAAAACCTCAATGAGGATGATACCTTCCTTATATTTTCCAAGGCTGAACTTGGTAAAATTTTGTTATTTTTCTAAATGAAATTATGTAATTTAGGCAGATGATGTCACCTCACAATTTGGCAGGTCAAAGTTAAAAGAATTCTTTAAAAAATGATCCACTCTCTTCTATAGAACCCACCATCTTTTCTACAGAAAAGACCAACAAGCCATTTTTAGATTATAGGCTAATGAGAGTGTATACTGTTTCTGGAGACAGTCCTGAGAAGATTTCGTAATCTTTCTTGGTTAACAGCCTTCAGTGCCTTGAAAAATTTTTGCCCCACAGTGTCCCCTACATTGTAACTTAAACTAGTCTCTTCTTATTCTGTTCTGGATCTTGCTTGGTTTAATTTTCCTGTTCTCCATCAAACCAGCACTGAAGCCTGTGCATGTTTTGGATTAGCATCTCCTGAGACACCTGTTCTCTAACCACCACCCACATGAGATTATAAGAATTGTCATCATTTTACTTGAATTTTAATTACTCCGCAAAATTCCTCGAGTTCTTAATGGCACCATGCCAATGCTAAATTAATCAACAATGAGTGGAAAACTTGATGTATGAGAGAATTTCTTGCAGGTGCTCTTCCTGATGATTTCATTGATAGTTTAGAAAAGACAGATGATGACAAGTACAAAATTACCTTAAAATATCCACACTATTTTCCTGTCATGAAGAAATGTTGTATCCCAGAAACCAGAAGGAAGATGGAAATGGCTTTTAATACAAGGTGCAAAGAGGTACTTATAAATGTTTGTCTTTGTTTGTTTATTTGTTGTTACGGAGGACTTTAAGAAAAGGGTTCGCTTTGTTAACCAATGTTGAAGTCAGCTCTGAGACTAATATTCCTATTTGTGAGCATTATGCTTCCTAATTCCTCAGACCTAGAATTTTACCTTTTTCCTTGCCCATTGACAACCTCCCTTGTCTGGCCACAGGTTAAACTATTCTAATGAAAATAGAATGGATTAAATAAACTAAAAGTTGTATTCTTCTCCCAAGTCAATAGTCCAGGGCTAGTGGGGCATCTCTCTCTCTCTCTCTCTCTCTCTCTCTCCTCCGCAAGTGACTTCCAAGGGCATTTCAGTTGTCATCTTCCCAATCTGTTGGAAAGAAGGAAAATAAAGTACAGTGAAAGTATCTTTAAGAAAAAGACCTAGAGCCCAGCCATTGTGACTCAGTGGTTGAGCGTCGACCTATGAACCACGAGGTCACAGTTCGATTCCTGGTCAGAGCACATGCCCGGATTGCAGGCTCCATCCCCAATGTGAGGCATGTAGGAGGCAGCCAATCAATAATTCTCTCTCATCATTGATGTTTCTATCTCTTGCTCCCTCTCTCTTCCTCTCTGAAATCAATAAAAATATATTAAAAAAAGTAAAGGACCTAAAAATGACATATATCAGTTGCACATTGCATTGACCCAAATTCCATTATATAGCTACTAGAGGCCCAGTGCACGGATTCGTGCACATTGAAAGGAAATTAATTAGAAGGTGGCCGGTGGGGCGGGACTGAGCAAGACGGGTTGGACATGCCCTGGAGCCAACCTCCCAAGGTCCCTCCTCCACCAGCCACACGTGAGCAGTGCCAAGGCTCAAAGGGCATTTGTGGAGTGAGCGGGATCCCTCCGGCAGGTGGGGTTCCTCGGCCTGGCCTGCAGGTATCGGGCCAAAACCAGCAGTCTGACATCTCCTGTGGGGTCCCGGAGTGCAAGAGGACACTCTGCAAAGTTGCTGTCACTCAGCAGCTCCTGCATTGAGTGTCTGCCCCCAGTGGTCAGTATACTGGGCAGTTGTCTGGTTGCTTAGCCTTTTATATATATAGATATCTAGCTATAAGGGAGGCTAGGAAATATAGTCTTCAATTGGTAGCCATTTGTTCAGCTGAGTGGATTCTATTACTAAAAGGAAGAATTAGAAATGGATTTTAAGAGTCAGCTAGCCAGTTGCACCACAGTCTATCCAAGTAACATGAGCACATTTCCCCCATTCACCACGTGACAGATCCCAACCAGTTATTGCCTTGAGCTCAAAGACTAAGCTCTCTCCGTGATAGACAGTCGTCCCCAGTTGTAGCTTCTCATGATGTAGCAGCCAATGAAAAGGAAGACAACTTGTCTGGCCCACTCACCCAACACACGCACACCCAGTGGTAGAATAGGAACAGAATAACCACAATAAAAAAAAAACTCCCACTTGGAGTAGGAGAGAATGGGATACATAGCAGGCCTTCCAACGTTCAAAAACAGTTTGGCAGGAATTATAAGGATTCTGAGTCTGGGAAGTTCCTGGGATAGCCCATTGGACTTATTTTGGGTCTCTTTTCAGGCAGGGATTCCTTTAACAATTATATCCGTGGCCTCTGGTTTTACCTGCAGGGAATTCTTTAACAATTATATCCGTGGCCCCTGGTTTTACCTGCAGGGAATTCTTTATTGTTCATTACCCTCCACGACCACATTGCGGGCGGCTGCTAGCATAGATTCCTGCCGATACCAGCTCAAAGCCCGAGAGTTGCTTTAGAAATCAAATAATCATAAGCTTTTGTAGGCCAGGCTTATATCTTTGGTAATAAAATCCAATAAAAAACGTAGTAGGTTTTCTGTCTGTTTGCTTCCAATCAGATTCATGTTAAAAAATAGCTATACATGTCCTGGCTGGTTTTCTCAGTGGTTTGAGCATCAGACCAAAGGGTCTTGGGTTCAATTCCCAGTGAAGGGCACAGTACCTCAGTTTCAGGTTCGATCCCCGGCCTGGTTGAGTGGGAAGCAACCAATCAATATGTCTCTCTCACATCACTGTTTCTCGCTCTCTCTCTCCTCCCTTCTTTTCCCTCCCTTCCACTCTGTCTGAAAATCAATAGAAAAAATATACTTGGGTGAAGATTTAAAATAATAATAATAAATAACTATGACTTTTCTTAAACCTACCAAATCTTTTCTAATATATGGATTCCTGTATCATGTCCCTCCTGCTCTTCCTCAATTTAATGGTGCCCATTTCAGTGCTGAAATGGCAGACTTGAGCAGGGAGACAGCCTTCTCAACCAAGACTCCACAGTTCAATAACTCCAAGTCTTTGCTCCTGACGTTAGGATGCAGGGAAACTGGCTTTTCCAGCAACCCGAGGCCCTGGATTGTGGGCCACAGGCAGAACCTCTCTCAACAAATCTCTTTTCCTTCCATCTTGCAAACTGACTAATTCTCACTTAAGCACATCTTTCTCATGTAATTTCCATAAAAGCAACAAATACCAGCAAACACACAACAATGTTATTAGTTTTCCCAAACAATTCCCCTCTCTAAGACTCAGTAGGTAATTGGCCTACCTTCCAAATTACAGCAAGCAACAGTTTTAACAAATGGGACCTCTGGTGTAATGAGGAATACCAGCTTCCCAGCCTGCGGTGTCTGTGTCCTCATCCTCACCTTCCACTCCTGTACATTTTTTCATTTTTGTTTTAGCAGCACTCTATTCCTAATATCAGTCCTCGGGATATTAGGGTATAGTTTAAGCAACTGTACAAGAGTCCAGCAAAAGCACAGAGACTCAAATAAAAGTTATTTCTCTTCAGAAAGCATTAATGGTTACTGGGGCTGGGGAGACTGGGGAGTTATTTCTTAATGGTTACCAAGTTTCTCTGTGGGGTGTTGGGAAAGCTTTGGAAACAGATAGTAGTAATGGCTGCACAGCAGTCTGAATGGAATTAGTGCCACTGAATTATACACTTAAAAATGGTTAAAATGGCATATTTTATGTTACATATTTGACCATATTTTTTTAAAAAGGTTTGTTTCTCTTAAAACTAACAGTACAGAGGTGAGTGGTCCAGAGCTGGAGGACAGCTCTGCCATCCTCAGTATGTGGCTTTCAGGGTCATTGTTGCGGTCTTCAGTTCACAGCTAGCAAGACAAGCATCTACAAAGAGATGACCCAGAAACTTCAATCATCACCTCATTCATATTCCACTGTCCTACAACCAGCTTTAAGGAAGTCTGGGAAAAGTAGTCAGGTGACCTATGTGTCTGGCAAAAACTCAGAGAATTCTAGTACTAGGACAGTGATGGCGAACCTTTTGAGCTCGGCGTGTCAGCATTTTGAAAAACCCTAACTTTGGTGCCGTGTCACATATAGAAATTTTTTGATATTTGCAACCATAGTAAAACAAAGATTTATATTTTTTATATTTATTTTATATATTTAAATGCCATTTAACAAAGAAAAATCAACCAAAAAAATGAGTTCGCGTGTCACCTCTGACACGCGTGTCATAGGTTCGCCATCACTGCACTAGGAGGAAGAGTGGGGGAATAGATATTGGGAAGAAATTGGCAGTCTTAATTTTAGAACTTGGAGAATTATACCATGTGTTTCTCTTATTGATGTTTCCATTCCAATTTTAAAATAATGGGAATTTAACATAATTATATAGTATTGGCTCTTGTACCAGGCACTTTTCTATATACTTTACATATATTTTCATTAGACTCTTCATTGCACCCTATGACTTAGCTGCTTTCATTATATGTATTTATATGTGTTTTAACAGATAAGAAAACTTAGGCTTAGAAAGTAACTTAAGAGACTTGTCAACAGTCAGACAATTAGTAAGAGGTGGAGCGAAATTTGGAATCTAGATAGACTACTGTGGCGTGTGATCTTCCTTAGAAGCATGTCTATTAAAAAATTGCTGATTTAATTAATCATTGGGAGTAGTAGTTCTTTGACTTCAATGTCTATTTACTTTTTCTTTTATTGTTTAAAAATTTTATGCTAAGTGAAGTAAGCCAGACACAAAAGGACAAATATTGTATGATTCCACTTACATGAGGTTCCTAGAGTAGTCTAATTCATAGAGACAAAAAGTAGAATGATGGATGCCAGGGGCTGGGGGTATGGGGAATGGGGATTAGGATTTCATAGATTCAAAGTTTCAGTTGGGAAAGATGTAAAAGCCTGGAGATAAGACTATCATTATTTGTATTCTTAATACAAATATAATATAGAAAATGTTTGTAATAATTTGAGAAAAATCCGTGAAATATTTTTAAGTGTAGAGTTCTGTGGCATTAAATATATTCACGATGTTGTGCAACCATCACCACCATATGCCCTCAAGTTTTATCCATGTTTTAGCATGTGTCAAAAGCTCTTTTTAAGGCTGAATCATATTTTATTGTATGTATACACCACATTTTCCTTATCCATTTATCCATTGCTGGACATTTGGGTTGCTTCCACCACTTGGCTGTTATTCACATAATGCTGTAGTGAACGTGGTGGGACAAATATCTGTTTGAGTCCTTGTTTTCACTTTTTTGGGATCTATGCCCACAAGTGGAATTGCTGGAACATATGGTAATTCTCTGTTTAAATTTTTTTTGAGGAATCCCAGTACTGTTTTCCACAGCAGCTGCACCTTGACATTCCCATCAGTAATGCACAAAGATTCCAAATTTTCCTCATCCTCGTCAACACTTATTATTTTCTGGTGGTTTTTTTTTTTTAATAATAACCAGACTATCATTAAAAAATAGGCTATTAGTATGGCTATCAATGAAGTTAAAGAGGCAAATTTTATGTTACATATATGCTACTACAATGAAAAAACAATGTAGGTACCAGTATGTGGTACAGTCTTGTCAGTGAGACTAAATGTGGCTTCACACTAGTCCTTAAGAATACATTTTCACTCTAAGTTTACAGTACCTAAAATTTTATTAAGACCTCATAACTAAAAACAAACAAAAAAACCAACAACCTCATAACTATCTCCTGAGGTTGAAAAAGTCCGTTAATTCAGAAATACAGTTGGATCGGGAATTTTAAAAAAACTCTAACACTGAAATGAAATAATTTATTAAAAGTTGAGATGGTCTAAAAATATTTGACAGTTTTACCAACCTGAAAATAAATATAATAACTCTTTCAGTGCTTTGGATCCAATTAATTATTTTTATCCAATTAATTATTAATGTTTGTTTTTGTTGTTATTGTTTATTACTAGGAAAACACCAAAATTCTACAGCAGCTGCTCCCACTGCGGGCCAAAGTCGCCAAGCTACTCGGCTATAGCACACATGCTGACTTTGTCCT
Organism: Myotis brandtii; assembly: GCF_000412655.1. Taxonomy (NCBI): domain Eukaryota; kingdom Metazoa; phylum Chordata; class Mammalia; order Chiroptera; family Vespertilionidae; genus Myotis; species Myotis brandtii. Next base: position 11,269,928 of record NW_005353967.1, read on the forward strand.
TGAAATGAACACTGCGAAGAGCACAAGCCGTGTAACAGCCTTCCTAGGTTAGGTCTCTTTAACTTACTTATTAGTTCTGTAATTCCATTTCTGTGACTGTTTTGCTGCATGATACCCACTTGACAGAGAGCTCTTAGACTCTAATATGCTTTTGAGGACATTCTATTTTTTATTCATTCAAGAGAAACTTATTGATCACCTACCCTATATTAGATACTGTGCTTGGTTCTAAGGGTTGCCCATTGTTTATATTAGTAAGGTAGTCCTTGCTTCATTCTGTATTGTGTCTTGATTGGGATTTTTATACTAATGTCTAACAAAACATCTAGGGTCCTAACAGCAAGTATTAGCTTATTGGCTTTGTTTGCTGCTATTTGGTGATTGTAGTTATAGTGTAGCTAATTAAGAGTTTATATGAAATAAGCTGACAAATGTGACATAAATAGAACATTATAATCCAAAAAAACTAAACATTTTATATTCTAGAAGCCACTTACTATATACAAAAGCAATATAAATATGCATCAAAACTATTATCTAATAACTATATTCACATTTATTTAAAACCACTTTCACTAAACTTTAAAAAACCATAGTTCTTATGTACATGATACTGAGTCACTGGTACTCTGTCACTCTTGCCCATCTCTGTCTCAACCAAGGTGTCACTACTCCAAGAGTCACTCTGTTTATCTCTCTCACTGTAGTGAAAGTGGTTGAATAACAACCAAAGTATAAACACTGATTTTTATTGTAATCTTTTCTAACAATAAAAATCAGTATTTATACCTTTTTATCTTTCCTCATTGACCCGTTTCAGACTTTATTCACCTTTAACAACTAGTCAAAGTATGTAGTCTGTTACTTGGTATTTTTTTATTAGCTTAATTGAGTTAGAAATTACTAATAATGCCTTAAAATAAGCCTTCAGCCCAAGATTTACTTCTCTATGTCCTAAATGGCCATACCTGGCATTACTAATGTATATGCTGGCATCAGATATGACTTGTAGCAGATGCACCATAAATGGTAGTTATTTGTTATTATATAATTGATTTATTCATTCATGAGACATTTAGGAAATCACTGTTCTGCATTAGGCAGTATTCTAAATGGTAAACCATAAAAAGGAATAAAACGAGGTCCTTTTCTCAGTGAGTTTTCCCTGAGTGGAAATAACAGAGATGTGAACAGGTAATTGCCATATATTCTGATTCATGTTGTACAGAAAATGACTCAAGGAGTTAACAATTTTGATGAAAATGTTTTCTTTAGTTGTAACTGCATATACTGAAAAATTTCCTTAAGAACTACCTGATTAACTTAATTTCTATAAAGTCATTTCCCTCTCATTTGAAATTGGCATATGTCCATCTGGGTTGTCCTCTTGCTACCTGTACTTTCATATTCTCTGGCAGGCCCACTCAGAATTATCTCTTGTATCTTCTAGGTGTTTCCTTCTTTCTCTTCACCTCATTCCTCAGGCTCTTGTCTTCACCTCACAATTTCCATGTCCCTTACAGAGCCAAACACATGTTTATCTTATATATGTAACAGATTGTGAGGAATTAATACATAATAAGAGCATATTCATTGAGCCAAATACAGTAAAATAGTCCAAAATAGACCACTGTATATAAATTGTGGTATCCATCTAAAAAGTGGAATTACTGTGTCCAACTAGTCCTTCTTCATAGGAATTGGGTAGTGAAACATACTAAACCCATGGCCATCAAAGGCATTGAGCAATTTTTGGTAATACTAGTCACAGGTTACATTTTATTTATTTTCCCTGCCTTTCTGAGAAGCCTAATCTTCTTGAAGAATAATCATGTATATGAGTTTAGTTTCACTATTCCTTTTTCCCCTGAATTAGAAAATTTTTGAGTCAGAGTTCCCTGAGATAAACTTCAGTTTTGTGGATGCCATGAGGAAGTCATGGCCTAGTTTGGGTGGTGCTAAAAGAAAAAGGGGTGAGGAGACATAAAATAAATTACCTTAAAGAGAACAACAGTGCTGTCATAATAGAGTCTGCTTTCTTTTCCTGCCCTTCCTCACTCCCACTCTCCCTCTATAGAAAGCACCATGCTGAAGCACAGGTATGTATGAACATGCTTGCTCCTAAGAGCAATAGATCATTGACTTTTCCCCCTTCCCTCACAGATGATTTAAGCCAGAAATTAAAACCTTTGGGTGAGGCAGAACGAGAATTTATTTTGAATTTGAAGAAAAAGGAATGTGAGGAAAGAGGTTTTGAATATGATGGAAAAATCAATGCCTGGGATCTGCATTACTATATGACTCAGACAGAAGAACTCAAGTACTCCATAGACCAAGAGATCCTCAAGGAATACTTCCCAATTGAGGTGGTCACCGAAGGCTTGCTCAACATATACCAGGAGTTGTTGGGACTCTCATTCGAGCAAGTGGCAGGTGCTCATGTGTGGAATAAAAATGTTACACTCTACACTGTGAAGGACAAAGCCACAGGAGAAGTATTGGGACAGTTCTACTTGGACCTCTATCCAAGGTACTGATGACCATATTGTTGGAAGAGACTTTAGGGATTCAACTCCTATCCAGATTATCACTATTGTCTTCCGTAGATCTCTTGTGTGGTTTTAGTAAAGGGAATAAAGATGTGGGCTCTGAAGCCAGAAGGTCTGGCTCCATTCCTTGATAGACAGGTTCTTAATGTTTCTGTGCCTCAGTTTCGTAACCAATATTACAGGTCCTATAAAATGGGAATACTAATCCAGGTTTGTTTTTTTTAAGTTGCTTGAAGTTTCCTTCCTCTATCTCCTTGAGGGCACCTGTCTTAGATTGTATGTTAGTTGATTGCCATTCAACCTCTGCTTTCTGAAGGATTCAAGAAAAGGTGTGATTTGCAGATTGTCCAGCATGTTATTGTTGTAAGGATAGGAGCAGTAAATGCCCTTTCCAGCAATAAATGCCCTTTATACATTATAACAGGTAGCTGGAAAAAGATAAGTGTGTGTTTTTTAAAACCTCAATAGCATCAGCAGAAAAAAAGCCCAAGAGGAATGAGTCACCAAGAAAAGTTAATACAGAAAAATACATACAAATAAAATTAAAAATTTCACCCAAACCTGAAAGTCCTGTTAGCCTCCTAGCAAAAAAAGAAAAA
>NW_005353967.1:11273093-11288634 GCF_000412655.1 Myotis brandtii
GAGGAGGAGAAAAAACCTGGTCCTAGAATAAAGTCTAATAGCCATTAGCTTTTGGAGAGACCCTACTGATACCGCATTGTCTAAGAATAGTCAACTTTATAGTATAATTCATGCTTTTCCCCAGGCTAACAAAAAGCATTCTATTTCAAAAAGACTTGTGAAGTTTATCAAGGGAGCTCATTTAATTGTGAACACTGATTCTTCCTTCCCTCCTTGAATAAAACGAACAATCTTACTGTATGGAATTTGGTTTTTATCAATTCTATTTTTAAAGGAAAACTACCTCATAAATCAAACTGTACTTTGTAGCTCAGATTTCTTCAACACTATTTAGTGTTTAATGACTCCATTTTTTTATTGCATTTATTGGGGTGACATTGGTTAATAAATTGTGACTCCATCTTCGAAGATGAAAAGCAGGAGCTCATTAAAATAAGTTTGACATGTAATGGGGTGGTGACCACACAATACAATATACAGATGATGTGTTATAGAATTGTTCGCCTGAAACCTATATAATTTTATTAACCAATGTCACCCCAATAAATTCCATAAAATAAGCAAACAAATAAAATAAGTTGGACATTCAGCCATACACTAGGTGTGGTATATATTCTTAGTTCTGCTATTAAGATTTTTCAACAAAAGAAACCTTGGAGTAATAACTCATATGACGTGATAGTTGGGTTTTTGTATGTTTAGTTTTAGTCTTTCCATTTGAATACAATGTTGATCTACTTTCGAAAAGGTGAATTAAATGTTTTGAAGCATCTTCTACCAAATACGTATCAAATATGACTTAATGACTGAGAGAGGCCAGGGCAATCTTGTTAGAGAAGGGTGTTCATCTCTCATAGATTGCGCTTCTGGTTCCCAGGGAAGGGAAGTACAACCATGCAGCGTGCTTTGGTCTCCAGCCTGGCTGCCTCCTCCCCGACGGGAGCCGCATGATGTCGGTGGCAGCCCTTGTGGTGAACTTCTCACAGCCCCTCGCAGGTCGTCCCTCTCTCCTGAGGCACGACGAGGTGAGGACTTACTTCCATGAATTCGGTCATGTCATGCATCAGATTTGTGCCCAGGTGAGTGCCAAATGCTTTTTCAGATGTTTTTTCTCACTGCAGTTGGGTTTCTCCCCTTAACATGGTTTTTCAGAAGCTGAACATGTTCAAGAATTTCTCAGGCCTCTTGCAAAAATACAAAATTTTTCTGATTGGGTCTGTTTCACAGCATATTTTTACTTGGAGGTGGATTCACTGATGAAAGCGTTCCCTGAATACCAGATACTCTACTTGTGGTTTTCAACCATCTCAAACTCTTTGCTCCTTTTTAAATAATAAATATTTTGTAATACCTTTCTTTACTAGCCTCAAATTAAAATCATAGATCATGTAGTATAACCATGGGGAGACTTTGCCAGAGAGGGGATGTGTGTGTGTTTGTGTGTGTGTGTGTGTGTGTGTGTGATGGATTGCAACTAACTTTTCTTTCTTTCTAAAAATGAAAATTACCCTTATTTTCAACTTGATGCAGTCCAGTAAACTAGGCCAGTACTATCCTAGAATAAACCAATATGAACTTGCTGATAATTTCACTGTTATTGACATATGAAAACATCTAGTTCAGTTGTTCAATCTAACAGTTTAAAAAGCTGATGTTGGAGCATTTGAGATCTTTCTTCCCAGCATAAGTTTTCAGTTTGGCTCAAATAAACTCATAAAATAACATAAAAAACAGATGTTAACAGAAATGGAGGGACAGCTTTCCAATTTGAAATTTCTATATAGCTCTAAAGGAAAACTTTTAAAATATATATATATACATATATTTGAACATAATAAAAGTTCATTATTAGGGACTTATATATGTGTGTGTATACACACACACACACACACACACACACACACACACACATATTATTGATTTTAGAGAGGAAGGGAGAGGGAGAGAGATAGAAACATAAATGATGAGAGAGAATCATTGATCGGCTGCCTCCTACACGACCCCCAGTGAGGATTGAGCCCACAACCCAGGCATATGCCCTGACGGAATTGAACCATGATCTCCAGGTTCACAGGTCTTTGCAAAAACACTGAGCCACACCAGCCAGGCTCTAAAGGAAAACTTTTAAAAATAATCTCTTTATAAGAATAGTTTTAGATCTATAGAAAAGTTGCAAAGATGGTACAAAAATTGCCCAAGTGCCCTTTACCCTGATTCTCCTGTATAGTACATGTGTCACAACCAGGAAGCCAACATTGATACATCACGCTTAACTAAACTCCACACTTTGTTTGGATTTTACTAGTTTTTCCCTAACAGAGAATTTCTCCATACAGAGAATTTTTATAATTGATATAATGTCCTCAGTAAAAGAAAGATTTTTTAAATGGCTTTTAAATGGTAATGCCTTAGCATGGCTATGTACTAAGACATACTGAAGTATTCATGGGTTTGCACTATATGTGAATAACCCTGAATCCAACAGCAAAAACTGCAGATTGACCTAAGGGGTTTGTGTTGTCAGCTGGAGTCAAAAAATGGTATTGCCATTGTCTTGGTTCATGTTGCTATAACAATACCATAAACCAGGTAGCTTATAAACAACAGAAATTTCTCATACTTCTGGAGTCTGAAAGTCCCAAGATCAAGATGTCTGGTTCATAGATGGTGCCTTCTCACTGTGTCCTCACATGGTGGAAAGGGTGAGGATCTCCATGGGCCTCCTTTATAAAGACACTAGTCCAGTGCATGAGGGTTCCACCTTCATGAACTACTCACCTCCCAAAAGCCCCACTTACTATCATCGCATTGAGGGTTAGGTTTCAGCATATTGATTTGGGGAGGGAACAAACATTCAGTCCGTAGCACCAAAGGTGACATGATTTCCCAAAACGGTGAACACCTCTTAGGAAAATTCCAAATGAAAAAGAAGTCTTACTTTGATTTACAGAGTTGATCCCAGTAGTTAGTGCCTTGGAAATTAAAATTGTATAAAAAGGACTTTGCAAAAATATGTGCAATGGAGTTAGTTTCTAGGTTCTTCATTGTAGATTTTTCATTTATTTGAATTCCAGCAAGAAATATAAGATGTGCAGAATAAGGGACAATTTTTGTAGTCCTGACATGTGCAGTAACCCCCAGAGAAGCCCCTAATTATTGCAAGAACCAAAAATGTAGCTACTCATTTCTAAAATACTACATCCTGGTGCTTCCATGTTTTATGTAAAAACAAACAAACAGGGGAATAGGATATGAATCTGTTCAGATAAATAAATAAGTCCTGACATACTAATATAACCATTTATATCCCCAGTTTAATCTAAGGAAATTAAATCTTTCAGAATAACCTAAATTTTCTTTCTTAGATACTTTTAGAGCCTATTTTCACAGCAATCAGATTCCTGAAATACTTATTTTCCATCGATGTCCATTCTATAGCTGATGTTTTATTTAATTGGGATATATCTAAATTACTCATAAAAGTACTTTTATGAGTAATTTAGGAAAGTGAATTTTTACGTGGAATTCCAACCGACTCACAGAAACCTAGAAGCCCAGAGCATGATGGATTCCAAGTAAAGAACTCCTGGGTTTATAGCAGCTTCCTCCTTATTTGGATGTAATTAACAGCTAATGATCTCACAAGGAAGTAATTTGGTATCCTAATCGCATTTATTAAAATAATAGTGATCCTCAAATAGGATTTTCAACGCTGTTGATGCATGTCCTTGTTTTCAGACACAGAGCTCTTATAACCTTAATATCATATGCTTACCACATATTCCTAGTATAGTTCTCCACAACTCTATTTTCATGATCTATATTATTTTTGATTCTTTGAGATGGCCACATTGCTACTAGAAAATATATCTTTATACTATGTCATCTTAGAGCTGTTTGACTTGTGACTAAAATATTTTATTTGTTTGTTTTTTTGTTTGTTTATTCCACCAGTTCTGTGTCTCGTGAAATAGTAGATATATTCAAGTCTTAGAGTTTGCCTTACCTCATTCATGAACACAAAATGTGTCACACAGATGTTGGTACAATCTCTTGCTTGGTCATCTCCTCACGAGACTATCTTTGACAAATCTCTTATTTGTCTATTAATCCTTTCAAATGTCCTATAACATTTTAAGAACTTTCAAGGTAATCATATTTGGAATCAGTAATCACTACTTTTGTCTTAAAAGTGTAGGCACAGATCCATGTATTTGCAGTAAGAATTTCAAAACCTTTTGTACTGACCTGACCTGGATATTAGTGAAGGAGTTTAATAGCTTTAATGTTCAGTAAAACACTTCTGACTTATCGAAGACACATATTGCGAATTAAAAAATGTGCCACATATATTTAGTAGATTGGATTTGAGCTGTGGCAGCGTATTGTTTGAGTTCTCCACTGTGGCAGTTTGCAAGTTTGATGACCAGCGGAGTTCATTGGAGCTTGTCACAGGGATATTGAAGTGTGTCGGCAGGAATATCCAGTTTCAAACATGTAGATGTACTAGTTCCATCTGTCTGCCATCTCATCATTCAGGAGATGAGTTTCACTCCTGTCTTCCTGTGTTTACATGGCGGGGGAGGTAATTTTTGAAGATAGCAATCAAGAGGTGGTATCTCTAGTGTCTGTTCCTGTTTCTCAGCTTTATTGTGGCTTGGGCTCTCAGTAATCAATGGCCTTTTGAACTTACGAAGACAAGAGCAGCCATGCTTCCTACAGAATCCCTTGCGATGCCCATGATGGCTTGTGAGTTAAAAGCATTAATCATTTTTGAACTGAGAGATATTTTAAAGCAACACCTCAGAATCACAAAGCCTTATTAATTAAAAATAAAAGGGATGGAAGGGCAGAAAAACCTCAAATAATGAGATTTTTAAATAAACTTAATTTGGTTGAAAGACTAATAGGCATCTTGTCTGCTTTATGAGTATTTAGTTAGACACAGTTGTAAGTAGATGAATCCTGTATGAGTCTGGAAGGCACAATAGTGTTACAAGATCACTGATTAAAAATTGTCCATGTAAAAAAAAAATAAATCGTCCATGTGTTTGCAGATCTGGTTCCGTGACTTTGGCAAGTTATTTGATCTCCTTGAGCTGTCTCATTTTTCTTATTCATAAAATGAGGACAACAATACTCATACCTACTTCCCTAGGGTGCTGGTGAGATTAAATGATGTGTGAAAAGGTACTTGGGAAAGCATAAAGTGCCATACATATTTGAAGTATTCTTGTAACTGTGCTTCTATATAATTCAGAGCTTTTGGGGTCAATAAGTAGCGCACAAGTCATCATTTAAGAGGGGGGCAAGGGAGTTGCCATGAAGAAAAGTACAGTCACTTAGGGTTAAAGAGAATTCACAAATGCTCACCCTCAGTGGATTTGGGGTGAGGATCTGTGGAAGGTGATTGGAGACCATTGGGTTTCTGTCTGGTTTTGCTCTGTTTTAATGATTATTGTCTCCTTAGAAGTTTGATTCCTGAAGCTGGAGTAGAATGGGCAGTTAGAGTATTGGGAGTGGTAGAAGATTAGCTGAAGAGAAATGTGCTCATGTTATCTTCATATGAGCACCAAGGAATAGATACTTGGAAGAAGCCTAGGACAAGCTTGGTCGGACCAGCCAAGACCATCCTGGTCAGGCAACGAAGTATAATAGCAGCCAGGATGTGCATGGTGCTTTCCATGTGCCAAGCACTATGTATACTCAGTGCCTTACACCCATTAGTTAATTTTGTCCTTACAATATTCTCTGAAGTAGATTTACCAGTCTGCTTCTATTATTATGCCATTACACTATTATTTTCCCCATTTCCAAGTGGAAAAAACTGAGACTTAGAAGAGTTAAATGATTCACCGAGGATCTGACTGTTCAGGTTCTACACTCTATTGCCTATAACCAACCATTCTCTGTGATCTCAACCCATGCACTGGAGATGCTATGTTATGTCTGAATTTGGTATCTCCACTATGTACTCCTTTGGAAGAACTTTTTCTTCTACACTTCTTAAATGGCACTCCCTCTAAATCAGTCTCATGTAAGCTTGTGTGGAATAAATGAGTTTATCTAATTCCACATATCCCTCTTTGCAAGTTGACCTCTTAGGTTTCAGCCCTGATAATACAGTGAACATCTATCAACAACCTTGTATTCTTTGCTCCCTACCCCCAACCTATAGTTTCCAACATCAGTGTTAGAAGTGATTTCTTTCAGGATCTCATTTTTGTTAGTTTATTTAGTTGTGTGTTCATTTGTTTACATATAATACATATTCACATATGTACATAGAATAAATGCTAAAGTCACAAACCAAATGTGATGATCTTTGCATTATTTATTTCTGCTTGGAGACAAGCTATTACTTACTGTATTTTTTCTGTGTTTCTTTTTTTTCTCTCTTTCTTTATTGATTTTTTACAGAGAGGAAGGGAGAGAGATAGAGAGTTAGAAACCTCGATGAGAGAGAAACATCGATCAGCCGCCTCCTGCACATCTCCTACTGGGGATGTGCCCGCAACCCAGGTACATGCCCTTGACCGGAATCGAACCCGGGACCTTTCAGTCCACAGGCCGACGCTCTATCCACTGAGCCAAACCGGTTTCGGCTCTGTGTTTCTTTTTAAATAATTAGAAAATGTTTTTATAAGAGAAATGTTTAGTTACCTTAGAGACAAAGTTATTGATTATCTCTTGTGTCTGATATACTAGGTATGGCAGGATGAGGTTGAAAAGGGGGCGGGGATAGTATCTTGAATGTTTAGAGTTTAGTTGGAGGACATGAGATGCAACTTTTAAAAAATTAGCAATATTATTAAATGATACAAATATTAAGTATTGAAAAAAGACAGATGGGAACACCTGCAATACTTCCATAATAAAGATAAATTTTTTAAAAAAGGAAGAAAGAAGACAGAGTAGTGAGATGATGTTAGGTCGGAGGCTAAGAGGTCAGGTCAAGCATGATAATAAGAGAAAGTCTCTGAGAGCTGTTTAAGTTTGGGTCTTCATACAGAAACATTCCCACAGCTTCACTTATTTCACAAATACTTATTGACCAACAACTTTCTGGGCATGTGCTGGATTCTGGAGATAGAGTGGTGTATAAGGTATGCATGTTCCCCAACCTTCTTAGCATGTGAGTTTGAATAGTACTTGTATTTGTTTATATTTAAAAAGAAGCAGTTTCAATATAAGAATTAGTGGTCAGGAAGGTATAGCCAGTTTGGGAGTAAGCCTGTGAATTTAAAATGTAGTTTTCAAGATTCCCGCAGATTATGTGTTGTTTCATATGTCTTTAAAATGATGTGGTAAGCCCTAACGGTTTGGCTCAGTGGATAGAGCGTCGGCCTGTGGACTCAAGGGTCCCAGGTTCGATTCCGGTCAGGGGCATGTACCTTGGTTGCGGGCACATCCCCAGTAGGGAGTGTGCAGGAGGCAGCTGATCGATGTTTCTCTCTCATCGATGTTTCTAACTCTCTATCCCTCTCCCTTCCTCTCTGTAAAAAATCAATAAAATATATATTTTAAAAAAAATGATGTGGTAATACTGAGCTGTTGAACTATGGGCTGTGGTGAGGATTAATAAGAAAGTTAACAGTGTGGCTCAGGTTCTCTCTATTACTATTATTCCAGTGATTTCTAGGTATACGTGAAGTTGAAAGATAACCTTTAACTCTCTTATTTATGGCAAAGCCTAAGAGACTAGCACTTTCCTTTTTTTAAGACCTTGTTTTATAAATGTCTCCATTATCCCAGGTTTAGGGGTAGATTAAACAGGTCAGGATATGGAATGACCACTAAGCAATCATAGGGGATCACCCAGACAGCCAAGGTCGGTTCTTCTGAGGCCTGTTTATTTTCCTAAACACAGTACACTTACTGATTTTAACAAATGCCTTTTCTTTGAGTTGGGGTTTGCTATCGTGAAAATAACACTTTAGGTGTAACCACTAAAAGCAAATGGTCTCTTAATTAGAAAAATCCCATAGGACTTTGGTCTTTATTATTAATTTTTTAAGTATATATTTTTAAAAATACTTTTATTGATTTCAAAGAGGAAGGGAGAGGGAGAGATAGAAACATCAACGATGAGAGAGAATCATTGATCGGCTGCCTCCTGCATGCCCCCTACTGATGATCGAGTCCACAGCACAGTCATGAGCCCTTGACTGAAATCGAACATGGGACTCTTCAGTCTGCAGGCCAACACTCTATCCACTGAAGCAAACCAGCTAGGGCAGGACTTTGATCTTTAGATATAACAAAAACTCACATAAGTTTTGGAGCTTTAGTTTATATAATTTTGCTCCAGCTCTCACTGCGTTGTATAAATTGAGAAGTTACTCTTTTTTTTTTAATTGATTGATTTGAGAGAGAGAGAAAGAGGAGCATTGATTTGCTGTTCCACGTATTAATGCATTCATTGGTTGCTACTTGTATGTACCCTGACCTGAGATTAAACCTGCAACCTTGGTGTATCAGGATGATGCTCCAACCCTGAGCTACTCAACCAGGGCAAGAAGTTACTACCTACAGCACCAAGTCATCTATATATATAAAAGCTTAATAAGCAAAGTGTCCCCTCGGGAGTTCGACCAACCGGGAGTTCGATCGCTCGCTATGACATGCGCTGACCACCAGGGGGGCAGTGTGGAATGAAGGAAGGCCCTGGCCGGCAGCAGGGGAAGGAAGGCCCCAGCCATCAGCCACTAGGGATTCTACCTGTGCACGAATTTCATGCGCTGGGCCTCTAGTCTATTATAAAAACCTGTAATGGAGTATATTTTAGGCATCTTATTGTATGTTTATAAAGATAATAAAGAAAAATCTCATAGTTTTAAACAACCTTTTTTTTCCTCAATTACCTCTAACCAAATAGGAATCTAAGTTTACATTGTTTTTCTACGCTTTTATCGTCAAAATATTTCCTGCAACAGTAATGCCTTAAACTTTTGGAAGTGTCACATGCAAAAATCATTTGTTAGATGATTTTGTGTGTATTTTACATTACTCTGCTTTATCTGGGAAGTATATTAGCGTCAGTTAATATATTCAACACCTTCAAGTTGTTCATGTTGAAAACTATATAAAGTACTTTTTAGGGTGCTTTGGAACCCACAATTTACAACTGGGAATGGTATTTGCTGGCTCCTCCACAATGAGTAATAACTCAGCAGCCTCGCTGTTTTGCACACCCGGCCCCCATCAGGCTGCTGGATCCTAAGACTTGCCCGCCGTTTCTGTGTGTACACAGACCGTGTGGATGCCTTTCTCTTTAAGATTTAGTTGTTTGCTAGAAATTGAGCTTTTGAATTTTGTCAGGTCTTTGTACTCCTCATTTGAAAAATATTTAAATGATATTGCCCAAAGGGCACACAGAGAAACAGCGTGACTGACTTTCGGGAAATTAGTAAGCAGCGGAGTTATTTTTAGCTTTTACTCTTTGCAAACATTTCCTTTTGTTCTTTAGAAGACATTGTTGATCTGTTCATTCATTTGCTGTGCTCTCTCCCCCACTGCAAGATGGCTTTAGATAGAATAAGCCTTCTCTTCTCCACTCTGCATGACATAACTGTGTTAATTCTTACTTTATTCAATTTTAACTCATGACTTATTCATTTGCTCATGTTTTCCTAGGCTCTGAAACACCATCCCCACCACCAACACACACATGCATTTTGTTGTTATTTGGGGTTGATTTCCCCCCTCATCTGCAAATATTGACTGAAAAATATTCACACAGGCAGCATGTACAAAATTTATATTTTTATCAAAAAATTGTCTAGTGGTAGTTGATAGTGTGAGTTTGCGTTTATTTGCTGTTAGTACTTATTTTAAAACTTTAATCTTTAGAAAAGTATGCAGTTCAGATTACAGATTACCAGTCCAGAATAGATGGTTACAAAGGCTGGCATGTGCACGTCAGCCTCATGTTTGGTCTTTGAAAAATCTTCCAGCACATAGAGGAAGTCAGGTTTCTGCGGAAGTGCACTGAGACCACACTTACTCTTCACATAAAGGCAAATGTGATATGATTTTTCTACTTCAGATCCCTTTCAAGAACACTTAGTCATTTTGTAACATTATAGCTTAACCTGTTATTTTTCCCATTTTTTCCTATAAGATGGGGAGGCATTAGAGCATTTGTGGTTAAAATTGCGGGTTCTGGAGTTAGACCACATGGTTTCAAATCCTAGTTCTGTTAATCGCGGTATGCCTCAATTTCCTTATCTCAGACATTGCGATTACAGTATTTACTTCATACAATTGTTTTGGAATTTAAATCAGATACTACATGAAAAGGACCTAGCATAATGCCTGACATAGTGAAGTCTCAATAGATGTTGACTATTATAATTACTGTATATGTTTGTTTTATCTAAATGTAGGATCAGTTTTTTTAGAAGATTATATATGAAAAAGAGGCAAAATACTCAGTTATCTGGAACCCTTTCTCTGCAAGAGTATTTTTATTGGGATGTCCTCTAACACAGGTGGCCTATTCCAGCAACCCAGTGATTTTAGTCTCCTTTGGCCCTTTAGGATTTGCAGCTCTTCATATCTAGGATCAGCACAATTATAGTGGGAAGTCAAGCAAAACATTTTTTGCATAAAGGGAGGAAGGCAGAATGTGAGTTGGCGTTGACATCTGTGCTTCTGCCCTGGGCCAAAAGCAGAATGGTTATTGCTGCTGATTCGGCATCCCATCTGCTCCCTTCTCAGTGGTTAAGCCGCTCTTCCTTTCCCTTCCCTGTAGAGCCGCGGGGATGATGAAGTCAGGGAGTGAAGACTGGGATCTAAAGCTTGTGAAGAGGAAAGCCAGATAGAGTTGCAGGGAAAGACAACAGAAGGATAACCCCAGTGACCCAGCTGGGAAAATGCTAAAACTCCGCTGCCAGTGGCAATTTTACACAAGTTCTTTGGATGGTGTGAAGGTTAAAACCAGCCTGTTCTAGTCAAGTTCCAGCTCTCTGCTCAGGAACTTTTCTGACATCCAATTCAACAATTTACTAAACTTTCCCTAAAAACAACAACAACAACAGAAACCTTTATTTTAACTCTTAGCCAGAGCTTAGAAGTACTTTATTTTTACAAGGTGTCAATGTAAGAAACATCCCAACCTGGAGAGAATTTTTATGAGTTCATTTGAGCCAAACTGAAGACATGCCAGAAAGCAAGGTCTCAAATGCTGCCTGCGAATGACAGTTCTGAAGTTCTTATGTTTGGGATTGAGGGAAGGAAGTAAGGGAGATTACATGAGGGTGGGAAATCTCTATGATTGGATTACAGGGTGGTTAAAAATTGGGTGCTCTCTTGGTTGTGGTTTTCAGAGAGGTCTGAAAAAGAGGCATTTCAAATGTGCATTAACCTAGATCAGTGATGGCGAACCTATGACACGCGTGTCAAAGGTGACACGCGAACTCATTTTTTTGGTTGATTTTTCTTTGTTAAATGGCATTTAAATATATAAAATAAATATCAAAAATATAAATCTTTGTTTTACTATGGTTGCAAATATCAAAAAATTTCTATATGTGACACGGCACCAGAGTTAAGTTAGGGTTTTTCAAAATGCTGGCATGCTGAGCTCAAAAGGTTCGCCATCACTGACCTAGATACACAAAAACAATGGACAGGGCTTGCTTAAGGCAAAGAGAACCTTTTACTAGGGAAGTTATAGGCCTGGGGCATGACTACCCACCTTGACCTGCCCAGTTAGGAATCACTCTGTGAGGTTACGTTCGGTCACTGATTTATTATAGCACCCCTTTTTTATTCACAGAAGAGTGCTTTAACTTCTGAATATATTCTTTGTTTCTTTCTTTAGCCGCATTTATGTCACCCCTCTTGCCAACTAATACACAGCCTAACTCCCACTGAAGTGACATCTTATTTTATTTTTTAAATTTGTTTTAAAAGTTTTTTATTGCCTGGCCAGTGTGGCTCAGTGGTTGAGCATCGACCTATGAACCAGGAGGTCATGGTTTGATTCCCAGCCAGGGCACATGCCTGGGTTTCAAGCTCAATCCCCAGTGAGGGGGCGTGCAGGAGGCAGCTAGCTGATCAATGACTCTCTTTCATCATTGATGTTTCTGTCCCTCGCTCCCTCTCCCTTCCTCTCTGAAATCAATAAAAAGCAATAAAAATGCCTGGCCAGGGCAATGGCTGGCTTCTCATTTTAAGGTATCATCTTCTACCTAATCTGAGAGGTACTACTCAGACTTTCTATAAACATGGTTTTCTTAGACACACTCATTTAAAGTTTAGAACATAAAACATCACACATACACAAAGGGTATCTGTCTGTAGTGTTGTAATTTAACTCTTTAATTGATTTTGATTAAAACCTGAGTAGTTAAGTAGTAGAGAAAAATCAGTTTAGAAATCAGTAGGAAAATCCTGATTTTTTTTTTCCAGTTATGATTTCTGGATACTTGTTCCATGTTTGTTTATGATTCAAAAGAATAAAACATTATTTTAATATAGAGTATTAGGGGATATTTTTTATGCTGCTTGGCTGCTGTGTTTTATTTTCATTTAATTTTAAAGTTTTCTAAACCTTCATTTAAAGGGGCAGTTGACTCTGATTCTGACTTAAGTTTTAGAGAATTTTCTTTATATGTAATTCATCACCTATTTGTTTTTCATCCATTGTTGTTGTTGTTGTTGTTGTTTTAAAAAAAGACCTCTCTGTTTACTTTCTAGACTGATTTTGCACGGTTTAGTGGAACAAATGTGGAAACTGACTTTGTAGAAGTCCCATCACAAATGCTTGAAAATTGGGTGTGGGACATTGATTCCCTCCGGAGACTGTCAAGGCATTATCAGGATGGGAGGCCTATTGGGGATGATCTGCTTGAAAATCTTGTTGCTTCTAGACTGGTCAACACAGGTATGACTTGTCATTTTAGAAAGGGAAAATAAATTAGAATTGCTTAATAGGGGGTTGCTGGCATCTTCTATAGAACTGTTTCCCCTTTAATAGTGACAGTACCCCCAGAGCACTGATGTGGGAAGACCACTTAATACACTGCAATACTGAGCCCTGGGATCATGTCCAAGAAAAAAGATACATCTACTTTTCCATCTTAAATGAGATGTTTTGCTTCCATTTTGTAATGAGTACTACAGGAGTCACTTTTGAAATCTATGATCTTGTGCTATTAGAACACACAGTTCTCTTCTGCAAAACATGCCCAAACATTCTTATGTTATTAGGTCTTCTGACCCTGCGCCAGATTGTTTTGAGCAAAGTTGATCAGTCTCTCCACACCAACACATCGCTGGATGCTGCTAGTGAATATGCCAAATGCTGCACAGAAATTTTAGGTGTTGCGGCTACTCCAGGTACGGAAGTTCTATTATGACTTGAGTTCATTTTTCCTGTGTCGCACAGGATGTGCTCCTCATGCTGCCAGGGAAGAAGGGGTTTGTCAGGCAGATTACCTCATGTATTTTGTTCCTGATTTCTGTCATCAGGCCATGACTTTCGGACTTTCATATTATGAGTGTCCTCTCCAAATGTGCTTGAAGGAAAGGTGGCTCCAGCTTTTGCAGCATTTTAGTGTAATCAGGCGTGAGCAATTGGCCTCCACCCCAGAGCGCAGAAAGCCATTCACATTTGGCAGCACCCACCCGGCTCCTCCCTCCCTGTGTGCACCAGGACTTCCCAATGATTTCAGTAGGAAGCTGGGGGGGTGGGGAGTGGGGGCAGTTTTAGAGAGAAGCACGACTTCTGCGTTGTTTCTGACTCTGAGATCAGCTTGACTTAGATCTCTGACCTAATACTTAGATGATTCATGTGGGTGGGTGGATAGCTGCACACACATGTGTGTTTACACTTATACTATGTATATTTAAAGCTAACATGTAGTTCTACTTATATGTAGTTGGTAAGGAGACTTTTTCCACCAATAAGTTATTATTTAAATGAATCAGTCATAGTTGACCCTACAGCAGCTTTGTGCCTGAGGCCACTTCGACAAAATCCTTTCGAATGTATCCCTAGAGGTAAATGGAGTTGTTAAAAACCTTTTTATTCAAAAAAAAAACACACACCTTTTTAGCTTTTCAAGTAAAGAGTTCATTTTCCATAATTATGAACCTAATAAGTGAAAAACCTTTTTATTCAAAAAAAACACACACCTTTTTAGCTTTTCAAGTAAAGAGTTCATTTTCCATAATTATGAACCTAATAAGTGCCGTTCTGACACATTTTAAATATAAAGATGTGACAAAGAATAGGCTTAATATTAGAGTATTTGTGAAACACATGTGTGTCTAAGGGAAAAGAAAGGACTGAGGAATTCTGAAACACTGAGCTATCTGATGGGTGTGGACAAAGCCTCTGAAACTATTGTTAAGCATTCCAGAGCTTAGGGCCGAAACCAGCTCTGAGGTTGAGCCATCCCTGGAGGGAAATTTGTAAACATCTTGACCAAGGGCACTAGGAAACCCAGGTTGTATTGGAGGTGAAATCCTATCTCTCCTCCCCCAGCAGGGCTCCCTAGGAAACCTTAGCTAGCTGATAACCTGGTAATTAACATTTACCATCACATTGATTGAAATGTATCTTTCCTTAAAGGCACAAACATGCCAGCTACTTTTGGACATTTAGCAGGGGGATATGATGGCCAATATTATGGATATCTTTGGAGTGAAGTATTTTCCATGGATATGTTTTACAGCTGTTTTAAAAAAGAAGGAATAATGAACCCAGAGGTATTGTATTCTTTTCTCTTTTTGTTAATTTTAGTTGCTTTCTCCCCTTTAACTCCTAGTGTAAAATACGAATTACACCTAGATTTTAGAGTAAGAGATTTGGTAACAGCTTTTAACTTAAAGTCTTGCATCTTCTTAAATCATCACACTTCAAGTTGCAGCACACAAGTGATTAACTCTAATTCTATATGTTTAAAAAAAAAAAGCCTACTGCATTTTCTTGCTTATTAACATTCCAATATATTGCATAATTAAAATTGAAAGCTTTGTTTGTGCATTTGCACATTTATAGCTGCTAGTTTTGACATGTGCCACACCGTGCTTTAGCTTTACGGGTGATTGGGAAAGAAAACCAAACTCCTTCCTCATATAAATGGTCTATTTATGTTTTGATATTCTCTATGCACTTTCCTTATACATTTTCTGTGGGAGACACCCTTTTTCTGTGACTGGCATACCCCACCTACTGCATAGTTTGTAACCTGAATGCCTTTAAGTAATTTAAGCTGCTTCATTAACCTGAGCTGTTCCTTTCCGTGTACAGCGAGTTGACTGCCAGGTGGCTGCCAGCCAAACCTTCCTGAGTTACAGTCCCCCAGTCTCCAGTCTTGCAGAAGAGTCAGCTGTCAGATTTTTTCTAGGGCTAATGCATTTTCCACTGTGTTTTTTTATTTTTTTCATTCTGTTTGATCCAGAAATTAGAAGAACAAATTGCCAACATCAGACTCTCTGTGCCTATTTCAACTAGCTGATTTGTTCCTCAAACTTTATGTTTCTGGGTTGCATAGTGCCTTACATGTTCACGCTGAATGCATTGATG
>NW_005353967.1:11288724-11309896 GCF_000412655.1 Myotis brandtii
CCCACCACCACCACCAACACAAAAAATAATGATAATAATAAAACCCACCTCCTGGGTACCTACATTCTTTACACTAGCCTTTCCAATCACTCTGTCTTCCACCCTCCCCTACCCAAGCTGTGAGGTCCCTGTAAGTCTCCTTCATTCCTGGGCCAACTCATTTACAATGGCAGTGGTCAACCGTGGACTGCTGTTCTCATAAATATCCTGACTTCAGCATGACCTTGAGCCAGTGCCCAGCCCTGGATTCCTCCACCGAGTCATTTAGAGATGGTGCCCTTGGGGTTCAGAGTGTTCTGGGGAAGATCGTATGACTCCATTAACATGCCCAACTACAAAGTCATGCTGTCCGACTGAACTGGACACCACTGTCACTCTGCAGTCCTGCTCCACTCCCTTGTTGAGTTCTCCTGTCTCAGAAGTGATTCCTCTAATACTAAGCCTTCCTAGTTTGCCATCTTGGAAAAAATCTGGGGCTATTGCTGTTAGCTCTGATAACCTCAGGTGTTCTTTCTTACACAGTCTAATTTCTTAGTGTAAGAAACAGTCTTTGCAAACCTCTATTTCCAGGCTTTTGCCTCCACCCACTGAATTGGCAAGTTATCCTCTCTCCAAAGTTACCAAGGATGACCCAATCGGCAACCTTTAAAGGCCCTTGTCTACCTTTTTGATTTTTGTAACTTCTTGCTTCTTGTTATTCCTCTCTTTGTTCACAGCCCTGAGGTTAGCAATCCTTCCTTCCCAGAACCTCCTGAGTTCCTGTAGGTCTTTCCCCCTTCACAAATATATTCATTCTATTTCTTCCACCTAAAATGTATGCCTTCCTTGCCTATGCTTCTCAAAAAACATTCTTAAAGGACCTACTCAAATGGCCACTCACTTATGAAATCTTCTAGATCATCTAAACCAGTGGTTCTCAACCTTCCTAATGCCGCGACCCTTTATTAGAGTTCCTCATGTTGTGGTGACCCCCAACCATAAAATTATTTTCATTGCTACGTCATAACTGTAATTTTGCTACTGTTATGAATCGTAATGTAAATATCTGATATGCAGGATGTATTTTCATTGTTACAAATTGAACATAATTAAAGCATAGTGATTAATCATAAAAACAATATGTAATTATATATTCAATATGTGTTTTCCAATCGTCTTAGGCGACCCCTGTGAAAGGGTCGTTCGACCCCCAAAGGAGTCGCGACCCACAGGTTGAGAACCGCTGATCTAAACCAAAGTGGTCTTTCCATCCTCTGAACAGAAGAGTGGACTTGGGCATAAGGGAAAAATTTCAATAAGCTTTTTCTTGTGTCTGTAATGTTTAATGCAACTATTATACGAAGTGAAAAAATTTGGATTTTTCTTTTTTTAAAACTATATTTTTATTGACTTCAGAGAGGAAAGTAGAGGGAAAGAGAGATCAAAACATCAGTGATGAGAGAGAATCATTGATCGGGCTACCTCCTG
Source organism: Myotis brandtii (assembly GCF_000412655.1). NCBI lineage: Eukaryota > Metazoa > Chordata > Mammalia > Chiroptera > Vespertilionidae > Myotis > Myotis brandtii. The sequence continues at coordinate 11,290,192 of NW_005353967.1, forward strand.
CATGCCCCACACTGGGGATTGAGCCCGCGTGTGCCCTGACTAGGAATCAAACCATGACCTCCTGGTTCATAGGTCCATGCTCAACCACTGAACCACACCAGCTGGGCTGAAGCTTTCTTTTATTTTTACAAAGAACATGGATTATTGTAGAAATCAGAGGACAATGTTTAAAGAGATATAGGTCTAGATATATAAAGGCACAATTATGACCTCTTACTGGCTCATAGTGGATGAGGTTTCCTGGCATAAGTGCTCCTGTACCTCTTTCCATTAAGTGTCCTCATTCATCTCCTCTGTGCTTCCTCTCACAGGAGCACATCCCAGTCCCCTCCACTGTTACTCAGTCTCCTCCACCTGTCAAGGCAACAGCCAGAGTACAAAGTACAGATCCCAGTGGATCCCAAGGAACTTGCAAGTCCAGCAGAAGCAATCCTGCCCTTATGTTTCCAAACTTCCTCCAGTTCTCAAGCCTCACAGCTTGGCAGGCAGCCAGACTATTAATTTAAATAAAAGGGCTGCACTGAACTTGGAGAAAGCAAGATTCCCAGCAACTTGGACTTGTTTCCTTGTGATGTTAAAAACAAATTTTAGTTTTACTAAAATTTTGGATCCAACAGTGCTATCTATTATTCCTTGTCTTATGCTGTGAATCTGGACTTAATCCCTTTTTTCTTTCCTAGTAAATGCGACTCCAGTGTCCAATAAGAATCCCTTTGCACCCCATCCTCACACTCTTTTATGGGACAGCTTTTTAAATAGCCATTTTATTCCCTCCTATAGTGTACTGTTTGTTTGAGTTTGGTTTGGTTTTTGTTTGTATATTTTTTATAAATGTTTGCTCTAAAATAACACCTGATTTACAAAATTCAAATATCCACCATTAAGTAATAGGGTTCTACAAAAAGCTTAGGTCATTAGTATCACAACGATGTGATGAAGATACAGAATTTTTATGGGAATCAGAGTATATCATGCAGACTTCATTTGCCCGAGGCCCTTGCCCTCCCCCGCATGTATTTTGATTTTGAGGAGATAGCAGGTTGGCCTTTCAAGCAGTTAGTAGTAATACTTGATCCCCAAGTTTATCATGATTTGTTGACCTGATTGATCATGGTCATTGGTATCAGCAAAAGAACGCCTCCAGGCCTTCTCTCGGTAACCTCTTGCCATCCTGCAAAGCCCAGAGTTGGCTCTGAGAACCTTTGCAGTTCTTAGCAAGCAGAACTGTAGAAAGTGGACCACTCACTGGGAAACCAGCAATAGGAAGGTTCCAGTATAAACCTGGAGTCTCCTGAATACCAGATGGTAGCAATGGAATATTTTATGGTACAGTCGTCTCCATTCTATTTTGTGGGCTTCTATCAAAGTGTCAGAACTGGTCATTTATCTATAACTAGTAGCCCATTGTGCAATATTGCGCAGTAGGCTGCCCACTGCTTCCGCGGGAGCTGGCGGGAACTGCAGTGCACCGCCCAGAGCTGCGCTGCTTCCACCGGAGGCAGGAGGGAGCCGTGCTGATTCCGTGGGAGGTGGGAGGGAGTCACGCCACTTCTGCTGGAGCATGGAGGGACTCGTGCAGATTCCATGGGAGGTGGAAGGGACCCGCGCTGCTTCTGCGGGAGGCAGGCCCGCCGTCTCCTCTCGGGCCTGCACTCAGCTGCGGAGGCTGCAGGCCAGCCCCCTGTCCCTGTCCGTGTCCGTGTCTGTTCTAACCGGAGCCGCCTCCAAGCCTTCGAGGCCCTGGGCGGGAGCTGCCTCCAAGCCTTCGTGATCGCAGGCCACAGGCAAGGCAGCTCCTGGGTCCCGGGTGTGCCGCCTTGCCTGCGGCCTGGCTTTCTGATCGCGATCACCGGCTGGGAGCGGGCAAAGGCGCCCCGGTTCTCCCATCCAGGGCCAGGGGGCAGGGCAGAGGCAGTTGCCCTGCCACCCAGCTCCGATCACCATTCTTCCATCCTTCCCCTTTCGCCTCCCATCATTGCGCCTATGTATGCAAATTAACTGCCATCTTTGTTGGCGGTTAACCGCCATCTTTCTTGGCAGTTAATTTGCATATCACCCTGATTAGCCAATGGGAAGCGTAGCGAAGGTACAGTCAATTACCCTGTTTGTCTTTTATTAGATAGGACAGACTCTCTGTTTGCTATCTCTGTGTGTTTTTTCTCTAGTTTTTTATATTCTTCACTAGAAGCCCAGCAGGCAAAATCGCACAGCCCCGCCCACCCGCAGCGGTCTTTAGTTGGTCATTATGGCATTAGGGCCACGGCCTTTTATAATATAGATAGTAAATAGAAAATCTTAACTGTTTAACTAGTTTGTTAAATGTTATCTAAAGTTTTTGTTTCTAGAGGAAAATGGAGAAGTCTCATTATCAGACATATCTTTTACTTCTCCAACTGGTCTCTTAAATAATTGGAAGTGCTTGAGATGAACACTTTTCCAGTCAGCTCTAAGAGCTCTTGAAGGATATCTGTAAGGTCACCAAATGTAGTTTCAAAATCCAGCAGCTAATCATAGGGTTGAAAACACGGGGGCTTTTAACTAGGGCCATTTCTTTTTATAAGACAATTTCATCGTGGGAAATTTTCCTAAGAAGTCATAGATTGTGGATTCAAAGGCAATTATATTGTTAAACTAGAATTATCTTCCTCCTCTTTTGCATTCAGAGAAATTGCTAAGCTTTTTTTTTCCCATCAATGAAGAAGAAATGGCAATCAAGTATCACTGCAGAAAGGAATACCAAGAAAATCAAGATAAAGTGAAGCTATTATATTTAATGCGTAATGCCCTAAAGAAGCAGCTAGATCTTACATCCAATAATAGACCAGACACAGAAACATGAAGAATCTTGGTTAAACATGAAAAACAACGACCTGGCCGAGAACTCATGCTGTAAAGCTAAATATTCCAGTGCTTTCCACATAGAATCCTAAGCCCAATTCCTGCTGTTATGTGTTGCTAAGGGAGAATAGGAAATTTCCTCTCCGACAGGCCTCACTAGTGGATTAACCTCTGCTTCAGCTCTCCTAATCTACCACCCAAAAACTGATTCTTCTTTCACTTCAGCCTTTTCTGAGTTAGATTTTGCCTGATTTAAAGGACAAAGGAAGGAAATAGGATTGATTTCCAACCTGCTTCTTGAATATTTACAAGGCCAGACCTTGTAAGTCTTGAATCCCAAACAGCTAGAAGCAGTTTTTCTTCCTTTGTGTTCTTACAGCCCTCCTTTGTGTTTCTCTTAGAGCCCTAATAATCTGCCTTGTTAATTCCCTATTTCTTTATCTTACCTTGTAACCGGAACGGTTCTATTCAGCTGTGTTTTTGTCCTCTGCTTCAAACCTGTTACATTTAATTAGTACTGTTAGGAATAGGTACCTCTTGGGATCTAACCCGTAGTTCTTAGCCTATCTGCTTCCATTCCTCTATCCCCTGGCACATACTACTACCCAGGGTATCTTTTTTCTCCTGATCTCTTCCCTCCCCTTAAATAAAGATCTATCCTTCTAGCCTCACAAATTGGAACTTTGCTTAATGTTTCCAGAAGGCCACTTCTAGTCAAGGGCAGATTCCTGCCACTGTTCTTGTTTTTATCCCCCTGACTACCAGCACCAATCCTTCACTCTCTCTCTCCTTCTTTGTTGTTGTCAGAGGTATTCTTTTTCCACCCACAATCTCCCCACCCTCCTAGAAAACAAAGGGTGTACTGTTGGGAAGGAGCTTGCAAACAGGCCGCAGAAGGAAGATTTCAAAGTCCACTTTTAAAGCAGACCCGTGAGCCTGTTAGGTGCCGGCTCATCATTCCCTGCCCTGGGTGGATGCTCTGCCGGATGCCTGTTACTCAGTGTAGGAAGGAGCTGACTCTGGCTGCACTCCCCAGAGCATCATCATGAGAAGGAGGAAGAGAGGGAAGGAGGTTTGGAAGGCAGTGGGCGCTTGTATGTGTTGCTTTAGAGATGCCAGAGGTAGCAGGAGACCCAATCTGTTTCCCATTTATATAGTATTCTCATTACTCATAGATTGTGGACATCCTTCATTCAGGTAGTTATGAATACTCTTAAAGTATCACCTCAAATAAAAGGTACATATTCTTAGATAAAATGAGTGCCTTGTCTCTCCTACTTAATATTCTTACTGAATTACAGTTCTTACTAATAGTGGAGATGAAGTCTGTTGTGCTTTTTTTTTCATGTGTAGTAGGACACAGAAGTAATTTTAAGGAAATACCAAACCAGGACTGCATTTGTTTCCCTGAAATTTACATGAGAAACTGAACATAGGGCAGTGTCAGAGGGAAGGAAATGAAAGGGGAGGGATAGATAACAACTAAGGTTTATTGAATACTGTATGCCAGGTATTAAAGTAGGGAGTAGGCAGTGTACTGAAATCATCTCCTCCGATTCCCCATAAACTGTGTGAAATAGGCATTTTCCCATTCTACAAGTAAGAAACCAAGGCCCAAAGTCACATAGCTGAGGGTGAAGCCAAGAGTCAAACCTGGGCCTGACTCCAAAACTCCTGATCTGGCTTTAGAAATCACCCCTGTTAGAGAGGACTTGCCAGAAGATACACTTCCGGATGAAAGACCAGAGAGGTGACTGATGGTGATTCTCCTTCGTGGAATAGGTACTAGGTGCTCTTACTATATGCAGATCCTCCTGAAGGATTTTTTTAGCATGAAAAATGTTAGTGATTGTCTTAGAGCTTCTCTTCCTGCTTTCCTCACAGTTGAAGTTTCTTTACTGTCCTACGCAAAGTAGAACAACTTAGTGCAAAGACTTCTTCCACCTGTAGCATGTGTCTCCCAGACCACGTTCTCTCACCCAGAGGGCCCGGTACCTTCCAAAAATGCAAAAATTCACTTAACTTCTTTCTTTCTTTCTTTCTTTCTTTCTTTCTTTCTTTCTTTCTTTCTTTCTTTCTCTTTCTCTTTCTTCTCTCTCTCTCTCTTTCTCTCTCTCTCTCTCTCTCTCTCTTTTTAATCTGTTACCAAGACAACTCTTAAACTCTTCTCCAAACTTCATTGCTAAGGAAATGAAACTATTAAAAGGCCATTGCTCTGTAATTCAGGAAATTGAATCAACTTGTTTGGAGCCCTGAGCAGGGAGGACTAGAGCTGCACTGAGCCCATATTGTGAGACTAAACAGTGCCCCGCTCTGCAATGATTTGCCCATGCAGAGGGGGATGAGCTGCTCTGCACAGCACCGTGCAGCTCGCTCAGAGCTTTTTTTCACCACCTGAACCACAGTTCTCTGTGCACCATGAGAATACTTTGTAAGATATCAACAGTTAGGGTAATTTCTTTTTTACTTTATTTAGATTTTCACAAAAGTTCCTATATTTGTACAACGAAATATATCTAATAAATAAAAGATTCTTAGATCATGAGCATTAAAAATTTCTGCAGGTAAATATTAAAATTATTGAGGTTGGGTAATAGTCACATGATGGTTCATGATACTGTTTTCTCTGCTGTTAGTATAAATTTTAAATTTTTCTGTAATAAAAGGATTAAAATATTTTTATTAGACTGCAGATAAATCTAACTCACATTTTCTACCTTCTTCCGATACTGCTAATCCAGAGAATGTAGTCTTTCCTTGCCTCTCTTCCCCTCCCTAACTTAAAACTAGTCAAATTTAGAGACATCAGGCAATAGATGGAAGGGAAGGGGGGAGGTAAAGTATGGTTAGGCTCTAGAGCTCTGATCTGCTACTTCTTGAAATAATAAATTCTATGACAATCACTCACATTTTAGGTTCTAGATTGATAGCCACATGGACTATTGAGCACTGGAAATGTGGCTAGTGCTGCTGAAGAACTGAATCGAGATGTGCTATAAATGTGAAAAACACACTAGATTTTGAGGACTTAAAACAAAAAACATCTCAGTAATATTTTATATTGACACTAAAGGCTTGGTGCACAAAATTTGTGCGTGGGTAGGGTCCCTAGGCCTGGCCAGCGATCCGGGCCAATTGGGGCCTTCTGGCTGCTGACTGGGGCCTTTCTTCATTCTGCGCCACCCCCTGGTGGTCAGTGCACATCATAGCAAGCGATCAAACTCCTGGTTGAACTCCCGAGGGGACACTTTGCATATTAGCCTTTTATATATATAGATATGTGGAAATAATATTGTAGATATACTGGTTTAAATAAAATATTTTTCTAAAGTTAATTTCACCTATATTTTTAACTTTTTAAAATGTGATCACTGGCCTATGTGGTTCAGTGGTTGAGCATCAATCCATGCAACAAGAGGTTGTTGATTCGATTCCTGGTCAGGGCACAGGTCGGGGGTTGCAACTCGATCTCCAGTAGGACGAGCGCAGGAGGCAGCTGATCTGTGTTTCTATGTCTTCCTTCTCCCTCTCCCTTCCTCTCTCTCTAAAAAAATTAAAAAGATGTCATTATTAGAAAATTTAAAGGTATATATGTGCCTCACATTGTATTTCCATTAGGTAGTATTGCCCTAGAGTTTATGAGAAGATAACTTTATGTGACTGATTATTTATTCCTGATTAGGGCCCAAGACTGTAAAGTTAGATGTTAGCCTGTAAATGATTAAAAAGCTGATGGTTTCTGTTTATAATCAAAAGATAACCCCAAAAGTTTTCATTTTATGGCCCTCTCGGATACTAGTTTTGTATCTAGTTGGTAGATTTCATTTATCCATATTTTATTTTCTTTAATGGTTTGACCAGACTTATCTCTCATGGTTGTACCAAGCAGAATCATTGTTGTAAGTCAAAAGTCAGATTACTTTTGTCTCTGGAAATTGTTTTAGCTATTCTTTTTTAATTAATTAATTTATTATTATTATTGTCTAGCTATTCTTGTATTCAAAAAGACTCTTGGTCCTATAGATCAAATGATATAATGGATATAAATTTAAGAGTGTTACTCTGTGAACTATTGTTTAATGTTTCTATTTAGAATTATGCTTCATTGAATTGTCTTGCCTTGCTTCCCTAAAAGGACAGTTAGAAGGAAGTGAAAATATTGAATAACATGGATATTGAGTTACAGTTCTTTTCTTTCACTTGATCTGCTCATGTGTTTATGTACATAAAGGCATAGGAAATGTAATATTTTATGAATTTTTAAAAATTTTTAATTGATTTGAGAGAGAGAGAGAAATATTAGTTTGTTCTTCTATTTATTTATGCATTCATTGGTTGATTCCTGTATTTGCTGTGACTGGGGCTCAAACCCGCAAACATGGTATATCAGGATGACTCTTGAGTGAACTGAGCTACACGGCCAAGGTGGAAATGTGATACATTTTAAAATTGCAGATCTGGTTCCCAAAAACACCTTTACAAAGGTCCTCATTTCCAGTGCTGGGCCCACAGAAATGTCTTACCCTGCACCATGGGACATGTACTATTCCTACCCCCTCCTTGTCCACAAGGAATAGGGGTTATTTATGAGCCCCTCGTAAAAACAGAGAAGAAGCCGGTTGGCAGGAGCTGTGTCACCATTTCCAGGTACACAGAACCCCTGCTTGTGGCCTTCTTGAATACTTGGCTTTGCTAACCCTTTTGAAATCACATTTGAGGAGCGGTAATAAATAGGAACCTGTTATACATTCCATCTAGCAATTTTTAAAATGTTTTATTGATTCTTAAAGAGACAGAAAAAGACAAAGAGAGAGATGTGAATTTATTGTTCCACTTATTTATGCATTCACTGATTGCTTTCTTTTGTGTGATCAAACCCCAACCTTGGTGCATCAGGACAATGCTCTAACCAACTGAGCCACCCGTCCAGGGCCCACCTGGCTATTTTTTGTTTGTCTGCCTGTTCACATTGTCAGTTTACTGCTGAGAATCAAAGGAGACAAGACAGTAATAAAGGGAAGTGTAGAAGACCAGAGGTCTGCGCTTCAGATCTCTTAGCTACCAAAATAAATAAATACCGCAGAGCTGCCGCCCAGACGGAATAGAGCTAAAATTCCCCTTTTTTTCTCACTCCTACCCCTTTCTCTTTTGTATCTAGAGGTTTGCGAAATTATTATGACCGTGAATTGTTAGGCATGATGTTTTATTTTATTAGGTTGGAATGAAATACAGAAACCTAATCCTGAAACCCGGGGGATCTCTGGACGGCATGGACATGCTCCAGAATTTCTTGAAACGTGAGCCAAACCAAAAAGCGTTCCTAATGAGCAGAGGCCTGCACGCTCCGTGAACTGGGCTCTCTGGTAGCAGTCCATGTCTGGAGGACAAGTCGACATCGCCTTGTGTGCTACTGGCCTGGAAACTGAAGGGAGTTTTGCAAATGAAAATGTAGATTTCTATTGACTGCCTTTTGTTTCTTGATTTGAAGAATTACACACATGTAAATGGAATTATAAATACGGTGACCTACGAAAAGACCCGTTCAAAAACAATTGTACTATAAAATTTCATAAAAATAGATTTGATTTCTTTTTTTATAAAAGTTTCATATGAATGTAATTTGATTTTTTTACTCTTGTAATCTAAATAATATAATGTAAGAGGGCTCAGAATTCTTCAATTGAATCACATGCATTATATAATGTGATCCTACTTATATCTTGCAGTTCTTGACTTGGGATTTCTGGACATAAGTGAATCACCACATTCCTCTGGTGAACATTTTCTTGGAGCCCCGCATCCACTTTGACTCTTTGTGTCACAGTCAAGTGTGACCTCTTTGCCTACATACCTCAGGGCCAGGGGAACATGCCTCAGTAATGCATTTATCTTTGTATTTCAGGCCTCGTGATTCCAACTTTCTGCCACACTTAAATTATGTTCCTCTATTTGGGTTTGTCTTTTCTGTCCAAAGTCCAGTCAGAGAATACCAAACAGTTATGAACTCTAGCTTTGTGTAGTTTGCAAATTTTTGTACCTTGTTTAGAGGATCTGGGGAGCTTGTATTAGAGTTCATTTTTACTTTGGTGTACAAGATTGTCAGTCTTTTGGCACCATAGCCAGTGAAAACACTGAAGCAAGGAAACGTTCCCCGTATCACGTTTCTAGTAAGTGGTGGGGCCTCTGCCTCATTTACTGCCCACCTCACCCAAAGTGGCTGGTCCACCTGCCCCAAGTGGCTCTTTAGAGATAGAAGCTGACGCAGAAGAGGTCCGGAACCGCAGTAGAGTGGCTTCTGGACAGAGCGTCTTCGAGCAGCTCTCCCAGGTGGCAGGTGTGTGCTTACACTCGGCCACTTACTGAGGGAGGGGCCTCTTCAGGAGTCTGTTTTCAGAGACTCTTGGGATCTCTTTCAGCAAAATGGGGGCCTAAATTCCAGTTCTGTAGCAGACCAGGAAACTCACAGAGCTTATTTTTCCTCTAGGAGTCTACTCAGTAAGAAAAACACAACAGGGTAATAAAACTTTTTAAAGGAAAAAAGCAAACTTTGAATGTACACTACCTAAATCTTCCAGGTGCTCCCACTGTGTGCCTGAGGTCTGACTTCACTGGCCGGCCACAAAATTAGAACCTTTTTATTGTCTAGTCAAAATGGACTTTGTGCTAAGTAAAAAATATATATATATATTATGCTGCATAATAAAATTATAGACAGCAGGAGAAGTCGACAGCTTTAGAGACACAGAAGAAAACCCCGAGGTTATGAGTGCCAAGCAAATACCTTAAACATCCACATGAAATCCTACCCTCCCTTTGGAGACAATTGCCTGGCCCTTTTCACTCCCCACTCAGTCAATGTCAGCACCTCTCGTCCCCAAAGCTGTTTTTTATGTTCTTAGCAACCTGTGGTACTTTTCTATATTTTTCCCCCAGACTGTTCTGTTTTCCAGTTTCAGACAAAAACTCTCTTCAGCTTTTTCTATTGCCCAGTGTGTCTCCTTAACAATAACTTTATCATAACTCTTAACTTACTTCACGTGGAAAAACTAATACTTGGTGTGAAAAAAAGCTGCACACAATAAAGTTGCATTTATTATCCACGAGAATGAGCTCACATTTCTTTCATACATGCATGTGAAAACTGAAGTGCATAGAAGAAATAAAGCTATGGTGTTCTTTTCACTTAAGGTGCACATCTAATAGTTAAAATCTGCCAAAGAACAGCAACAAAAATACACACACAAATATGTATATATTCTCTGGCATAATTTAAAACTAAGGACTTAGTTGTTAAAGCTCTTTTGAATGTGACTATCCATCTGCTTGTTCTTTTTTTCCAGATCTGCGCATAAAGTGTCGACAAGGCACTCTGAATGGTGGGTAACCATAAAAATTGTAGTTGCACAACCTACACTTGAGGTTTGTGGACTGAGCCCACACATAAAGTCTCTCTTGCCCTAGCCAGTTGGCTCAGTGGATAGAGTGTCGGCCCAGAGTGTGGACTGAAGGGTCCCAGGTTCGATTCCAGTCAAGAGCACATACCTTGGTTGTAGGCTCAATCCCTGGCCTTGGTCGGGGCGTTTGTGGGAGGCAACCAATAAATGTGACTCTCATCGACATTTCTGTTACTCTGTGTCTCCCCCTCCCTTCCTCTCTCTCTAAAAATCAATGGAAAAATATCCTCGGGTGAGGATAAACAACAACAAAAAAGACACTTGAACCCTGGCCAGTGTTGCTCAGTTAAGCATCTTCCCATGCACCGAGAGGTCGCAGGTTCAATTCCAGGTCAGGGCACATGCCCAGGTTGCGGACTCCATTCCCAATTAGGGGGCGTGCTGGAGGCAGTCCATTGATGTTTCTCTCATCAATGTTTCTCTCTTCCTCTCTCTAAAATCAATAAAAACATATATTTTTAAAATAGACACTTGATGTCTCTGTTGACATCTTTGTGGCTAAGATGAGGATATGCCTGGATAATCATTAGTCAGGTGAATTCCTAGCTATTGAAACCACTTAAGAGAGTTGAATAATGATTCACATTAAAAGTTTTGGGAGCCGTCACTGGTTTGTCTCAGTGGATAGAGTGTTGGCCTGCAGACTGAAGGGTCCCAGGTTCGATTCCGGTCAAGGGCATGTACCTTGGTTGTGGGCACATCCCCAGTGGGAGGTGTGCAGGAGGCAGCTGATCGATGTTTCTAACTCTCTATCTCTCTCCCTTCCTCTCTGTAAAAAAATCAATAAAATATATATTTTTTAAAAGTTTTGGGAAATTTCTAGTCCTTTGGTTGAAGACACAAGAAATTCCATAGACAGTATTATTAAATTTACAGATAACAGCAGGAATGTTTAAATATGACATTATTAAAATTTAAATTATTTTAGTGCTGAGACCAATTTGAGATGAAGTTGGACACATTCTGTTGCCAAGGTAAAAGGAGGGGAACCTGACTTGATAGTGGCACTCAGAAAAAGACCTGGCAGTTTTATTTGACCAAATTCCTATATGAGCCCACAATACAGCACATGCGGGCAGGGTAACAGGAGGAGAGAATGAAAACCTTATAAGAGTGTATGATGGAAGGGTGTACCTAGATCAAAAGAATAAGCCCTCTGGACCCTGGTGAGGTAAGATCAATCACAGCTAGAATATCATGTTCTGTTCTAGGTGTCAGGTTTTAAGCAGACTATGGCCAAGTATTACAGTGCTTGGGAGAGTAAGAACAGGAGGGTGATGACCTTGAACTTCTCAAGAGAAATACATGAAAGAATTAGGGAAGTCCCGGCTGGAGATGAATGCAGAAATGTTTTCAAATCCTTGAATGGTATGGGAGAAAGAATACGATGATTCTGCATTGCTGCAGAAGCCACAGCTTAGAGGAATGGTTGGAAACTGTAAGGAGGCTTCAGTTCAGTGTGAGGAAGCGGTTTCTAATCATTATTGTGGATTTCAAACACATTTTGCTAAAGCTAATGAGTATCCAAACAAAGCCTGTGGCTGCCGGGAGTGTTACAAAGGGGATTCCTTCTTTGAGTACACATTCGTACCAGGTCAGCTTTGAGATAAGTTTAAGGTGCAACAAATTTGTAATAATCAGCAAATTTGTAATATTTCACTCAGGTGAAATATTTACATGCTGGATCTTAGAAATGGCATTTAGATGGGTGCAGCTCCCTTGTAACGCAGGGATATGGTTCAAGCATTTATCGTTTAAGCATTGCTTACTCCTCATCTGTAATCAGTGACTGCTTATCTACAGGTTATCAGTCTTCCTGTGAGTAATCAGATAACAGGGTGGGAGGGTAAGAGTTGTATATGACCATAATAAAGCCAAAGGCTCTACAGAAAGAAAAAAAAAAGGTTTATTTTCTTGATTTACAGCATTTACAGTTGCCCTGTCCATTGCACCCACCACTATCTACATCACACACTCACTCAGAGGCAAAAACGTAACTCAGACACCCAGTTTCCTATGTGTGCTCTGCACCACATTGTGATTCTTTGAGTCATTGATTCTATCCTACAGCCCTTGACTCACAGTGAATAGTTCGTAAATATTTTAAAAGGAACATACCTACTTTAAAATAACCTTTTGCTATAAGGGATCATTTTTTCTATAATATTGCAAAATATTTCATAAGTGAATCTAAAACTACATAGATAAGTTCTTTTTTACACTCTGTACAAGAAGGGGCCCTTTTCCTTAGTGTACTGGAAGAGTTTGTGTGAGGTAGATGAAAGAAAGGTGCTTTTCGTAAAAAAACAAATTTTAAAAAATATATTTGTATTTTATTCTTTTTATTTATTGATTGATTTAAGAGAGAAACAGACTTGTTGTTCTACTTATTTATGCAGATCCCGCAACCTTGTAGTACCAGGATGATGCTCTAACCAACTGAACTACCCAGCCAGGGCTAAACCTAGGAATTTCTTTTTCTTATTTTTAATATATTTTATTGATTTTTTTATTGATTTTTTTTTTTTACAGAGAGGAAGAGAAAGGGATAGAGAGTTAGAAACATCGATGAGAGAGAAACATCAATCAGCTGCCTCCTGCACACCCCCTACCCGCAACCAAGGTATATGCCCTTAACCGGAATTGAACCTGTGACCTTTCAGTCCGCAGGCCGATGCTCTATCCATTGAGCCAAACCGGTTAGGGCCTAGGAATTTCTTAATCTCTCTAGAAGATCTATGGTTCCCTAGAAGATCTATGAAAGGGGAGAGAGAGCAGATGTCCACGATTGCCCTGAAAGTATATTGAAATTTTTTGTACCTAGCTTTGTGCATTTCCTGTATGGAAAGAATCCCTAGTGTGCATCAGAAAATTGTAAGAACTACTGTCTTAAACAATTTGTTTTCAAACTTATGGTTTTGAATTCAATTTGAAGAATTCTTCAAATTCTTCAGTTTGAAGAATTGAATACAAAGTGCCCATGATCTTTAGGCACTGTTCTTGGTAATTAAGATACAAGATTGTCCACCCTGAATCAAGTTGCTCGCAATGTAGTGAGGGAGGCAAATATGTTAATAATACACTGAGATAAAGTGCAGAAGAAAGGTAGGTATAAGAAGCTTTTATGTTGTTTTCTACCACACTCGTTGACCCTTATACAGTTTAACCTTTATGCCTCAGTGTTTTATGATCACATCCCACCCACCACCCCAGACTTATTCCTAACCACCTGGTTGACTCCCTTTTCAGCATGTCCACAGTTGGACGAAATGGTGTTCTTCCATGTTTGTTATATCCAGGAGTTCCTTAGGCCCCGTGGTTAAAGGACTCACAAGAAATAGATGAAAATACTCAATTTAACCATTATTATTCCAAAGAATAGTTTATTAATTTTTAGAAAAAGAGGAAGGGAGGGGAAAAGAGAGAAAAACATTGATGAGAGCATAACATCTATCTGAGAGCCTAACATCAATCAGCTGCCTCCTACACGATCCCCGGTGGGTGTTGAGCCTGCAACCTGGGCATATGCCTTAACCGAGCATAAGACGACACCCACCAACTGAGCCACACTGGCCAGGGCTCACTAACCATGTTTATGCATTGTGAACAAATGGTTGTAAACTCTAGCGATTAGAGGAGTGATGTGGGACTCCTGTTGACCTGGTACGTTTAATATACCCAAGAGGCATTAGTACATCCTATAAATCTAGAAAACGGGCTGTTAAGATGACCATTGAGCTATTTGGAGATGGTCCAGAATTAGTCAGGATTCTTTATTTCCTTCTCCCATCTGTGTAAATAATTTTGTGTTGCTACTAATAAGAACTGAAGGGAAAGCACCCAACTCTTCAGTCCCTTATGGACTACTAGAGGCCAAGTGCATGAATTCATGCACAGGTGGGGTTCCTCAGCCTGGCTGGTGATCAGGGCCGATTGAGGCCGGCTGGACAGGGGTAGGGACCACGGGAGGTTGGCTGGCCGAGAGAGGTTGGCTGTGGGAGCGCATTGACCACCAGGGGGCAGCTCCTGTGTTGAGTGTCTACCCCCTGGTGGTTAGTGCACATCATGGTGACCAGTTGACTGAATGATCATAATGGTTGCTTAGGCTTTTATATATATAGATGTACCTTCTTTATATAGCAACGATTTAAGCAGATGAATGAAAGACTGAAAAACTTCAGAGTGCCTGGGCTCATGACAGGGACTGGAACTGGACTTTAAACTTACATCCCATTTACTTGTGCAGATGTACAGTAATTTATTTCATCCATCTTCTGGTGAACTTTCAGGTTGTTTTCACTCTTTGAACATTGCAAACAATGCTGCCATGATTATTTTTATAAATATGTTATTTTCCACATCTGTCAGTGTATCTGTTAAATAACTCTTTAAAATGGAATTCCTGGTTCAAAGGGTAGAAGCATTTTAAATGTTGGCAGATACTGTCAACTTAAAGCCATGTTCTTACTAGTGTTAACTACAGTTGTTTAACAGGCAGTCACTGAAGATAAATGAGGAAAATTGACGGTTAGCAAACAAAGCAAAAATATCTGGCATGATATCACTTATGCTTTCTCACCTCATTGGGTGATGGAGGATTAAAGGTTACTTCTTTCAGAAAGGAGGAGGGGTTCCAGACAGGAATTTTCTTTCTCTATCAAGGGTTGGGTAGGTCCTAAAAGGAACAAAGCAGTCATCAGTCCCTTTGTATTCAGGGCAAAGTGGGAAACACCAAAAAATCTATTTTGTCATCCTTGTCCCAAATCAGATGCCTTCCTGTGGTCTCAAACATCTGTGTGACAAGTGGGACTTCTGTTGTAGCTCACAATCCAGTCACTGTTCTAAACTGCACCCGGCCCTGCATCTCAGCCTCAGTGATAAAGTCTCCAGCCAGAGGTTGTTCCCCTCTGTTCTGTTCAGGCAGCCGCACAGCCAGTGAATTTCCAGCTGGGATCAGGGGGCAAGAGGGAAATGTCTCGCACTTCATCTGTTAAGGCCTTCTGCACCCCAGTGTGTTTTCTCCTCTCGTGGGTCCCTGATTGGGAAACCTTTTCTGAAGCCATTTGGGAAGGTGACCCACCTTTACGCTTCCTTTCCTAGTTCTACGTTAGTTAAGGATAGGGAAAGAGGAGTAGCGTGATGGTGACTGTAAATCGGGGGTGGGGGAGTGTGTGTGTGGGGCGGGGGGACATCCGGCCCACAGGTCCACAAAATCATTCGGTCTGGCCCTGCCAAGGCATTAAGGGTGAGCTAACTAAATGTTTGACCAAATAGAGCAGGCTAATTTTTAAGCTGATAATTTTATACGGCCCACAAATGATGCTATACATATCCAAATGGCCCTTGGCAGAAAAAAAAGTTCCCCACCCCTGGTCTAAATGAAGACAGAACCTCTCCATCCACAGACCTCAGTGCTTCTGTTTTATTATTTTCATGTCAGTAATTCTTTAGTAGATAAGCTTCCTGCTGTGGTCTAAGCAGCCATAGGCAGCATCTCTTTCTCTCCTGACCTCCCTTCCTTTCATCTTTCTTTCTTCCAAAAGACTAATCAGATGGGTGGGAAAATCTGAGCAAATCCCAGTAGGAGTGTGGCAGAGGTCTGAGTCAACCAGGCCATGGATAAAGTTCTAGGTGCTTTTTAATTTGGGAGTGGGGCTTTTCTCACAGCCTCTCATTGTAAATTACAGTCAATATTCTAGTGCCTGCAGGCTAAATAAGAGGTTTGAAAGGATTATGATAAGAGTAAATTATATACAATGACTCCTAAAAGTAAATACCTTTTTAAAAATGTCTGTACTTAGAAGATTTGGCTTCTTTTATTTTATTTTATTTTTAATATATTTTATTGATTTTAGAGAGGAAGAGAGGGGGAGAGAGAGATAGAAACATCAATGATGAGAGAGAATCATTGATTGGCTGCCTCTTGCACGCTCCCTACTAGGGATCGAGCCCAAAACCCAGGCATGTGCCCTTGGCCAGAATCGAACCTGGGACCCTTCAGTCTGCAGGCTGACACTCTATCCATTGAGGCAAACCAGCCAGGGCTTGGCTTCTTTTATAATTCAACCAATTTTAATATTAGTAACTTGTTCCAGGAAAGTCAGACTGCTATCTAGTTGATGGGTATCTACTGAAGTTCAGGTTCAGGAGGAAAAAAATAAAAAAGTAGCTTAAATGTTTTTTGTTTGTTTGTTTGTTTGTTTGTCTCCTCAGTCATTGCCCACAGGACTCTGAGAAGTTGTAGGAATATGCAGGCGCAGACTCAAGGCCTGGCTTTCTCTCCAACGTTGTGGAAAGGGACTGTACATCACGGGGCAGAGCCCCAGCTTAAACGTTTTAAGCCCTAGTTTAACAAGCCAACTAGTATCATAAGGATTGTGTGTACTTATATTCAAGTCTACAAAGGCCTGATAATTCCTCTGTGTACCTAATGAGTTTCTCAGGAGCCTATCAGAATTTAGCTGGGGAGTGTTAATACCGCAGCACACTGTTTTCTGTGGTGCCAGTAGAGAAATGTCCGCATGCCTGCTGCTGTCCTCGGGGACAGCAGAAATGAAGTCATTGCATTGGAGAATGAATCATGTGCCCAGGATACACTTCTCTCACCCTGAACACACTGACTCTCCCAGGTTAGGTCTCTGATCAGGCCCCTGGAAGGGTTCTAGCAGCCAGGAGAGGGTGAGGCAGAGGTGCCACTTAAGGAACACTGGGGTTTGTAATATTTGAGGTGGTAATGACCAAGGCTGGTGTGCAGGCTGAAGTTCAGATTTGCCTGTCAGAAGGTGAATGCTGGGAGGTCAGTGTTAGAATGGAGAGCCAAGAACTTGGCAGCAGGAAGTGCTGCTATAAACTAGGGCAGTTTCAGGAATGTAAGGCGGGGAGGCACTATAATGTTCAAGAGAAGAAAGTGTTTTTGACTTCAAGGATATGCTTGATTAACAAATTATTATTTTAATTCAAGGTGAATAGGGGGAAGTTTTCTTTTCAAAAATAATAGAAGAGAATATCTAACCCATTTCCAAAGCATTTTCAGGTTTTATTAACCGTCAACAAATCAACAATCAAAGGCAAAGAAAACTCCTAAAAACTTCCTTATTACCTCTTATGTATAAAAATTTTGTAGTCATGTTTTAATAGAACATTACCAAAAGTTGACCTTTACTGGGCATGCCAGGAAAATCTACCTGTCATCTAGAGACTCTAGAGCAGCAGTTCTCAACCTGTGGGTCGCGACCCCTTTGGGGGTCGAATGACCCTTTCACAGGGGTCGCCTAAGACCATCAGAAAACACATATATAATTACATATTGTTTTGTGATTAATCACTATGCTTTAATTATGTTCAATTTGTAACAATGAAATTGGGGGTCACCACAACATGAGGAACTATATTAAAGGGTAGCGGCATTAGGAAGGTTGAGAACCACTGCTCTAGAGGAAGTAATAAAAGGAGCTGTTTGAAAAATGTGACAAGTTTGTTAAATTTCTAAACAACTTAATCAATAAAGAAAAGAACAAATTGTGTGGCTCAACTCTCTGGGAACCTATAACCAACATACATAACTCCCCCACCAGAAGCATCTGTCTTAAGTCTTGAAAATTATTACTTTTATCATGGTTTTTATCTTGAATATTTCTTTGTTCCCACAAAGCTCACCTTGCACCTGCACCCTCTCAATATACATTCTCATACCACAATCTTTGAGTAAAGAAAATACAGTTTCAGGCTGGCTGTTTCTTTTGATACTAAGACACATAAAAGGTAAGTACGGGAAAGCGAGAGAAATTAATTTTTATTCCTTTCCCATCTGGCCTTTGCAAAGCAAACTGCATGAGAATACAGTATAGTCTCAATCAGCGTGCATTGTATTTCTGCCTGTCTCTCCCTCACTCTGCTCAGGATTAAATGTTCCCCTTGTCCTCAACCAAAATGGAAATATGATCTCATGTTTGTTTATTGTGTTGACTTTGTATTTCCTAGGTCAACAGGGTATAAGTTTTGATTTACTGATGTGACTTGTTCCCACAGAAAATCTTTGGGGAGGTTGCTGGAAGCGTATCCAAGTGCCGCTGAATCTCTTAGGTAGACAGTATAAAAATAGAGTGGTGCTTGGAGATGCTGAAATGGCATCATTGAGTAGTGCCATCTCTAAGCTCCAGGTGCAAGTCCAAGGATTCTGTCAACAGGGCTGCCAAATACTAATTAAACTAAGTGGTTATCAATGCTATTCTTAAATCTTTGATCTTGGGATGTTTCCAGTAATAAGAAAGGGGCGATATATTCCAATTCCTATACAAAAATACAAAAATTGCCCTAACCGGTTTGGCTCAGTGGATAGAGCGTCGGCCTGTGGACTCAAGGGTCCCACGTTCAATTCTGGCCGAGGGCATGTACCTTGGTTGCGGGCACATACCCAGTGGGGAGTGTGCAGGAGGCAGCTGGTCGATGTTTCTCTCTCATCGATGTTTC
Organism: Myotis brandtii; assembly: GCF_000412655.1. NCBI lineage: Eukaryota > Metazoa > Chordata > Mammalia > Chiroptera > Vespertilionidae > Myotis > Myotis brandtii. The sequence goes on from NW_005353967.1 coordinate 11,308,953, forward strand.
TAACTCTCTATCCCTCTCCCTTTCTCTCTGTGAAAAATCAATAAAATATATTTTTTAAAAAACAACAAAAAAACACACAAAAATTCAGGTCACATTAAGCAAGAAATTATCAAGAAAAAAACTACTATATCTCAACTAGTGTCTGTGTGTGTGTCTATTCTTTTCTCTCATTGTCATTTTTCTATGTAAAAAATAATAAAACATATTTCAAAGGACAAAACAGCCTATTTAAATAAGATACATCAAGATGAAGAGATTCATAATAGCCACTACAATTTTCGATGATAAAGGAAAGTTTTCAACATAGAAAACAGGATAAGTTTATGAAACTGTAGAGTTTCAAATACATAGAAAACATAAGAGAAAAAATAAATTATTGTACTTCTGAAACCAACAATGCCATTTCATTTCACAGCCATCAGATTGGCAGCAATTTATCTTTGAAGGTTGAAGATGAACACAGCCAGTAATTCCACATTAAGGTAAGCACCACCAGACACACTCTTCTGTACGTGTACCATGAGATACCTACTAGAATGTTCACAAAAGCCTTGTTCAGAATAGTGAAACAGTGAAGGAAAACAAAAGTGGATACTGCCTTGGATTATCCTATCTAATAAAAGATAAAAAGGGTAATTGACCATACCTTCACTACGCTTCCCATTGGCTAATCAGGGTGATATGCAAATTAACCGCCAACCAAGATGGCGGCCAGCAGCCACGCAGCTGAAGCGAGCAGGAGGCTTGCTTGCTCCAGTGATGGAGGAAGCCAAGGTTCCCTGCCTGCTGTGGCCGGCTCTAAGCTCCGAAAGCAACAAAGTTTCAATTATAGAAGCTAAACAAACCCCAGATACCTGCTTTCAGCCGGCGGTGGACACAGAGCTGGAACCGGCTCTCAGCTCCAGTGACAACAACGAAGTTTCAATTATAGAAGGTAAATAAAT
>NW_005353967.1:11310875-11328867 GCF_000412655.1 Myotis brandtii
CACCGCTGGCGAGCGCAGTGGTGGTGGTGGGAGCCTCTCCCATTTCTGCAGCAGTGCTAATGAGTGGCAAGCCAAGTGGTAAGGAGCGAGCAGGTGGGTGGTTAGGAGCGATCTGAGGTGTCCCAGATTGCGAGAGGGCGCAGGCTGGACTGAGGAACACCCCGCCTCCCCCCCCCCCCCCCCGAACACCCCGCCTCCCCCCCGCACGAATTTCGTGCATCGGGCCTCTAGTATTTCAATAATGGGCTGTACTGCAATTAGGTACATGAACTGAAGCTACCTATATCAATATAAATTTCATTCAAGAACAATGTTGAGCAAAAAGTGTCATTGCAAAAAGATATATTCAGGTTACCATATATATTCAAAGCAATACTATGTATCTTGGATCTATACATATTAATAAAAGTGTAAAATATCCACAGGAAAATGGACACCATATTCAGGACTGTGGAGAGGGAGAATGGAGAATGGGGTCTGGGAGAGATACTTGGGGGTCTTCAACTATAACTGCAATCTTTTTTTTTTTCTTTAAAAACTCAATGCAAATAAGGAAAATGTGAAAAGACTTTCTTTTTTTTGGGGGGGGAGGGCGGTGTCAAATGATCTTTACTTGGAATTTTTTCCTGTGTAGTTCTTAACTAACTGGGCAACCCACTGCACCACTGCTATGTCCTGAGGCTGGCAGGTTGGTGGCCATCAACACTGCAGCCCACAGACCGGGCAGTCCTCAGCATCTCTTTATGGTTCCAGAGAGTTCTCTAGCTAAAGATCGGTGCTGCCTCAGTCAGGCAATGTTGACGATCTCATAAAAAATATTTCCCTTGAGCTCAATGGTGTGTTTGTTTGTTTTTGCCAAGTCATTGCACTTGCCGTTCTTCCTACCTAGAGCATTCTTATCCTACTACCCATATTGCTGGTGCCAGCACTTCCCTCAGATCTTTGCTTAAACATCGCCTTCCCAATGATGAGATCCCTGACTACCCTACTGAAAAGAGCAGCACATGCCCCACCCCCACCCAGGTTCTCCCAATCACTTTCCCTGTTTTGTCTCGTTATCACCATGTGACCGCCCACATATTTTCTCATATATTGTGTTTGCTTCCTATTTCCCTCTATATTTTCTCATATATTGTGTTTGCTTTCTATTTCCCTCTATATTTTTGTCTGTCTTATTCACTACCATATCCCAGTCCCTACATCTATGCCTAACACATAGTAGCTGCTCAATAAGTATTCGTTGAAAATGGATAAATTAACTAATAGTGACAGAAAGCAGGTCATGGTTGCCGTGGGCTGGTGAGTCCAGGGAATTGGCTGGGAAAGGGTCCAAGGAACATGTTCTATATCTGGATTATGTGTTTGATTACACCGGTGTATACATTTGTTAAAACTCATTGTCAATATACACTTAAATAGGTACATCATACTGTATATAAATTATATCTCAATGAAGGGAATTTTTTTAAACTAACCATTTGCTTACGATCTCAGCATTTGCAAAGCAGTACATGTATAATTCAAACTCGGGTGTGTCTGAGTCCAAAGTCCCTCATCTTTGTATGAGATATGCCACCTCCCTAACCTCTGCCCCACCTCTTCACCAGAAGGCTCGGTCTCACTTGTTTTCAGATGTGAGACAAACAATACCTTTTCAGTCCTGTTTCTCCCACATTTTTAAGACCTTGGAAACATGAATCATATAGATGGTTAGACTGTGTGTGTCTCCCTCTGGGAGACATGGTATAGAACAAAAAATTAGAAATCCCCACAGCCTCTTTTCTAGGACAAGAGTCATTATCTCTCAGAGGCTCAGATTTCAAATCTAAAACCAGATACTTGACAGATACTCCATGATACTTAATGGTATGATGGTCACTTTTATTTGTCAACTTACTAGGCTATGCAGTACCTAGTTATTCAATCAGTGCCAAGTGTTTCTGTGAAGGTATGTTGTGGATGTGATAAACACCTGCAATCAGGTGACCTGAAGGAAAGGACATTATCCTCAATAATCTGGGTGAGCCTGATTCAATCAGTTTAAAGTTCTAAGAACAGAATTGAGGTTTCCCCAAAGAAAAAGAAATTCTGCCTGTGGACTGAAGTGTCCACTCCTTCCTGAGAATTTCCAGCCTACCTTGCAGGCTCTCTCATGGCCTGCCCTGTGGATTCCGGACCTGTCTCCCTAACCCCCAAACTGCATAAGCCAATTCTTTGCACTAAATCTCTCTTTTTCTCTGCATATGTGTGTCACATATATGAAAAGCATGCAGAAGTCCTGAAAAATGTCATTTCTTTCAACTGTTAGTGTCCTAATGGTAACCCCTGAGGCTAATTAGTTCCCAGGCATTCACATTGCTAAACTGGACTTAGGGTGTCTGCAGGGCTGAGCCCTGAATGATCATGGATATGTTGCCATCTCTTCCCTCTCCCTGCCTATGATGGAGTGGGCTTATTATTGATCTCTATATCCAAACTTAAGTCCTTCCTTATCCCTCTCACCCTTGCCCCTGGTTCACCTTTGACTGAGTCCCTAGTGGTACCACCTGAATTTCCTACTTCTGTGCCCAGTTTGCTTTATTGGAACCCTAGTGGTCACCATCTCTGGAATTGAAATGATTGTGTCCTTTGGACACTGCATGAATAGCTCTGCCTGTCCAGCTGGTTAGGCTTCTGCAGTCAACCCTGGCAGCCAAGCCCATCTTGCCATCCTACCTTGATGGGCAGATCTTAAACCTTCCCCACCTCACCAACTCCATGCAGCCCCAGCGGAGCATCAGGCTTCCAAGTCCCATGGCACAACCTATAAAAGATGATTAGAAGACCAATTCCAGTTAACTATGAGTGGCTCAGCCACAGAGAATAAGGGCTTTTCCAAAAGCAAGTAAGACCCAATTTTCCAAAACTGAGACAGGAAATATTCAGTGTGTGTGTGTACACGCTGAACTTTGTGACTGATTATTTTCAGAAATTAAATTCTTTGTCAGCTAGCTGTTTTGCTATGTTATCCATAGTTCTTAACCATTCTGTACGTGAAGCTAATTGCAGTATATGCTAAATTCTGTAAACTTACATATCCAGAGTGCTTAGCAAATATTGAGTTTTTAAAAACTACTCATTTTAGTATAGTCGGTGTGGCTCAGTGGTTGAGCATTGACCTATGAACCAGGAGGTCACGTTTCAATTCCCCATAGGGGCACATGCCTGGGTTGCAGGCTCCATCCCCTCTAGGGGGTGTGCAGGAGACAGCCAGTCAATGACTCTCTCTCAACACTGATGTTTCTATCTCTTTCTCTCCCTCTTCATTCCTCTCTGAAATCAATAAAAATATATTTTAAAAAATGAAAAGTTAAAAAAAATATTCATGTTAGTCATGAATTTCAACTTCCTTCACCACAAAAACCTTACATCCAAGTTGTGAACAAGAATGACTAACTTGAGATTCTTTTTCTTTCCTCACTTCTCCCCTGATGATACTTAAAGCAGTGGTTGAAAACAACAAAAAAGGAGAGGTCTTCATTATTTCTAAATTTAATGGTAGAGATTTCTACACCCAATGACTGTATTCTTGGCCAGACCACTTAATGTCCTTGAACTTCATTGAAAAATGAAGGCAACTAGGCTGATATTTTTCAAAGACCCTTTTACCTCTAAAGTCCCATCCATGAGCCTATGTGCTCTGCCCTTGAAAAATCAAAGCCGTGTTTGCTATGCCCATTCACCTAAGGAAGGAGGAAGAGGCCAGGCCCTCTGAAGTCCTGGTGGCATGGGGCTCTCCTAAGCTCCACAGGCAGCTGGTAGTGGGTTAATCAGTAAAAATGTGGCCAGTGCAACATGAGAGCCCCTTGCATATAACAACACAATAATGCCCTTCCTTTCTCTTTCTAGAACAAAGAGGGATTTCAACTAAAGAAGAAAGGCACTTTGGGCAGTGAAAAGGAGGAGGTGGGACAGTGTTTGTTTTATTTTTCTCCTTGGTGGTGGGAGGGAAATGGTCAGAGAATGGAAGATGCCATGAGGTAGATGGCTTATTGTCCATTTACATATCCTCTTTGGAGAACTGCATATTCAAGTGTTTTTGTCCATTAAAAAAATAATAATGCGTCCTTGTGCAGCGGCCATGCTAATCTTTTCTGTGTCATTCTAATTCTGGTATTATGTGCTGCCAAAGTGACAACGCTTTGTCTATTTTTTTAATTGGGTTGTTTGTGGTTTTGTTGTTGAGTTGTAGATCTTTATGTATTCTGGATATTAATTGCTTATTATATATATGATTTACAAATATTTTCTCCTGAAACAATTGTTTTTAAGTTGGTGTGTTTTAATTTTTTCAAGCCAGAGCACACATAATTTATGACTTAAGTGATACATGCTTATGCTATATTTTTAAAAAACATTAAAAAAACTAAAAATCACTTGGAACTGCACAGTCCAGGGGTAAAAACATTATTTTGCTATACATCCTTATAGGCTTTTTCCTATGCATGTAGAAAACTTTTTACAACCCAGACTCTACATGCTATTTTATAACCTTTCCTTTACAATAGACATATGTATAGTTGTCCCTCCATATCCAGAGGTACCACATCTGTGGATTCAACCAACTGTAGATCAAAAATATTTGGGGGAGCCGTAACCGGTTTGGCTCAGTGGATAGACTGAAAGGTCCCAGGTTCGATTCCGGTCAAGGGCATGTACGTTGGTTGCGGGCACATCCCCAATAGGAGGTGTGCAGGAGGCGGCTGATTGATGTTTCTCTCTCATCGATGTTTCTGGCTCTCTATCTCTCTCCCTTCCTCTCTGTAAAAAATCATGTGTTGTGGACCTGTACTATGTAGTTAGGCCTATGATGGTTGCATCTGTACTGAACATGTACAGACTTTTTTTCCTGTCATTATTTCCAAAATACAGTATAACTATTTACATGACATTTACATTATATTAGGCATTATAAGTAATCTGGAGGTGACCAAGTATATGGTAGGACATGTGTAGGTTCTATGCACATACTACGCCATTTTTTTATAAATGGGACTTGAGCATTCAAGGATTTTGTATCCGAAGGAGGTCCTGGAACCAATCCCCTGGATACCAAGGGACCATTGTATATATGGCTATTCTAATTCACCACAAAATACTTCAGTGAATAGATATACCATATTGCCTGAGGGGAGAGGGGCTGGGGGACTCGGTGAAAAAGGTAAAGGGATTAAGAAGTACAAATTAATAGATACAAAATAGTCACAGGAATGTAAAGTACAGCATAGGGAATATAGTCAATAATCTATACTAATAAAAGGGTGATATGCTAATTAGACGGGGTCAACCAGCCATCTTCTGGACATCTGACTTCCTTCCAGACAAAGCCATGGTGGTGGGGGCCAAGGCAGAGGCAGTTGGCGCCGATCAGGCCAGCAGGAGAGGGTAGTTGGGGCAAGATCAGGCTGGCAGGGGATTAGGGGTGATCAGGCCGGCAGGGGAGGGCCGTTGGGGGCATTAGGCAGGCAGGCAGGTGAGTGGTTAGGAGCCAGTGGTCCTGGATTACGAGAGGGATGTCTGACTGCCAGTTTAGGCCCCATCCCACCGTGGGAGCGGGCCTAAACTGGCAGTTGGACATCTCCTGAGGGGTCCCATATTGGAGAGGGTGCAGGCCGGGCTGAGGGACACCCCCCACCCCCATGCACGAATTTCATGCACCAGGCCTCTAGTATTGTAATAACTCTGTATGGTGCCAGATGGATACTTGAAATGTCAGGGGATCACATTGTAAAGTATATTATTATCTAACGACTATGCTGTATTCCTGAAACTAATTAAAATAATATTGAATGTCAACTGTAATTGAAAAATAAATTTTTTTTAAAAAGTAAATAAGGGAGAGAAGTAGATTGGGGAATGGGGTGGCGAGAAGACCACTTAGAAGGTCCATAGGAATAAACTAAGGTAATTCTAGTTCTTTTCATTTTTAGAACTCAGGTTCTGATTAACTTAAAGGGCAATAACCCAGTTTGAAAAATAAAAGTTGACTGATTAAATTGTAAAAAAAATATAGATACGCTATAATGTATTTAATCAGTATACTAGCAATAAAATATTTTGGTGGTTTCCAACTCCTCCTTATTATAAACAATGCTTCATGGAGGCCCTTTATGTCTTTGCATATTTGTCCAATTCGTTTACTGGGATAAATTCCCAGAAGTTGAATTTCTGGGCCAAAGGATATTCATATTTAAATTTTTTATATCCTCTGTATTGCCAATTACCTTCCAGAAAGGCTGGACCAATTTCTACTCTTACTGTGTATGAGAGTGCCCATTGTCCCGCCCCCTTGCCAAGTTGGCATGCTTTCAACAATGGTAAAAATAGGTTCTTGTCTGCTTTTCTCCCATGAATCCTGCCAAAGTGCATGATGTGAAACTAAATGAGAGGAATATAAAGTTGACAGATGGGAGGTATTTTGGTCACTGTAATGTTTTATCTAAAGCACACAATTTTCCCCTCAGAGCAAATGTGATAGATAAGGCCATTTCATTTTTTACTACAAGTTCTAGGAAGTAATTTCCTAAGTGGATGGATTCCTTAGAGAGAGAATGTCTCTGAGGACGTAGAAATTATTCAAACCAAATGTGTGTTGTGTTGATAGTGGATATACATTTTTTTCTTACATAACAGTATGCATCTTTTTTTTTAAGATGTAGTGTTTTACTCTATATTCTCCAAAGTGTCCTAGCACAGCCTTTTCTGAATATACTCACTTATTTGTCTGAAGTTCTCACAAAGGAATTTTTCCCCAAAACTTATTTTATGTTCTTTATTTTTAAATTTAGGTATAATTTGTATTCAGTGTGAATACGTTTTTCTCTTTAAAATCAGATTACAAATAAATGCAACTTTAAAAAATATATATATTTTTAATTGATTTTGGAGAGAAAGGTAGAGGGAGAGATAGAAACATCAATGATGATAGAGAATCATTGATTGGCTGCCTTCTACACAACCCTCCCCTGGGGATCGAGCCCACAACCTGAGCATGTGCCCTGACCTGGAATTGAACCGTGACCTCCTGGTTCATAGGTTGATGCTCAACCACTGAGCCACGCCTGCTGGGGTAAACGTGCATCTCTTATGTGGGAGTTACTAGGGGGTCTGGTAAGAGCATCTAGACTCAGAGGAGAGGGGAATAAAAGCAGAATTCCTGAGAAAGCAGGGAGCAGAGCACCAGACAAGTGGCCCTCTTGTGTCTTGGCGCTTGATCCCATTGCGGTAGTTCAGCTTTCATTCTGGAGCACATGAAGGGCAAACCTTGATCATGAGCCTGGCTGAAGTTTTCCAGTGACCTTCTAGAAGACCATGCATGCTCACTGCCCATGAGTTTGGTATGGTTGTAGACCCTCTTTGGCTCTGGTCAGGATCCTAGAAGACTAAATGTACCTGAGTGAAAAAAATAATAAATAAATAATAAATAAATAAAACAAATCTAGACTGAGGTAAGGAGAGATTTTATTATATTGCAATGAGGAGTGGGGACTACCAATAAGGAGAATACTCTAATCATAGACCATAGATCTGCAAGCATCTCAAAGGGCAGGCAGATGAGGAGGAGTAAAGAAGGATGGGAAGAACCAGGTATGGTGGATTGGGATGAGTAGGTCGAATTAGGAGGCTAAGCAGGGAATGTTCCCCCTGAGGTCAGCAAGAGGTGGTGGTTAAGGAGGGGTTGTTCCTTGTTCTAAAACAGGCATACCTTGTTTCGTTACACCTCTCTTTATTCCATTTCACAGCTGTTGCTTTTTTTTTTTACAAATTGAAGACAACACCCTCCACCAGCAAAAAGATTATGACTCACTCTATTGACCTTATTACCATAGTCTGGACGTGAACCTGCAGTATCTCCAAGGTACCTCTATACTCAAAGATAGGCCAAGTTCCAGGACCAAGTGTTGGGGGGTGGAGAAGAAAAGTCTGACTGAAGTTTAACAAGTTAAGTTAGAGGGTCTTTTGTTCAGCTTGGTCAGTGGAACAAAAGATTCAGCTAATTATTTAGGAGATAAGGGAAATTTAGAGAGTTTGTGTCTGGTTGTCATAAGTAGACAAGGAATCAGCATGTCACATGGGTAAGATTCTTTGCAGTGAGACATTTCCTGGAACACAAAGGGTGAAGGGATATGTGAATGGAGGCAGGAGTATTCCAGTAGCACAGGGCTCAGGTAAATTTCAACATTGTCACCAATACCCTTTGTCACCCCATGTGGTGACAGAACACCCCTTATGGAGAATCCATTCACTTGGTTTGGTTGAGGTTGATCTTACCTCCCTCCTTATATGGATAGGCGTGTGGCAGGCCTTGCCCATGCCTTCCCAATTCAAGTATCTTCCTCTCTGTTTACTAGTAACGGTCCAGCAAAGGGTACATGATCCAAGCAGGACCAATTTGTCCGCTGAGATTTGATTACATGGATGCTGGAAAAGAGAGCCCTGGCATTGTTCAAGCCCCTGGGTCCAACCATGCCCAGCTTAGTTTTACCTCTAGACTTCCCAGGTATGTGAGTCAATAAATCCCCTTTTGCTTAACAAGTTGTTGTTGTTTTTCCCAGGGCCTTGGTTGCCTTGGAATGGTTGAAGGGCCCGAAAACCTCTGATGTGAAAGATTCCAGGTCCTGTTTTAATTCCAAGAGTGGGAATATTGGCTACAGACTTCAGGCTGTATTTCAAGCTTGAGTAATTCCATCTGCCCATTCTGAAAATTTTTACTGCAAGAATATTCGAGATTCTCAACTTCCTTCACTAGACTTCTAAGCATCATTAAATCTCCGTGATTGTTTTTTGCTAGTCAAAGGCAAGTCCTGAATTTGGTGGGGAAATCTGTTTCCCAATTCCAATTTTATTTATTTTTATTGTTGTTATTTTGAGAGTACATTTATTAAAGCTGAGGACAATGAAATAAGGAAGGGGCTTGGACAGAAGAAGCGACAGGAGAGACTAGGTGGCACTGCTCTGGCTCCCTGAGAAATAAAAGTCACCATGAAAGGAGTGAGCCAAGGCGGGGCTGCTGTCAGCTCACTGGAGACTCAGAGAAAAGGGGCCTGTGGACAGGTTCAGGGGGTTAGTCAGGGATGAGCTGTTCCCCTGGTGGCAAGGTTCATGGGGTCCCTTAGAGTTTAGGAGATGCGTGCCTGTGGGGGCAGGGAAAGGGGCAGGAGTACTCCCAGAAGAAAGAGCAGGCCCTGGGTCCTTCCTTCTGAGGTTTAAGGGCTGGGAGTTTAGGGGAAGTCCTAGAGAAGGATCTCAATAGAATATTCATTAGCTTTTCCAGGTGTGTTCTTTTAGGGTTTTGGTTTCTACTTGTTGGTCAGCAGCAGGACAGGGGGTCATGAGTGATTGCAGCTGGTCCTGGCATCAACTGCCTGGTTTTGCTGCTTTTCTGGGCCTGGAGCTGAAATACAACTGAGGCCTAGAGGAAAGGCCTATCTCTAGTGAGGAAAGGCCAGGGGGTCTAAACCGCAGGACCAGTGATATGAAAGGCCAGGGGGTCTAAACCGCCTGTCAGCGATATGCCTGGGGAAGAAAGACCACCCTGGGGGCAAGGTCCAGCACCAGTTTTGCCAGGGGCTAGACTCCCAGGGCTCTCCACCCCGGTGACCTTCTGTATCTGGCTGTAAACTGCTTGGCCAGTTTGTTCAGCTATCTGTCTCAGTTTCCTCATTCCACTTGCCAAGGAATTTCCCTAGCTTCTTACTATCCTGCCTCAGCTAAACAGCACCAGAATGTTACCCAAGACTGGATCTCGGTTCAGCAACCTCAACTTTAGTTCTGGCTAAGAAACAATTCAGAGCTAAGACTCAAATATAAGCAAAAGATTATTTAGCCACAGAGGGTGAGGCTAAGTTGGTTGAGTGTAGCCCCATGCACTGAGGTTGGGGCATATGCCTGGTAGGAGGCGTGCAGAAGGCTGCCAATTTCTCTCATCAATGTTTCTCTCTCCCTCTTCCTTCCACTCTCTCTCTCTGAAAAAAAAAATCAATAAAAATGTGTATATATATATATATATATATCAAGAAACAAAGTTTAAAAAAAGTTTATTTAGAAAGTCACAAAGGTAGAAGAAGTGAGTCATGGAAGAAGTTAGCCAGCTGGGCTTCGTGGGATCAGGAAGCAAGTTACAGATGCAAAAGAGGGGCCCTTGCAACTTGGGAGAAACAAAGCAAGGATATACGTGGGGGGGAGGGGGGAATGAGAGGGGGAAAGGCTCAGGAGTGCTTCAGAGAGAGGGTGTGCTGGGGAAAGAATGGGGTGGGGAATGGCAATGCTTCACTCAAGAGCCTCCCCAATTCCAGTTTTAAAAAGAAATCCTAGTTTGTTTGGTTTTTTAAATGTGCTGCAATACCAGATACTCAAATGGTTTTCAAGTTCTATTTGGTAAGTTATATGGGCAATGGGTTACCATAGGGATGGAAGGACTTGCTTCTGCACTATTCAGGGAAAGTGCACAGCAAGGCATCGCAGAAGAAATACAGTGTGACATTAATATGAAGCATGCAGCTTTTGTTTACAATAGACATTTTTACTTAATAAGCAGATTGTTCTGATAAACTTTAAAAGTCTTAAAATAAAACAAGAAAGGGATTTTAAATGTTTTAATTATGAAGAAATAAATAGGAAGTGGCAGCTAATCTTCATAAGTAAACTTGAAAAAAAAAAAGTTAATTCAACAAATATTTCTGGCACGTCTGTGAAGTGCCAGGCACTGGATACAGCAGTGAACAGCACAGACAAAATCTCTGCCCTCTTAAAGCTTCTAGAAGGAAAATGTGCCAGGAAAAGAAAAATGACAAATGTCCAATAATAAACTTGTCTGGGTCCCTAGGCCAGGAGAGTCTCTAACCTGCTCTTGTTTAGCTATTCTCCGCCTATTAGAAATTGTCTATATGAAATGCTACAGTGCCCTGACCGGGAATCGAATCTCCTGGTTCAGAGGTCAATGCTCAACAACTGAGCCATACCGGTTGGGTGGTTCTTGACTTCTTAAAAGAAAGATTTCAATCAAGATACAAAGTGCAGTCCTGGCTGGTGTGTTCAGTGGTCAACACGCCCGCAGAAGGGTCAAGGTTCTAGTCCCAGTCAAGACACATACCTCTGTTGCAGTTTGCTCCCTAACCCTGGTGAGGAAGCAGCCAATCGTTGTTTCTCCCTCACATTGATATTTCTCTCTCTCTCTCTCTCTCTCTCTCTCCTCCCTCCCTTCCTTCCAGTCTCTGAAAAGCAATGAGGAAAAATATCTTTGGGTGAGGATTAACAAAAAGAAAAAATTTTTTTAAAACAAAACAAAGCAAAGCTAGCAAGAATTCATTGCCCACAGCAAAAACACACTTAGGACAGTGAACCCAGAAAGGACATAGAAGAAGCAACAGGAAAGCCTAGGCTTGGCTGCTTTGGCTGACTGAGAAGTCAGAGGAAAGGGGGCCTTGGAGACAGGTTCAGGGGTTAGCCCGGGGATTAGTTGCCACTGCCCATTGCTCCCCTGGTTGCAGCCTCATGGGGTCCCTTAGAGAGAAGCGGGGAGGGAATGGCATGGTGAGTGCCCCAGGGGGAGAGCTCCTGTTGAGGGTATTTATCTCTCTGTTGCAGGTGGGAATCTTAGGGGCGGTCTCAGGGGAGGGTCTACACAGAATATTCATCAGCTTTCCAGGTGTGCTCTTTCAGGATCATGGTCTCCACTGATTGGTCAGCTCCAGGTTAGGGAGTCATTAGTCAATGCAGCTGGTCCTGCGGCAGCCATAGCTCACGTGTCTGGTTTTGCTGCTTCTCTGGGCCTGGAGCTGAAATACAACTGAGACCTAGATGCTATCCCTAGGTAAGGAAAGGTCAAAGGGCTAAGAAATGTCAGGGGGTCCAAACCACAGGAAGGAAAGGTTACCCTGGGGTCGAGGTTCTTGTTTCCCCAGTTTGCCCCTTGCTGGTCATCCAGGGCTTTCTGCCCTGGTGAATTTCTGTACTTGGTCCATCGTCCTTGCTCTGCTCATGTCTGTTTAACTGCCAATAACATTTTCAGTTTTTGTCTATTATAAGAAAAGCTACTATGAAAATTCTTGTACATGTTTTTTGCTGGACATATGCATTTCTTTCTCTTTGATCTATGCCAAGGAGTGGAATTGCTGGGTTATAGAGCAGACATAGCTTTAGCTTTAATCAAATTATTGATATGTCTACAAGGTTCTGAATTCCAAGGGCACAAAAAGTATAGAGTGAAAGTCTGTCTCCCACCCCCCAGTTACACAGTTCTCTTTCCCAAAGACAACAGATGTTACCAGTTCCTTGTGTATTCCTCCAGAAACACTGCATATTAAAAAAAAAGCATTTATATGAATAGTGTCCTGTTTTACACCAAAGCTACAACACAATGCAAACTCTCTTGTCAACAGCTGTGAATTAATCAGCCCCGGATGGAAGGGTTAAGGTATTTCAGAAAGAGGCAATAATTTCTGCCAAGAGGACTGTAAAAATGCAGTTAGGTAATTCAGATAGTTGGATGTGATGGCGTGAAGCCTGTGAGCATACAGGAGCTGGTGAGAGATGGTGCAAAAATGATACCCAGAGGTCAGATCCTGAAAGGCTTTGAATGCCATGCACAGAAGTTTGGATGTTATCCTGAAAGAAACAGGGAACCATTGAATGGCTTGGGCTTGACGGGGTTAGGGTGGGGTGAGGGGGGAGTGAAGGGGGGTTGGAGGTGAGGTGGGGTGTGACAGGATTGGGTTTGTAGTTTTAAAGATCACCGTGGCAGATTAAGGGGAGGAGGAGAGACCAGTGGGTGAAAAACTATTAGTCCAAACAGCAATCAATGTAGCAATATGAAACTGGTGAAGGAAATAATTAGGACTTGACTATGAAATGTAAAGAGTGAGGAAGAGTTGAGAGATATGGTGTGTAGAATATATAACTATTTTTTAAAGGGGAAGATAAAGAATTCAGTTCAGACATTCTGTCTGAGGCCTGGTGTAACACCTAAATGTAATTTTAATCAGTGCCAATTCCAAGTTTCCTGAGGTAATGACAGTCCATATTGATGTAGGTAATTAAAGTTGATCTGGATGATTCCTAGACCTCCAGAAAGTTCCTAAGCCTTCCTAATTCCTAAGGCACCCTTGGGAAAATTAGGCCCCCAGATAGGCAGAATATTGTCTAGTCTGAGTCTCACATCTTTTTCTCTCAGCAGAGTACAGGAGGAGATTAATGGCCAAAATGGAAACAGCAAGGTAGAGTGGTGAGAGAGTAAAAAAGGGGTTGAATAATTTGAAGCAGAGATAGTTGATCTTTGGATGATTAGAGTTTTTAGAGAACTATGAGCTTATTTGTTTTTTATATATAACATTACCCCAAAAGTGGGAAAATAAAGGAATCAGGGGAAATTATTTATAATCAAGTCACTTCAATAATGCAACCACTATAAGCATTCTGAAATACTATACTCCCTCCCATTTCTTTCCTAGCCTACTTTTCACATGGCTATATTTCAATGTAATCATCAGTAGAACAAAATATATAGTGGTATCCTAGTGGCATAAGATAATTTTTTATTTAAATTTTTTATTTATTGATTTGAAAGAGAGAAGGAGAGAGAGAGAGAGAGAGAGAAAGAGAGAGAAACAGTGATTTGTAGTTCCACTTATTTATGTATTCATTGGTTGTTTCTTGTATGTGCCCTAACCAGGAATCAAACCTTCAACCTTGGCATATAGGGACAACACTAACCAACTCAGCTACCTAATCAGGGCCATGAGATAATTTTTTAAATGGTCTTATAGTACATTGACTACAAAGTAAATTCATTGTCCTCTTTGTGTGTGTCATATTCCATTGAGTCAGCTCCAACTCTTGGCGCCCCTAAGAATGAGTGACATCCACAACATCCTGTCCACAACAGCCCTGCTCAGCTCCTATAGACTCATGTCTGTAACTTCTTTTATGGAGTCAATCCATCTGATATTGGGTTTCCCACTTCCTGTTGATTTCTGTTGTACAGCATATTGTCTTTTCCAAAGAACCCTGCTTTCTCATGATGTGCTTAACATAGGACAATTCCAGTTTTGTCATTTTTGCCTCCAGTGATGTTAATTTGCATTTAGACTCACTTCTTTGTCCTTCTAACAGTATCTTAAAGCTCTCCTCCAACACCATATTTCAAATGAATCTTTTTTTTTTCCCCTCTCAGCCTTCTTCACATGCATCCATAGTGATTGCGAATACAAGGGTATAGATAATTTTAGCCTTGGTCTCTAAAGACACCTCTTTACTCTCAGTCTTCTTTCCTAAGTCTTCCATTGCTTCGAAGTCTTAGCCTTCTCTTGATTTATTGGCTAATGTCTCCATTTGAATCAGTGACTGAACCAAAGTAAGCAAAATCTTTAACAATTTCAGTGTCTTCATTGTCTATTTCTTCTATAGTTGTGATTTTTGTTGTCTTCTTTAAAAAAAAAATTTTTTTATTCTTAATGTTCAAATGCCGTTCTGCTTTAGCAGTTCCTTCTTTCACTTTCATCAGAAGTCGTTTCAAACCATTGCTGCTTTGTGCCAGTAAGATGGTGTCATCTGCATATCTTAAATTATTGGTATTTCTTCTACCAATTTTCACTCTTCCTTCTTTTGAGTCTAGCCCACCTTTTCATATATGTTCTGTGTACATGTTAAACAAATGATGAGATAAAATGTGCTCTTGTCTGACCTTTGCCTTTAGGAAGCCATTGTCTCTCCTTATTCTGTCTGACAGTGGGTTCCTATCCACAATACAGGTTGCACCTCAGGACAATTAAGTGCTGAGGCACACCCATTTCTTTCCGAGCAACCCATAGCTTTTCATGTTCCACACAGTCAAAGGCTTTACTGCAGTCTATAAAACAGGCTAGCCTTCTGAAATCCTTTGGAGCACTCCAGGATCCAGCAAATGTTCACAATTAGATCTCGAGCGTCTCTTCCTTTTCTGAATCCAGCTTGAACATCTGGCATTTCTTGCTCCATGTAAGGCATAAGCTTTGTTGCATCATCTTGAGCATCACTTTACTTGTGTGGAAAATTAGAGCAATTGTCCTACAGTTACTACGCTTCTTGGTATTTCCTTTCTTAAAGATTGCGATGTATATTGAATGTTTCCATTCTGTAGGGCATTGTTGTTTTCCATATTTGTTGACATGTGCTTGTTAGTATTTTGACAGATTTAGTCTCTGTGGCTTGAAATAATTCTATTGGTATCCCATTTACCCTGGTGATTTATCCACCCCCCCCAGTATTTTCAGGGAAGCTTTCACTTTGCTTTCTAGAATTACAGGTTCTTCCTTATTACTATCAAAGGTATCTGCCATCCTTTTTTCTCTCCTATATATATATTTTTTCAGTAAACCTTCCTTTTATTTTCTCCTGGTCAAATATTGTACTTTGTTGGTCAATCAGCATTCCTAGTCCAGGTTTGGGTTTCCCTTTTATTTCTTGAATCTTCTGGTAGAAATCTCTGATTTTCATTTTTTGTTGTTCTCGTTTATCTCTTATGTTGACTATTGTAATAGTTCTCTTTATCTCTATGTGATAGTTGTTGAAAATTGTGGTTAGAATTCTAACCTTGCTTTTGTTACTTTTAACTTTTGCTTCTCACCTGCCTTTAATAATTCTTAAATGTTTCTTTTGTCATCCATCTCAATTTTTCTTTTGTTTTTACTTCTGGCATTGTCTTTTTGCATTCTTCCTTAATAATATTGCTAGTATCAGTCTACAGTTCTTCTGTCTTTTGGTCAATTAAATTTCACAGTGCAAATCTGTTTTTTATGTGGACTTTAAACTCATCAGGAATGTTATTTACATTATATTTTGGCACTTTGATTCTTTTAGTGCTTTTCTTCAGCTTTACTCTAATATTTGATAGTAACAGTTTATGTTCAGTACCACAGTCTGCTTCTACTCTCGTTTTGGAAGAAAGAATGCAGCTTCTCTATCTTCTGCTTTCAATTATATAGTCGATTTGGTTTCTATATTGGTCATCTGGTGATGCCCATGTATACAGTCTTCTCCTTCCTCTGATATAAATTGTTATTTTCTTCAAGGAAATCAAAGGAAATGTGAGCATATGTTCCAGGTACTTAATATATAAACAGGAAGTAACATAGACCTTGAGACATTCTGGCTTATTAGCACTGAAACGAAAACCTCAATTATTTTTTAAATTAGTAAGAACTTTTTTCTTATTTATATAGATTATAAGGCATGTACGTATGAAAAGTACATTGGGCTTAGAATATAGCCCTCGCTTTGGCATTAACTGTGTGGTCTTGGATTTATTTTAACCTCTATATTAAATTAATTCAGAGTCCACCTCGTGGCTGTCAGTGAACACTTCAATGTGACCTCGTTTGTCTGTGCCTGGTCTATGCCCACCCCTGGAACTGGGGGTGAGATCAGCCCTCTCCAAAGAGAAAGATCATGATTCGGGAGGAGTCCCAAAGAAAAGTCCATGGCAATGGGTTGTTACCAGAAGAGGAAATGGATTCTGGGCAGGGAAAAACATTAGATGTCCATCACATCCCACTGTGATCTTAGTTTCTTTATCTATAAAATGACAGGGTTGGTATAAAATTTTGTTCCTTAGTCTTCTTAGGGCAGTCCTCACATGATTGAAAATAAAGTATTGCCTGAGTTAAAGTGGGAGAAAAACGGTGTTCTTCTCTTGGAGTACTAATTTGTGATATCCATTCTTTGTGACTTCAGGGCAGTCTCATGAGTTCAGACCAAGAGGTTTAAAACAGGTTCCAGAGTGACTTTCCTGTTTTTGTGAGCTGTCTGTGTATACTTCCTGTAGAGAGACTGTCATATAAATAGCAACATACGCCCTGAAACAACATACTTCTTTGACCCCATCACTGTTTTTATCTTTGGAAAGGCTATGATGTGTTGTTGGGTGTTAAGAATAGTTACTCCTCAGTGTGCAGTTGCCAAACTGAATTTATTTTTACACAAACCAGATAGGGTCTGACTAATACAATAACTTCCCAAAATTCAAGTTTTTCACAGCATGTCTTCTTATTCTACAACTCTGGGGGTGGGCTAGATTCAAAGGAATGTACAAACATGCTTTCGCATAATTTTGCATCAATAGCTGCTTTCTCTCCGATCTCTACTTCAGTGATTATTTTTCATGGACCTGGCTTTCACAAGATAATTGTGACATTACCTGTAAATTATATAATTACACAGAGATAATGTCTATTGAAACATTTCCTGCTCTAAAATTCTAACAGCAAATTTGTCTATGTTATCATCATTAGCAAACTGGAATGACAACAACAACAACAACAATAATAATATTGGCTCCCTATCTCAGAAAGTTGTTGGACTCAAGACAATGAGATAATGCATGTAAATTACTTGGCACGGTGTCTGGCACAGACCAAGTGGTTATAAATGTTAGCTATCATGATTATTTGTAAAAAGAATAAAATACCGCCCTACCCAGTTTGGCTCAGTGGATAGAGCGTTGGCCTGTGGAATGAAGGGTCCCGGGTTCGATTCTGGTCAAGGGCACATGCATGGGCTATAGGCTAGACCCCCAGTAGGGGTTGTGCAGGAGGCAGCCAATCAGTGATTCTCTCTTAACATTGATGTTTCTATCTCTCTCTCCCTCTCCCTTCTTCTCTGAAATCACAATATATATTAATAATAACAGCATGATGTGCTAATTAGACCGGACAGCCAAATGACCTTCCGGATGTCCTTCCAGATGAAGCCAAGGCAGCGAGGGCCGAAGCAGAGGTGGTTAGGGGGATCAGGCAGGCAGGTGAGTGGTTAGGAGTGATCAGGCAGGCAGGCGAGTGGTTAGGGGCAATCAGGCCGGCAGGCAGGTGACCAGTTAGGAGCCAGTGGTCCCGGATTGCGAGAGGGATGTCCGACTGCTGGTTTAGGCCCTATCCCGCAGGGATCAGGATTGGGTCTAACCGGCAGTCGGACATCCCCTGAG
>NW_005353967.1:11328912-11340841 GCF_000412655.1 Myotis brandtii
GCACCGGGCCTCTAATGTATATATATATATATATATGAATAAAATACCTACCATAAAGGATTATTCTGAGGATCAACAGAGGTAACAGAGATGAGCATATAAAGTGTTTAACATAGTGCTTGGAACATCAGAAACATTTAGAAATAGTTTTCTGCTTTGCTATTAGTAGAAGAACCTTGTGTTTTTTTAAGGACTAGTAGTATTTTTAAGGTCAATGGCTAGCAATATTTACTTTACTCATGAATGAAAAAATTCTAGGTAAAATACCAGTTTTACTGCTATTTATTAGTTTAGCCCTATTTTGAGTCAGCTGAATAGTGTTATAGTTAATTATATATAACACATTATATTAAAAGCACATCCCAGCTCTGCCATTTACCAGCTATTCTATCTTGGGCAAATTTCTAAATTTTCTAAACCTTCATTTTCTTATCTGTAAAAGGGCTATATTAATATTTATCTTACTTCATATGACTATAATAAAAGATCACATGAGATTGGGTTAATTAAAGAACTTTGCAAAAGATCAGAAGGAGAAGAATATAAATTATTTTCTTGATTTATTGTGAATCCACTAAATGCCAAGTCTAAGCTTTATTTATAGTATTTTACTTAATCCTCACAATAACCTCAAGAAGTAGGTACTTTTAAAAAATATATATTTTATTAATTTTTTTACAGAGAGGAAGGGGAAGGGATAGAGAGTTAGAAACATCGATGAGAAAGAAACATCGATCAGCTGCCTCCTGCACACCTCCTACTGGGGATGTGCCCACAACCATGGTACATGCCCTTGACAGGAATCAAACCTGGGACCCTTCAGTCTGCAGGCCGATGCTCTGTCCACTGAGCCAAACCAGTTAGGGCAGTGGGTACTATTTTTATGTTTGTTTTTACAAGTGGGGATACTAATTTAAAAATTGAAAATACAAAGGAGGAGACCAACAAACATCTATTCAGACTCCAGGTTACTTTTAATCTGTCTGTAAATGCAAGGTGTTAATATTATTTTGCATGGTCATAAACTAAAGAACTTTTTATGACCTGGTGGTAGAGAAAGCACATCCAGGTGACTATCTCAAAGAGTCATTTACTGACATGTTTCACACATTTCTAATGTGTTTAAAGGAACAGTGCTAAATAAAAATAATCACTATCTCCTACAAACATGTATAAAAAAGTGATAATTTCCTAGGAAGATGTAGACTGGTTCATTTTCCAAGTAGGAGCCAGGCCAACAAGTGCCTCTTTTTATTACAGAAGCTGTCCATTTGACAGGCATAGGACTTCACAAGGAAAACAGAGAAATCCTTTCTTCCAAAGAGATTCTGACTCATATTTGGGACAAATAGAACGGGATCTGGTACAGCTAGCTGCTGCTCACTCCTAAAAGAGCATTTGAACTTGATGAGAAGAGAGGAGTATAGTCACGCATGCAACCATAAGTGCTGATGAATTGATTTAGTTCTTGGATTAAAATCTTTTTACGTTTCACTACATCCATGGTCCTAGCCAAAAACAATTATTTTTCTTTAGACTATAATTCTTATAAATGTTTTATAAATAAACATTTTAAAAGTGCAATTAGCTCAGCTTTCATACTGTGAGACCCTTGGAGTCTTTGAAAGTAGATGCTGAGAAACTTGTGCTGTAGGTGTGAGTTGGGCTTTGCTGCTCATTAGACTGAATTTTGAACAATAAAATGGCCTCAATTGCAATAATTGCTCTATTATATTAGCTGTCAATCTATACTTACCCACCAGAAAACCAAGACTGTTGATTCTTCGTGAGGTAGAGCCAGTAGCAAGCTGGAACCAGCTACAGAGCTGGATTTTGAGTGCTGATTATTAAACCTTGAAAGGCTAGATAGAAGCTGCTATGATGGGAGTATTTACACCACCGAAACTGACAAATCCTGCAAATCAGCCCCCCTTACACTTGGCACCTGTCCCACAGAGATGGTTTAGCACCACACTGCTGGGTAGAGCCATCCATCCTGTTTGCAGTGAGATGTCAGGAAATCACTCCCAGGCCTGATGCTGCTGCCAGTGATCAGCAATCGGCTTCCCATAAAACCTAGAAAGTTACCAACCTAGACAAATGTGAAACTCAGAACACCAACAGTTAGAGCTGTTTCCGTCTCTGAAGGGCAGAGGTGTCACCTGCTGCTTAGCAATGGCAGGTGGACATGCAGCACCAAAATATCTTTAGTTCAGTGGAAAGTGGGTGACTCATTCTTCCGGTCAGCAAAGTTGAGGGGGGGGACACATTCATCCCTCCCACATGATGGGGTTTTCCTTTTAATATCATGAATCACAATGACTATGTATGAAGATTATGCAGCAACAACATGGGAGAAATTAGATCTCACACTGTTGAAATACCTGAAGAACAATTCTCCATTGGACTATCAGTGGTCGGCAAACTCATTAGTCAACAGAGCCAAATATCAACAGTACAACGATTGAAATTTCTTTTGAGAGCCAAATTTTTTAAACTTAAACTATATAGGTAGGTACATTGTTATTAACTTAATTAGGGTACTCCTAAGGCTTAGGAAGAGCCACACTCAAGGGGCCAAAGAGCCGCATGTGGCTCACAAGCCGCAGTTTGCCGACCACAGGACTAGGTCATTCATTATTCTACTAACGTTGCCTTGTGTAAATACTGCCTTCCCTGTATGTCAGCCAGGCCAGAGCTGTTCTAACTTGTCCGTTTCCTCTTCCAGGGAATGTTTGGAGAACCAGGTTTGTTTATTCTGTTTGTTTTCTGCAGATTTACCGGGCCTCTACCTAATTCACCTGAGGCCTACCATAATGTCTGACTAAAGCCCATGAATACTTATGTTTCTTAATCTTGTGACTCAAGGTATAGAAATGAAGGTAAGCCCTGGAATACAATCCAGTGTCTTTGCCAAGAGAAGAAATATGAATTTCTTCAGACTATTACTATGCAGTGCCTGGTTTGAATCCAGTGAGATCTCCCCCAAATGTGGAACTCATATCATACTTTCAAGAGAGCCTCAGAAATAGAAAGCTGTATCACGCATCTTTATGACGAGTGGGCAGAGACTTCGGAAGCTTTTCAAATTAACATTTAAAGAAGAAATCCTCGATCATGGCTCACATGAGAATCACCTCAGGGGCTTAAAAAAAATCTCAGCGCTCAGGCTCAGATCAATTAAATGAGAATTTGGGGCATGAGATCCAAACATTGATAGTTTTTAAACTTCTCTGATGATTTTAGTGTGAACCAAGGTTTGAGAACCATTGACTTAAAGCACTGGATTTTCTGCCAAATGAGATTTATTCTGTTTAGTCACCTTCCTAGTATGTTAGAAATCTTTTTTTTTTTTTGTATCTGGTTATTCCCAGTTGTTGGCCTTACAACTTTAAAAAGGCAATGAATCATGCATTAAGAACAATGATCTGGAATGGCCCAGCTACCTAACATACCACAGCTATGATCGTGTCACATCCTTGCTCAAAAAGCTTCTTTGTTGATAAGATCTGGTACTGCTGAAGGTGCAGAGCAAAAAACATTCAAACACCTTCTTTGACAACATAAATGTATATAAATTTTCCAGAGGACAGTTTGAAAATATATATCAAATATTAATGTGCCTCTATCCAGCAATTCCACACTTAGGAATTTAGCCTAAAGAAATAATTGGGCAAGTGTCAGGAGATAATCCTACAAAGATATTTATTGCAACATTGGTTATGTTAACATATTTTCCAGATTCTTTCATTTTAGTACATACAAGCTTTGAAATGCTTGAGTGCTTAAGGCTGTTCAAAAAGTCTTCATAGCGTGCATGAACATGCAGAGGTGTTCATAATACATTACTGAATGGAAACAAACAAACAAACAAACAAGCAATGGCCCCAAAACATGTATAGTATAATTCCACTTACATTAAAAAAAATCTATATTTTTATGAATTTTTAAAACTTGGAAAGTGGGAACCAAACAATTAACACTGATTATTTCTAGGGAGTAATATTATGGTATAGTGGGAAAGAGGAGAACGTTTGCCATCTTTCAATACTTCTGTATTGTTTGAATTTTTAAATATGACATATGTTACTATTATAGTGTAAAGATGTGTTAAATCATTTTTGACTTACCATTTTCTGTGGAATAAAGTCTAACCGTGTTAGCTTTTATACCTAAAGCACTCAACAATTGGTCTCCAAACCACTTTTGCCAGTCTTTTAGAAATGTTGGTTGATAGAATTGAGGTTTACCTTTACTCTCCTACTTATACTAACTGTGCCCAACTGTTCTCACCAAATTTGCTTTGGTATTTTCGACCTTTGGGAGTGCCCCTGCCTTTACTTGGAATGCTCTCTTTCATCCTCCCCATTAGCTAAAGTCCAACTAAACTATGAAGCTCAGGTCAAGTGCTACCAAGTACAGCTTTCCCTCCCTTGAATTCCTATATTACATGATATCTGATACCCAAGAAGTGGTCATTATCGAATGAAGGAATGAATCTTCACAATCAAGTTCACGTCTCTGTTACGTTTCATTTTCTCATTTGTAAAATGGAAATGTGCTACCTATCATATTGGGTTACTGTGAGGATTATGATGATTATGAAAAGCACTTGCACAATATCAAAACATAGTAATTCATAATTCAAAAAAGCTGATTTCATGATTGCTTTTTCATTTATTGACATCTTAGTCAACTTCTAGACAGCAAAAACTGCATGCCGTATGTCTCAGTATCCTTCTCCAAACTCTGTGCAGTAGGGCTTTCTATCTGATACACAATGTGTGTTGTTATTGATGCCAATGAAATATACATACTACTAACTTTCAAAAAATAATACTTCACTTAGTTTGGAAAATACTATAACTTCATGTTATCAAGAATAAAATATTAACATGGAATTATAATAGCAAAGCATTGTTGGCATAAAATACTAGTCAACAAAACAATATGCTTTTCTTTTTTAGTGAAATCACAGAGGATAGGGTAATTCATTCCTAGAATTTTATTTTCACAAACACAGTCAATACTTACAAGATGCTAGACAATAATAGTGAATTAGTTACCAAAAACACCAGATGAATTTGGTTTGTTTAGTATCTCTTTGGCAGATAACCACGATGCTTCTGAGGAAGGCTCCATGTGTTCTCGAGTTTTGACGTAATGGGTCTTTACTGCTGTCATAGAAATAGAATGCTCTACTGCAGAGCCATAGCAAGAAACACCAAGTTTCGCCCTAGCTGGTTTGGCTCAGTGTGTAGAGCATAGGCCTGCGGACTGAAAGGTCCCAGGTTTGATTCCAGTCAAGGGCACATGCCCAAGTTGCAGGCTCTATCCCCAGTGGGGGATGTGTAGGAGGCCAATTAATGATTCTCTCTCATCATTGATGTTTCTATGTCTCTCTCCCTCTCCCTTCCTCTCTGAAATCAATGAAAATATATTAAAGAAAAAAAGAATGACCAAGTTTTATGTTTAGTTTCTCAGAATGTTCTAGCTTAAAATGACTACTAGATCACAGCTTTAAAATCTCAGTAAAGTTACTGGCAGCTTGATTGGAACAGTTTCTGTTCTCACTTAATCCCACCGGACAGACAGGATCTTTGTGGTGCGGCACAGTGCCATTGAGACAACTGGTGTCACCTGATAGAGTGCATTACTCTAGGACAAATAAAGTCAGATTTGTATTTTATCTTTGGAGGCCTAACGAGCATTTTGCTGAGCACGACTTCTTGTTTGTGTGTCTGCTCACTACTTTATAGTTTAACAGACTTTGTCCCTCAGCAGTTTGTGTCCAACTCTGTGTCCAATAGCTCATAGTTAATAAAAAAAGTCATAGTGTGAATCATTACAAAAAGATACATTGATACCTTAAATATTTTCTTAATCTTACAGCTTATATGTGTAATTAGTTTAGCAATCTTTTTTTAAATATACTTTTATTGATTTCAGAGAGGAAGGGAGAGGGAGAGATAGAAACATTAATGATGAGAGAGAATCATCGATCAGCTGCCTCCTGCACGCCCCCACTGGGGATTGAGCCTTCAAACCAGGCATGTGTCCCCAACTGGAATTGAACCCTTCAGTCCACAGGCCGATGCTCTATCCACTGAGCCAAACCAGCCAGGGCTAGTTTAACAATCTTTTGATGGAACATCAAAGACTTTACATTTGGTCTGCTGATTATTAACAATCACTTTTATTTTGATATTTTATTTTTTTCACTTTTATTTTTAATTGAATTTATTGGGGTGAAATTGATTAATAAAATTATATAGGTTTCAGGTGTACAATTCTATAATACATCATCTATATATTGTACTGTGTGTTCATCACCCAAGCCAAGTCTCCTTCCATCACTATTTATCATCTCCTTACCCTCTTCTACCTCCCTCCCACTCCTGTTCCCTCTGGTAATCACCATGCTATTGTCTGTGTCTATTAGTTTTGTGTGGGGTTTTTTTGCTTGGTTCCTTTACCTTTTTCACCCAGCTGCACAACCCTCCTCCCCTCTGATAGCTGAGTCTGTTTCCATTTTGTTTGTTAGGTTTTTTTTGTTCATTGGTTTCCACGTATGAGTGCAATCATATGGTGCCTGTCTTTCTCTGACTGGCTTATTTCATTTAGCATAATAATGTCCAGGTCCGCCGAACCGGTTTGGCTCAGTGGATAGAGCGTCGGCCTGCGGACTGAAAGGTCCCAGGGTCGATTCCGGTCAAGGGCATGTACCTTGGTTGCGGGCACATCCCCAGTAGGGGGCGTGCAGGAGGCAGCTGATCGATCTCTCTCATCGATGTTTCTAACTCTCTATCCCTCTCCCTTCTTCTCTGTGAAAACTCAATAAAATATATTAAAAAAAAAAAATAATGTCCAGGTCCATCCATGCTGTTGCAAAGGGTAAGATCTTCTTTTTTTACAGCCAAGTAGCATTCCATTGTATAAATGTACCACAGCTTTTTTATCCACTCATCTACTGATAGATACTTGGGCTGCTTCCAAATATTGGCTATCTATATAAAACCCTAAGCGAACTTTAGGATGGAATGACCAGAGCAACCAGTCGCTATGATACGCACTGACCACCAGAGGGCAGACACTCAATGCAAGAGCTGCCCCCTAATGGTCAATGCACCCCCACAGGGGGAGCGCTGCTCAGCCAGAAGCCGGGCTCACAGCTGGCAAGTGCAGCAGCAGGGGCAGGACCATCTCCCGCCTCCGCGGCAGCGCTAAGAAGCAGCGAGCAGGTGGGTGGTAAGGAGCAAGGGGTCCCAGACTGCAAGAGGGATGTCAGCTTGCCAGGAGAGGGCCAAAGCAGGCGGACATCCCCCAAGGGGTCCCAGACTGCAAGAGGGCGCAGGCCAGGCTGAGAGACACGCCCCCCCCGCCAGTGCATGAATTTTGTGCACCGGGCCTCTAGTTGTAAATAATGCTGCAGTAAACATAGGGGTGCATATATTCTTTCAAATTAGTGTTTCAAGTTCCTTTGGATATATTCCTAGAAGTGGCGCTGGGTCATAAGGCAGTTCCATTTCTAATTTTCTGAGGAAGCTCCATACTGCTTCCCACAGTGGCTGCATCATCCACAATCAGTTTTAGTGAGGCATTCAAACCAACCAAACAAAAAACCAACCAGCACATATGAACTGAGCTCATTTATGTAAAATGGATAAAGATGTTAGATAAAAAGATGGAATTAGGGAACTTCATGATAATAGGCAAGTGAAAAAGCAGGTTACAGAATAGTGTTTATTATAGTGCTAGCTATTCCAGAAAAGCAAACTGACAAAACCCCCTGAATGTTGGTATGTACGGTGAACGAACAAGGAGAAAAGTGTGGAAGGCTGTTAACACCAGTAAATTCAGGAAGATGAAGACATAGAATGTGTAATGTGGCAGGGGACAAGGGAATGATTAGCTTTGTTTTAGACATCTTTGTATTGTAATGAATTATTGCAGAAATATATGATCAGTATAAGATAATATGAAATAGATATGTTTATTAGAAAATGAAAAAGAATCTACAGAAAAATTATTAGAACTAATATAAGACTTTAGTAAGACTGCTAGATAAAAATAAAAATTCATTGTATTTCTAAACACCAGCAACAAGCTGTTGGAAAATACCATTTACAATAGCAACAAAATATAAAGTAACTGAGAATAAACCTAACAGAACATATGCAAGACCTGTATGGAGATGATTATATACATTACTGAATGACATTAAAGAATACTTCAGTATCCAGAGAGATAGACCATCTTTTTAGATTGAAAGACTCACTATTTTAAGAATATTTTCACAAAATTGAGTTATAGCTATAATGCAGGAAAAGCGATTATGACAATGTAGAACAGAATAGAGAGATCAGAAACAAAACTACAACTATACATTATGCAAACTTGCGTTATGACAAAGAGTCATAAGCAGCTAAAAAGAATGATCTTTCCAAAGTTATGCACTCTCCCTGGGGGCAGCCTGCACCCAGTGGTTGGTCACAAGGGCTTATAAAGGCCTAGCAGCCCAGCCCAAAAGAGGTCAACCTGAAGGATCCCAGCTTCAGAGCTCCCTGTGGGGTGAGCTGAGACTTTCCTTGAGATCCCATCACAGTTCAGGTTCCCCCTCTGTCCAGGCCTGCTTCACTTCCCTTTCCCTCCACAGGTGTTATCCCAAGAGTACTTCCTCATTAACTTCCTGCACATATCTCTGTCTCAAAGTCTATTTCCCTGGATTAGCCCTGTCCGGTTGTTCAGTGGTTAGAGCGTCGGCCCAAGGGCCAAAGGGTTGCAGGCTCACTCCCTGGCCTGGTAGAGGTGCGTGTGGGAGGCAACCAACCAATGTGTCTCTCTCACATCAATGTTTTTCCCTCTCCCCACACCCACCTTCCTTCCACTCTATCTACAAGCAATAGAAAAACATCCTCAGATGAGGATTAAAAAGAAAAGCAGGTTAGAGTACTTGGTAAAGTTGAAGATGCACATACAATTCCATTCCTAGGTATATACTCTAGAAAAACGCTCACGTGAAAATATACAACAGAGTTCTTCTTAATGGGGAGAGATGAGGATGTCATCAGAAAAGTGCCATATGGGGGTTCTAAGGTACTGGAAGAGATTAAATTGTCTCAAACAAGAACAAACAACAAAGGACTTTCTATAAAATGAAGAGCTCACTTGCCTGGGAGGGTAAGTGCCGAGGGACTTGAGGACTGAAGGATGATGGAATGCAGATCAGTGGCACATCTGTAGAAGGCAATCTAGCAGTGGATTCTGAAACCTCTTGGCCTGGAAGAGGTGGGAGGGGTGGGCCACAAAGGCTTCCTAATCTGGCCAAACAGTAGGGGTCAGGCAAGAAGTTAGAAAGAAGTTTCGCTTTATAGAATGAGGCCAGCTAATGGAGTACCTTGAGGGCCAATTAAAATGATCCATATTTGGTACGTTGGAAAGAGAAGTCATGAACAATTGTGAGCAGAGGCGGAACATCCTGGAAGAGGTGTATCAGGAAGGGGAATCCAGCTGCCGAGTCTGTCCCTGGTCGCAGCATTTGCACCTTTATAAACACGTACCCTTCTCTTGACTGGAAAAAATGCTTCTAGTAAATGGTACTGGTGACTAAGATCAGTGGCTTGTGGGCAATAAATTACTTACTGGATTTCTGTTTGCAGAGTTTGGTGCTGCTCTCTGACTAGCAGTGCACTCTCCGTGCCACACAGCTGTTGTTCTGACCGTGTTGTTGTCTTTGCAGGCTCAAATGGTTAACGTTGTCCTTAAATGACCGCATGGAGAGCCGCCCTGTCCTGATTACAATAGCATCTATGTCTGATCTTGGACAAGCCATGCTACAGTCATAAGTCTGCCACTCTGGTATGTGCACTATCCCAGCAACACGTTTTTCTCAAAGCTGAAAGCCACGCAAATAATAGGCAGGTCTCATTTCCTGAAAAGATCTAAAATTGCTTTTGTTTTGAGGGCCTATTATCTCTTTGGAAGACACTTGATTAAAATACAATGCTAATGGGCCTAAGGTTTCCAGTGAATCCCCTGGTGAGAGCTAGTTTCCTCCATTTCTATGGCCTCAGATGGTATTTCTAATGAGTGCTCTGGCTCCTTTCACAAAAATGGGGCCACACAACAATCCTTACCTGTAGTTTAATACCGCTGCAGATTCTGGAGCTAATCTTGTTCTTCGACCAGGGGAATCACAGAACCTGGGCTATTAACTCCATGGTACTCAGCAAAATGATTGCTGTTTCTGGTCCTCTTCTTGCACCTTCCAGGCATGAACGGACTCTGGTCTTTCTTTCTGTAGACACGTCTTTTTAGTCCCTGTAAGTACCTAGTTTTATCTCTGTAGATGCCCCTTCCCCTTAAGGGCTCCAGACTGGTCCACCCCACTCCCAAATTTCAGGAAATGAAGGTCAACCATACTCAGACATTTGTCTGGGCCTGTATTATGTGCTGCTGCATCCCTGGCACCCTTTAACACCAGGGGAAATGCAAGGTTGCCCCTCCCTGCACTCTGCTTCCTGAGGAAGAAGAGCTCAGCTGTAAATTGTCCAAAGTACTTGGGCTCTGTAACTTGTGTGGTGTGAGTGAGTGTGTGGGTATGTGTGTGTGTGTGTGGGAGGGGTGTTGTGTGGTAGAAGGAAGGAGGGCCATGGGATTAAAAATAAGTGTGTTTTTGTACTTCTTTTTGAGGTGTAGCAAACAAAGTATACATATTTTAGATGTACAGTTTAATAAATTCTTATATATTGAATGTACCCAGGTCATCCCTACCCAGAACAAGATATGGAACATTTCCAACAGCCCAGGAAAATGTCTTCAGTCTTTTCCCAGGCAATGTTGAACACCCCCACCAGCCTGGACCCAGAGACAACTACTAGTCTGACTTCATGGCCATTCTTAGTTTTGCTGTTCTTTAACTTTATAAACTTGAATCATACAGAGTGTTCCTTTTGTGTCTGGCCTCTTTTGCTCATTGTTATGTCTGTGAGATTAATTCATGTTGTTAGTCTATGTTCTTTTCCTTGGGTATCTCTCCCCTTGACTCATTTCACCATTGCAGTAGTGAAACCAAGATTCAGTCCTGGGCCTAGCGGAGAGGTAGACCTTAGGTCAGAGGAGAAGCAGTCTCATACAATCTGCCCTATAAGTAAGACTTGTAGGCTTTAGGACCAAAGCTTAATAGCGACTGTCCTGGAGTGTTGCAGTAGGCACCTGGATGATGGCCACATTATCTTTTGACACTTTTCCTTATTATATTCCTTTGAACATGGCACTTGCCTCAACAGGGTTTTCCCCTGGTCATGTGATCTTCTGTGAATGCCTAACTATAGATTCTGCTAATTCCTACCTGTTCACGGCTCTCACTCCTGACCAAGGAGTAAGAGAATAGAGCCAGCCCAGCAGTGTGGCTCAGTGGTTGACCCAGAAGGTCATGGTTCAATTCTGAGTCAAGGCACGTGCCCAGGTTGGGAGCTCAATCCCCCGTGGGGTAATGCAGGAGGCAGCTGATCAATGATCCTCTCGCATCATTGATATTTCTATCTCTCTTTTCCTCTCCCTTCCTCTCTAAATCAAATATATATATACTAGAGGCCCGGTGCACAAAAATTTGTGCACTCGGGGGGCGGGGGGAGGGGGGTCCCCCAGCCCGGCCTGTGCCCTCTCACAGTCTGGGACCCCTCGGGAGATAACGACCTGCTGGCTTAGGCCTGCTCCCGGGTGGCAGAGGGCAGGCCCAATCCCTAAGTGTAGCCCCTGGTCAGGCTCAGAGCAGGGCCGATTGGGGGGTTGGGGCACCGCCCCCTGTCACACTCAAGGCAGGGTCGATAGGGAGGTTGCGGTGCCACCCCCTGTCACGCACAGAGCAGGGCCGATCAGGGGGTTGGGGCGCTGCCCCCTGTCACTCACAGAGCAGGGCCCATCAGGG
>NW_005353967.1:11341323-11372889 GCF_000412655.1 Myotis brandtii
TTTAGGACAAATCTTTTATTCTTCTAAGAGCAAGTGCTACTGATGGGGATTCTGTGCATCCTTATTGTAGACAAAAGGCAGCATACTAATGAAGTGTAAGATTTATTATCTCCTGATGTCAGCTGGTCTTCCAGGAGATCCATTAGTCTTCTGACCATGTGTTCTTTCTCCAGGTGTAAGTTATTAATTGATATCCTGGTACAAAGTTTTATCCCTCCTTTCCTATGCATTTAAACACTGGTTTAAATCATTTTGATAGTTTCTCATTTTATAAAACAGGATTACGAGTCAGTCTTTCTCCTGTCTACCTCCTGAATCCACATATCCTCAAAGTGAGGAGAAGAAAGAAAAAATGTGAGTTTTCTGGTGTCTCCTGTTCATCCCTGAGTTCATCTTTGATGCAATTTTCCTAGAGCTTCTACACAAACCCTTCATTGTCACCTAATCACCTAATTCCTTTTCCCAGAAAATAAATAACCTTCCCTTTCTACAACAATCTGCTGCTGCAAAATGTGATTTGTAATTCCTTACCTACTTACCAATAGAAAAAAATGTGTGTGTGTGTGTGTGTGTGTGTGATTAAACTCTGCTTATCATTGGCTCTTATTATTTTATAACAAACAATCCTTCACCTTTTACTCTTATTCTACTTTGATAATGTATGGGTATTGATAGCTTATCTATCGCCAATTTTTTTATTTACTTGCCTGTCTTCCTCATTAGGTTAGCCTTCCTAAGATAGGACTGTCTTTCTTCCCTCTGACCCCTGGGTCTAGCTCTGTGCCTGATATATAGCAGCTTCTCAGTAAATGACAACTGCCGTGTCAGCAGTGGGGCACTGACTTCCAGGATACTGGCCGAATTTACAAGACTCATTCACCTATAATGGAAAAATCTATTGCTGCTCTGCTACTGGTAGCCATTTACCACTTGACTCATCCTTAGCACAAAGGGGGAATTCTGATGTGATCGGTAAGACTCATTCACCTATAATGGAAAATCTATTGCTGCTCTGCTACTGGTAGCCATTTAACACTTGATTCATCCTTAGCACAAAGGGGGAATTCTGATGTGATCGGCATGACTTTCTCTGACACAGAGTCAAATATAGAAGACTGTTAAATAAATATCTCTTTTGTTTGTTTCATAAAGGGCTTAGAACTTCAAGAAGGATGAAATAAAAGCCTCGTTCATCACTATTCAACCACATGGTTTGAGCACTGATTTTGCACTAGGCACTGGGAACACGAAGCTTGGTATGGAAAGGATCCCTGGTTTCAAAGAGTGAGACTAACAGTCCAGGGAGGCAGACTGACATGTCAATATATGTTGTACTATAATGAAAGGAATAAACTCAGTGCTATGGTGGCACAGGGAGGAGATAAGGAGCCAACTCAGCCTGGGAAATCTATAGACCCCACGTGGATATGACCAAGCAATTGGAAGACTGAGGGAAATTCACAAAAACAGGATTCTCTATAACCAATACTCACAGTTTGTGTACTCTGGGAAGTGATCTCTGAGACAGAACTTAGCATTTGGGACATTTATTGGGGAAGGAGAGAAAGCAAGATTAGGCAGAGGGAGAAGTCAAGGTGTGATGCAAGCCTGCAGGCCTTAACCAATTTCTGGGAGAGCTCTGGAGCTGAAATTGTCTAAGAGTTGTCCCACATTTGGGCAAAATTGGCCAGGCCTTTCTATCCTAAGCTCAATCATTGGATATGGGCAGGAGGTGACCTTGGGAAGGTGGATCTCTGCAGCTGAGGCAATTCCTCCAACACCTAAGGCTGTTGAATGCTGTCTGTCAGTTGCACTCCCAGACTATCCCTTGTGCTACTCAGATTCACTACTTCCTTTGTGTCCAGTGGGCCTCTCTTCCTTAGAAGGGGAGGTTAGTAGAACAAGTTACACCCCCTGCTACTGAGACCCTCTCCTCCACTAACCACTCTAGAATCCCCTTGCTCTCAGCTAGTATATCTGCTGGGTTTGGTGGCTTAGCTGGTGGCATGACCCAGATTCTCATTCTTGAGTAGAATGAGTCCCTCATCTCCATGCCTTTCTCAGGCTAAGGATACTACTCTCATCTATTTCCATCACAATTTGGCAAGGGTGTAACAAGAGGTTCCTAAGTAGATCACCTGAGTTCCACAACATGTTCCTCCATGCCCATGCCCCCATTGTGTAATAGTGGCCCTACCTCCTCTTGATGATTAGGGTCAAGGATCCCTGCCTAGATAAGGACTCCTCTTCTTATTTGTTGTTTCTTCAACAC
Organism: Myotis brandtii; assembly: GCF_000412655.1. Taxonomy (NCBI): domain Eukaryota; kingdom Metazoa; phylum Chordata; class Mammalia; order Chiroptera; family Vespertilionidae; genus Myotis; species Myotis brandtii. Next base: position 11,343,596 of record NW_005353967.1, read on the forward strand.
AAGGAGCTTAAATGCCCAGGGACAGCCTTCTTACGGTTCAATGGTATATTTATTTTGTTCTCTGGGGGAGTATTTCCTCTCTGGGCATCAGAATCTCTAACGCATCAGAATCTCTAACCTCCACAGAACCTAATGTGATGGGAACGGGTAGCACAAATTCCCTAGGTGTTTTGTTGGGAGTGATGGGAAGTAGGATCATTCCTGCTTTGACCCCTTTGGTTCCAAGTCCCATGAATTTTTCCTACCAGGGACATTGCAGCCCAGAGGATGGTGCCCAATTCTTGGAAAGTATTGGCTCTGAGCTGGCACTTAAGCACGTCTTCAGCAAGCAATTCCAAATATCTAACTGACCCGCAGCTTGGTGTGGAATGTGATAAAAAGCCAGGGGAATTCCATGGCCATGGGCCCACTCTCACATTTCCTTTGCTATAAGGTGGGTCCTTTGGTGTGATGGCTCTTATGTGGGATCTCATGTTGTTGGATCAGACACTCCTAAAGCTCTAGGATAGTGGTCCTGGCAGAGGCTCTGTGGTCAGAAGAAGGTAACATATAACCAAAATGTTTGTCTATCACTGTCAGAAAAAAATGAGTGGAAGGGGCCCAATGTATTCAACTTCTCACTAAGTGGTTATTTGGTCTCTTTGGGGGATGGTGTTTCAGTCATGACTCAACACTGGTTTCTGTTGCTGACATATTGCCAGTCAGCCAACGACACTAGTTATATCAGATTTAGTTAGTGATAGCCCACGAAATTGGGCTCATGTACAGCCTCCTTCTTTCCCCATGGCTCTGTTCATGTGCTCATCATGCCAGTATTGGGTGGCCTATGACATTGGCTAACTGACATCAACCAGCCCAGTTGTTTTGTCTGTTTGGTTGTTTAGTGCCTCCTTCATGGTAGATCATCCCTGGTGGGCATTAACGTGTGATAAAAAGATCTTCACACTTCATGTCCACTCTCTTATGTCCATCCACAAATGTATATGCTACTTAATGAGAAATACCGTCAATACACCCTAAATCAATGATTTCCACTTTAGCCTCTGGGAACTCATTCAAATTTTCCCAATCTAACCTTTGGCTAACTTTCCCCAGGACTACCATTGAATTGATAGTAAAACTATCAATTCAAGATTCTTTTTAACTGTTTTTAGAAAGAGACACCATTTAAGCCTGTTCTCTATAAAAGATGAGTAATTTATTACTTCTACTTAGTCTTCAAACATTCCCTAATGCTATTTATCTTTAAGGAATGTCAGACTGTATTATAAGATTTGCTTTTTAGAATGTGTAGTTGTCAGTTTTACACCTTAAGGGATTAATGAAAAACAAAGCATTCTGAAGGATGATTTTTACATGAATTTTTTGACCATTTAAAAAATATTGTGAATTAACCTTACCTTTAAAATTTTTGTAAATATCTCTAATATTACGTAAATAGCTCCAATTTCAAAAGATGTTGAAGTGTTGGTATACATTTCATTGCTGAAAGCTAGTCTCCTAACCTCATTTTGTGTATGAGCAAAGGGTGAGATTATTTCTGACACATACAATAAAAAAGATATTGTTGCTGAATAAAGGCTTGTCATTAGAAAGAACTTATCCAACCAGTTAGACCTGTGATAGTTACGTAAACAGGGCCATGTTAATGCTAGCATCCAACAAACCCTGTGGGCTCATAGGTAAGCCAAAGCACAATCCACCTTGGCTTATAGATTCATAAGCATATTTCTCTCTAGTGATCTTTTTTTAAAAAAAAATATATACACACATATATATATATAATTTAAATATATAATTTATATATATATAAAATCCTCAACCAAGGATATGTTTTTATTGATTTAAGAGAGAGAGGAAGGGGAAGAGAAAGAAAGAAAGAGAGAAACATCAATGTGATAGAGAAACATCTATTGGTTGCCTCCTAGGAATGTGCCCTGACAGAAAATTGAACCCACAACCATCTGGTGTACAGGACGATGCTCCAACCAACTGAGCCTCTGGCCAGGGCCTCCCTAGTGATCTTGCTCTAATGTACAACATTAGAACAATTTGAGCATTGCAAGAAGTCTTGGTCATCAGCATCTCTCCATTTTAGCTACTATCACCAATTAATTATATAAATGTTAAGGCGAAAGACTGATAAAACTCAATGTGTGTGTCTTGAACAGAGGTATAAAAAACTCTCTGTAGTTGGTTCATTTCCTTCAAGGCTGGGATGGTGTAGAAGTATTTTCTGGTTCCTTTGAAATAAATGTTTATTGTATTTCTGTTTTCCAGAATGCTTGGCTTCAAGCCATGAATCACAATTCTCTCCCTCTTGTTTCTACCTGGCCTTTTTCCTTTTCTTTGGTTTCTACATCCCATTTATACCTATGAGGGAGAAGAGGAAAGCAAAAAAAACCCCACACAAACAAACAAACAAACAAACAAACAAACAAACAGAAAACACAAAAGAAGGATTTGGTTGAGGTGGCTTGTATAAGAGAGATTTATTTATGTGCTGCTGTTCCATTGCTTTCCCCCAAAACCAATATGTGGTGAGTACTCCACTTGTATTATATTCGTCTACTATTTACTCTTGTTAGAAGTAAAAATTCAGTGCCTGAATTTGAATATCAAGAATTATGATACTCAGTTTGGCACAGTGGATAGAGCATTGGCCTGTGGACTGAAGAGTCCCGAGTTTGATTCCAGTCAAGGGCATGTACCTCCATTGCAGGCTCAATCTCCAGCCCTGGTAGGGCATGTGCGGAAGCAACCAATCTATGTGTCTCTCTCACACTGATGTTTCTCTCTGCCTCTCCCCCTCCACTCTCTCTAAAACTCAATGGAAAAATATCCTCAGATGAGGGTTAAAAAATAAAAATTAAAAACTTTTAAAAAAGAACCATGAATGCAATTAATTGGAATTCACCTCATTGGACACTGGTGAATGTAACTAAGATACTAATCCCTTGTCAAATAAAGGGAAAGAATTAAGCATCAATTCTCTGTTAGGCTTAGTTAAGGAGGAAAAGTTCTTCACAGAAGAATTTCAGCTAATAAATGTGGAAATAATGATAGGATTAAAAATAATGATTTGAAGCCCCTGCAATAACTGATTCAGGCAAAATTCATCAATGGTTGATACCATTAGTTGAAAGGCTAACAGGGAACTTACAATGGAGGGATCAGGCTGTCACCATATGAACCCTCTGATAATCTTAGCATCACAATTATAGAGCAACCAAATATTGTGGGCCATAGGACGAAGTTGGAAGCTCACAGTACTTCCTATGAAGTGTTCTTGTGGCCACAATTTTAAAAAGTTGAACTTGAATATAATGAAGCCCCTAGAGTTAACTTCCACTTGTATTAAATATAGGTGATAGAGAAATAAGTTCAGTCCTACAACAAAGAAGCAAACATCATATTAGAATGTGGGACATTCTTCAGGCAATTATCTGATTTCGGCAAGTAGCCAACAGCAATGGGCAGAGAAAAAGGGAGAGAGCTGCTCTAGAGTGCAATAGGCCAATACAACCACCGAATGCCACATGTTTTGGATCCTGATTTGAGCAAATCAATTATGAAAAGATTATTGTTATTTTTTTTAACAATCTGTGATATTTTATTAAGGAATGGATTTTAGCCTTGGTCAGATAGCTCAGTTGGTTAGAGTGTCATCCCCATAAACCAAGGATGTGGGTTTGATTCCCAGTCAGGACACATATAAGAATCAACCAATGAATGCATAAATAAGTGGAACAACAAATCAGTCTCTCTCTCTCTCTCTCTCTCTCTCTCTCGTAAAAAAAAGGAATGGATTTTAGATAATGCAAAGGAAATTCTAACATTTTCAGTGCAATAATAGCATTATGGCTATGATTTAAAATTTCTTATTTTTAGAGATTTATAAGTCAGGTTTACAGAGGTGAGATGATGTCTGAGGTTTACTTTCTGAAAGTACTGCAAAGACAAAAAAAGACAAATGAAATGTTGCAAAATCTTTGTAATTATGTGATTATAATTATATGTACTTATAATCAGCATAAGGGGTAGGTACATGGAGGTTTATTGTACTATTCTGCTATGCTTATGTGTGTTTGGAATTTTTTACAATGAAGATTTAGGCATAGGAGGGAGAAAAAGAGAAGGTGAAAAAGAAAGAACATGTACTAATACAAAAGGACATATAAACATTTTAGAACCTAGAGACCAAAGCTTAAACAACTTCAGCTTTTTATAGGTGCTCACAGGTTTCAAATATCCTGTTATGGAGGAAAACATTCCATGGGAAAATGATACAGTGAAGTGTGTGTGTGTGTGTGTGTGTGTGTTTATATTTCTAATTGTTTAAATAGCAGGCAATAAATCTCATCTTTAGCAAAATGATAATTGTTCTCAGGCAGACAATCCACATGCAATGTATAAGATAAATATTTTAATCTTACTAAATATTTTAAATCCTCCCCCAAATGTCTTCATTTAAGAATAAGTTAAAAATCATGCTCAATATAAATACCAAACATAGAGATATACCACAGAACAGATGTCTTATTAGTTCACTGTAATTGTATACATAGGGACTCAAGTGTACCAAACCAAACTAGAACTGATTTGGTACCTTGCCCTACATTACAAATGCCAAGTCTCTGGGAATGAGAAGACCTGAGATTCATCCTTCCCCTGCCACTGACGTATTATATGACCTTGGGCATGTTCATTCATTTCTCTTGGCCTTGTTCCCCCATCTACTGAATGTGCATAACATTTTCCATCTACTTACCTTGGGGAAATGGTGAGGACAAATGAGAAAACATCAGTGAAGTGATTTGAGCTGCTCAGGAAAAAAATATTTTTCTAGTACTATAGTATATTACATTTTTATTTTAACAGAGAACTACACAAAGTTTCTGAATTATAGATAACAAACCAAGCTTTATTATAATCAACAAACACTACATAGATAACATTTTCTAGCAAGGAATGCTGTCCAAATAACTTTTTAATTGCACTCAGATTCAATTCCCCTTTAAACCTCATAGTTTCACTAGAAAGGCTATGTAAATTCCGAGTTAACAGAGAAGATTTGCAAGATTTCAGCTATATACTAAAAAGTCTAGACCGAAAGGTTTTAAAACCCTGACCTGCTGGTTGGCTGTGACTATAATAAATATTGATTTTAATTTGAATAATCACACGGGAGCAGAAAAGGTTAAAATTAGTAATTAATTTTAGTTCTTAAAATTACTTTCTAATCTCCCATTATGTAGGAACAGTAAAAAATATTAAAATGTGCATGGAATATTGACTCTTCACCTGGAATCACTAATGACGAGGATATTTCTAAGTCTTCCTTCAATTAAAGAAATTAAATGTATGCCCTAACCAGTTTGGCTCAGTGGATAGAGCGTCGGCCTGCGGACTGAAGGGTCCCAGGTTCGATTCCGGTCAAGGGCATGTACCTTGGTTGTGGGCACATCCCCAGTAGGGGATGTGCAGGAGGCAGCTGATCGATGTTTCACTCTCATTGATGTTTCTAACTCTCTATCCCTCTCCCTTCCTCTCTGTAAAAATCAATAAAATATATTTTTGAAAAAGAAATTAAATGTATAATAAATGCATTTTAATAGGTCAACAAGTCATTCTGAGTCCTGAAATGCTGAAAAAAGCAAACACATAGTGTTGGTTTAAGTAGGAGAGGTTAAAAAAAAATACTTCTTTTTCTACTTTTAACTCTTTCCTCTTCAGTCTATAAATTCAAGTGTTTAGATAAAGTCAGTCACCTGCTTAGACCTCTCCAGTGGCTTCCCTGGTGCACTGATTATGAAACCCAAACTCCGCCAGCCCAGGCTCAAGGCCTTGTTCAACCAGCCTCTGCCCACTGCCTGCCTTTATCTGCAACCATTCTCTCCCTCACCTCCCCCTCCACCCCTTCACATGGCTCTTTCTTCTGTTCCTGGAACTTGCAAATTTATTCTTTGCACTTGCTATTTCTTCCAACAGAATTATTCATCCTTCATTTATTTACATGCCTGCCTCCTTTTCACCATTCAGGTCTCAGGCTCAAATGTCACCACTTCAAAGAGGCTTCCCTGACCCCCTATTGTAAACAGCCACCTCCCCACCCTCACCCTCTATCACATCACTCCGTTTTGACTGCATAGCATTGGTCACTTTCTGATTTTATCTTGGCTGATTTATTTGTTTGCTTATTGTCCCGCTCTTCCCTTCTATACAGCAGGGCCATTGTTTCTTGTTCACGTCTGTTTCTGGCATAGTCCCATAAAAATATGCTAACTATTCATTCAAAAACTGTGTCTCGGCATTATTCTCCAGCACTCATCTTCATCTTCTTCTGCCTATCTGAGGTTGAAACCATTTCATCCCTGAAACAATGCTCCAGCAAAGAAGGGGATAAGAAACTCATTTTGCCTAGTTTATAACCCATTTGGAGGCTGACATTGCTTCTATCAGAATTAGGGATTAGGGGTTTTTTACAAATCACATGCCTCAGACTGTAAAAGACCTGCTGGTTCTGGACCAGCAGTTTAAGCTAGGCCAGACCCTCCATCAAAACTCAGAGTCCTGATTTTCCCCAATCTGGCTAAATCTGAGGGTTTACTTGCTAATCCAAACAGTCAAAAGAACTGGAGCTTTATTTGCAAATGTCCTAGTAGCCAGGGAACCTGTTACTTCTATAACGTCATTCCTTGGTTCAACAAATGTTAATTGAGAGCTCACTAGGTTCCAGAATTTTACTTAGGTTATTTACAAGACCATTACAAGATCACTTCACAAGACATAGAAAAGTAAATAAAACATTATATTTCTCCTTAGGAAGCTAACATCTAGTAGGGGGACACAGACAGGCAAACAAAAAGTTAAAATACAGGGAGTAAGAATGAAGTGTTATGGGAGTACTGAAGGGCATTTTAGTCTAGTGCAGGAGTGATGCTGAGAAGGCTTCCCAGAAAATAGAATACTTAGACTGAGATCTGAGACTGAATGTAGTGATAACCAATCTCAGGTGACACAGAGAAGCCAGAGTACCAAGTGGTGAGTACAGTACACACGAAGACCAGGAAATAACAGCACACACAAAAAGAAGCTCATTGTAGCTACAGCAAGGTTTGGGGGAAGGGGAAAAGGAAGGGGGTGAATCTATAGAAACAAGAAGGGATACCCGGCTGGCATGGCTCAGTGGTTGAGCATCAACCTATGAACCAAGAGGTCATGGGTTCAATTCCTGGCCAGGGCACATACCCAGCTGAGGGCTCAATCCCCCATTGAGAGAATGCAGGAGGCAGCTAATCAACGATTCTCTCTTATCATTGATGTTTCTCTCTCTCTCTCCCTCTCCCTTCCTCTCTGAAATCAATAAAAATATTTTTTTTAAAAAAAGAAAAAAACAAGAAGGGATAAAAATCATGAAAATCTGATAAAGCCAGGTTGAGAAACTTGGACTTAATTCTGAGGGCAGTGGACAGATATCCAGTATATTATTTGTAGCAGGAGATGGTCCTGGTCGGGTAGCTCAGTTGGTTAGAGCGTTATCCTGGTAAACCAAGGTTTTGGGTTCAATCCTGGTCAGGGTACATACAAGAAGCAAACAATGGCCCGGCTGGCATGGCTCAGAGGTTGAGTGTTGACCTATGAACCAGAAGGTCATGGGTTGATTCCCGGTCAGGTCACATGCCCAGGTTGCAGGCTCAATTCCCAGTGTGAGGTATACAGGAGGCAGCCAATCAATGATTCTCTCTCATCATTGATGTTTCTATCTCTCTCTCCCTCTCCCCTCCTCTCTAAAATCAATAAAAATATTTTTTTTTAAAAAAAAGAAGTAGCCAATGAAAGCATAAATAAACGGAACAACAAAAATCTCTCTGAAAAATCAATAAAAACTGTTTGTAGCAGGAGAGTGTCATGATTAGGTTTATGTTTTAGAATGATCACAGTAGCTACTACAATGTGTAGATTGGATCTTTAAGGACAGAGATCAAAGGCAGGAAGTGATTCAGAAGCCTTTTGTTGTAGTGGAGGTGAGAAATGTTAGTGGTGCTGTTAGTGGCTGTGGTAATGGAGAGAAATGATTTGCAATATGTTGAACAATTAGAATTAACAAGACTTGGCATTTGAATGTGGGGGATTATGGACTAGAATGAGTCAAAAATGACAGTTTGCTGACTTGGGAAACTAGTGTGATGGTGAGGTCATTCACTTAGGTAAAAGATGAGAGAAGGGGATGGGAAGATGATACGTTTTGAATACATAACCCATGTGGTGCTTCTGTTACCTCTTGAGGTATCGGTCTGGTAGTGGTCATCTAGGGCTCAGGAGAGGGATCTGGGCAAGAGTCTAGAACTGGGAGCCAATGGCATAGTGATGGTAACTGGATCTATGGGAGTGGGTAAGATCTGTTGTTCTTCATGGCACATGTTGGTGGGGAGGGGGAAACAGTTAATTTTTTAAGAAGCAATTGATTTCTTCAATGAGAATGGCTGATACAGAATAGAAATAGGCTATAAAAAAAAGGCAAAAGAACTTGGGGTGGTGAACACACAACACAATATACAGATGATGTATTATAAGGGGAAAAGAATTGTACACCTGAAACCTATATGATTTTATTAACCAACTAGAGGCCCGGTGCACGAGATTCGTGCAGGGGGGGGGAGTCCCTCAGCCCGGCCTGCACCCTCTCACAATCCGGGACCCCTCAGGGGTTGTCCAACTGCTGGGTTAGGCCCAATTCAGCATGGATTGGGCCTAAACTGGCAGTCAGACATCCCTCTCGCAATCCTGGACTGATGGCTTCTAACTGCTGCCCTGCCTGCCTGCCTGCCTCATCACCCCTAACCCCTCTGCCTGCCTGCCTGATTGCCCCTAACCACTCTGCCTGACTGCCTGATCACCCCTAACTGTCTCTGCCTCCACCTCTGCTGCTGCAGCTTCATCCAGAAGGATGTCCGGAATGACATCCAAAAGGTCATTTGGCTGTCTGGTCTAATTAGCATATTACACTTTTATTATTATAGATGTCATCCCAATAAATTCAATTAAAATGTAAAAAAAAAAAAAGACACACTGAAGCAATATATCATTATTGTTATCAGATTTTGGAGGCTTTTAAGTTCAAGGCTAAATAAGTGCCCAACATGGCTCAATAGTTTTGAATGACCAAGTAGTGAACAGGTTGGAAAAGTTTCTTTTTGGAGGGCTCTTCACTGCTAGTCGAGGGAGCGCATGCTTCTTTCCAGGGTTCTTCCTAAGGAGCTTTCTGAAAAGCTCTTTAAGATGTACAAATGTCCATTGTACTGGCGATTTCTCCCAAGGTAATACTTTTGTCCTGCTCCTTCCAGGAATCCAGTGCCTCTGTGAACCAGTGTAGAGGTTTGCCAGCAAACTGCCAAAAACAGAAGTTATCTTTGCTTTACTGGAAGTGCCATTTTCCCAAGATGTTTGTTTAAATGTTTATAAGAAAAGGGATGCATAAAATCTGGAGACTTTTTGTTTGGGTAAAAAACACTGTTGTCAAAGAAGTGAAGGGAAAGGGGGTACATCATGAGAAAGAGAGGAGCATTTACAGAATATCTGTTTTCTTCATCATTAACTCATTCAGTCAAATAGTTGCAAAATCTAGTGCCAACTGCAGGCTCTCAGAACCTGATTTCTGTAATGGCCCATTTGTATTAGAATGTGGCAATGTCAGAGGCCCCAATTCATTCTCTGAATGCCCTAAAACATATGATTTCAGATGAAGAGAAAAATTGGCAGCCACACAAGGAATAATGAGCTGAAGACTCTGTAAAAAATGTCTATGGAATTACATCCAGAAGGAAGAATGGCATTCCTCTGCAAAGAATAAAAACAGAGCCAGAATATTAGACTCAAATGGATAAAGTATGTAGCCCAAAGTTAAGACAAGAGTGTATTGATTTGTTTCATAAATTGAGAACTCAAAGACGTAAGCATCTGGAAGAGAAGCAAAAGACATGTTAAATATATCATGTCTATTTTATGTATATACTAGAGGCAGCTGTAGGGTCCCTAGCGGCTGCCGTCCACCGGCCGGGTCCTCCCTCCTTTCCCCCAGCCAGCCCCGCACCCTGGTAGAACTCCCGGACAACTCCCAGTAGAGGAGACAATTTGCATATTATGCTTTTATTATATAGGATTTTTAATTGAATTTATTGGGGTGACATTGGTTCACAAAACCATACAAGTTTCAAGTGCACAACTCAACAAAACATCATCTGCACAGTGCACTATGTGCCCATTGCCCAAAGCAAAGTCTCCATCCCCATTTATCCCCACTTTGCCCACCTCTGCCTACTCCTACCCCCTTTACCCTCTGGCTATCACCTACTGTTGTCTGTGTCTATGTGTTATTTTTATGTGCCCATTGCCCAAAGCAAAGTCTCCGTCCCCATTTATCCCCCACTTTGCCCACCTCTGCCTACCCCTACCCCCTTTCCCCTCGGGCTATCACCTACTGTTGTCTGTGTCTATGTGTTATTTATCTATGTTTGGGGTTGTTGTTGTTTTTTTCTTCTTAATCCATTCACTTTCTTTTATCCAGCTCCCCAATTCCCCTCCTCTCTGACAGCTGTCAGGCTGTTCCATGTATCCATGCCTCTGTTTCTATTTTGTTCGTTAGTTTATTTTGTTCATTAGATTACACATATAAGTGAGATCATATGGTATTTGTCTTTCTCTGACTGGCTTATTTCACTTAGCATAATAATCTCCAGGTCCATCTCTTTTATGGCTGAGTAGTATTCCATTGTATAAAAATACCACAGCTTTTTAATCCACTCCTTGTCTTCTGATGGGCAGTTGGGCTGTTTCCATGTCGTAGCTATTATAAATAATGCTGCAATGAACATAGGGGTACATATATTGCTTTGACTTAGTGTTTCAGGTTTCTTTGGATATATTCCCAGAAGTGGGATCACTGGGTCAAAAGGCAGTTCCATTTTTAATTTTTTGAGAAAACTCCATGCTGCTTTCCATAGCGACTGCACCAGTATTTCCCACCAATAGGAAAAGAGTATTAATATTTGTTGATTATGCAAAAAATACAGCCTTCCTCCTTGCAGAACAATGGAAAATATGAAAGAAGAGAATAGAAATTAATCACAATCCCACATCTCTCCAACCTTAATATTTTGCTGTATTTTCTTGCATTCTTTTTTCTAATTGTATGTATGCTTACGTGTGCATGTGTTTAGTTAAGACACTGATTCATATTATAATGTATCTGAAATTGTGGTGAGACTTAAACTGTTGGCTACATTTAATTTCATTTTTTTCCCTAAAAGTGAGGAAAAGATCTTTGGTGTCTTAAAACTGAGGACCTACAATGTATAATTTTATAAAAATTGAAGTTTATACCACTTTATTCAGAGGTAAAGGCAATGTGCTCATGTTTGGACAAAATAGTATCAACTGGAAAGAGGTTATTTTTGGAGTATTTTTGGCAGAGGTAGGAACTATAAGAGAAAGAGTGGTGGCAGGCAAAATGTGACTCTCCAGAAAATCTAATAAAATGCTACTCAAATAAAATGAGATGTCCAGGTATTCTTATACCAACTGAATTCTCCAACAGCAGAGCCAACCTTATTAGTGTGTGTCCTGAATATAAATATTCCCTCAACCCAGAGGAAACATACTAATGCCTTCCTTCCAGGAATTCAGTAAAGACAATATTCATAGACAAAACTATATTAACATAATTTAATAAATTAAACTGATAAGTTCCCTCTTTTCTGTGGTTCCTGTCAGATGAGTTTCTGTTACCAAATCAGACAAACATTTTTCAGCACATAGGAAGGAATAGTTTCTTTCTTCTACACATGCCTCTAATTGACCAAGGTGCTTATTCATTCTGGGACCTGTGCTAAGGTCTGGGGATATAACTGTGAGTGAGCACATGCGAATGGTTGCTGTCTTCATGCAGCTGAGAATCTTGTGTGGGAAGCAGGGGAGTCCAGTAAGCACAGTGAGGTGAAATAATAGACAATGGAAGGAAGTATGGGGTACTCTGCAAGCACATGGGAGGGTTTCTTAACCCAGATTTGCAGGGCTGAGAGGCTCTCCTGGGATGTGATAGCTAAGTGACCTCAAGAATAGTAGCACCCGTGGGCATGGCTCAGTGGTTGAGTGTCAATCTATGTGTGTGCAGGGCAGCTGATCAATGATTCTCTCTCATCATTGATGTTTCTATTTCTCCTTCTTTCTTCCTCTCTGAAATCAATAAACAGTATATTTTTTTAAAAATTAAAGTAATGTCCAGTGGGAGAAGCCAGACACAAAATAACACACATTATTCTTCTTGGGTACAGTACAAAAACAGGCAAAGTTATCTGTGTTGTTAGAAGTCAGTCTAGTGGTTATCCTTGAGGGAGGTAGTGACCTGAAGGGAGCAGGAGGAGGTTTAGCCTGTATTTTGTAGTACTTGTCTTCAGAGCACTAATTATGTATCCTCTTGCCTAAGACTTTCTGATAGAAATAAAATTTATGTCCAGAAACATATACAAAACTTATAAAGAGGGCTAAAATATACTTTGCCTAAATGAGTCAGAAACACCATCAAATTTATAAGTTAGAAGTGCTTTCTTCTTTCTTAAAATCCTTAGTCATCACCTCTGTATCTTCTTGGGCCCAGTACGCTTTCTGAGATTTGGTTGCATGGCCCAAGCCTCTGGAGCCTTTCTGCTGGGCCAGCTGTCAATGAATGAAAAGTAAGCAAGCTCTCAATTGCACAACATGTATCAATTCATGCAGATCTAGAAAAGGAGTATGTGATTTGATCTTCAGTAGCTGGCGTCTGGTGGCGGGAAAGTGATGATAACTATGTCTTGTTTTTATATCAACCTTAATCATTCACTGTCTATCAATTGGTTCTAATAAGGTGCTCAGAGCCATACATTTAATTTTCATAAATTATTTGTTGATTACCTGAATTAAATTTTCTCTGCCCAGCTTCTCCTTGTACTCACTTAGGCCACTTTCCTCACCATCCAGCTGGTGGGTGCCAGTAGAAATCAGAAACTAATTTTGATTTTGGTGTAAATTCCTGGTTTTCAATTGGGACCGATTTTGCCTCCCTAGCGGGCATTTTTGGTTGTCACACTGGCATCTAATGATGGAAGCCAGGGTTGCTGGTAACATCCTATAATGCACAGGCAAAGAATTATCAGGTCCAAAATGCCAATAGTCTTGAAGTTGAGAAATTCTGCCCTCAATGATGACAAAATACAGAAGCAATTCACAATTAACAAATATATTTCAAATTGAAGTATGAGTGATTTGGAGCTTACCTCTCTTTCGGATTCACTATTCCACAACTTCCTCCATGAACAAAGATAAGGGACATTGAATATGCACTTCCTACTCCTTGTGCACGTTTCTCAGTGGTAGACACTCCCTCTTTTCAAATGGGAATGTCTACTGCTGGTTAATTACACAATGGCTTAGGTATATATATGGGCAGTAGAAATTCAAGTGAAGAACTTTTCATAGAGTCTTAACTAAGAGTGAGGAAAATATTCTCCATGTCAGATCTTTTGGACTTCAAGAGGGTAAATCCTCTGGATGTTTTGCTTTCTGCATGTTTACCCAATTTTTATATAGTCTTTTGATACCTCGAAGGCCTATTTCATTATCCTCCTTTGGCCCTGATTAACTGAGTTACTTGCATGCTCAGACTTCAGTTCTGCACGACTGGACAAATTCTTGGCACGGACCTTACTTTCGCATCCTCATGCTGAAAGAATTGTTAATATTGATCATTTTTTAATTGCTTTTCACATTTCTTTCAGGAGTGAGCTTGGAATGTTCTTTAATTTACATTTGTTGCTACAGCACTGGAAACAGCATTTGTTCTTTGACATGAATAAATTAAATTTTATTTGGGAAAATTAATTCAACACAATGTAAAGTTGTAAGCAGGGTCCCTGTAGGGACACTTTCATTCTGTGGCTGCTCGTCTGCACTTCCAGCCATAGGTGACTTACTGACTGCATCCCAAAAAGGAGGCTTCAGCATCTGAAGGGTCAGTTGAAAGGGCCCAAAGAAATGTGCTCTTATTAATAGTCCAGCTAGAATGTAGCCACAGGTCTGGTTCAAAATTGAAATTCATAACGGCATCTAAAAGAATGGGTTGGTTCCAGGACCTTGCAGAAGCTCTAAGCCATGCCGGAAGATTCTAGTGAGCCCCAATTCTGCCAACCCTTACCCAGGACTCCTTCCCGAGAACTTTGGGGGATGAGAAAGAAGTAAGAAGTAGGTCTGAGGACCCATGTGCTGCCATGGGAGTATACTATCAAAGCATACTTTAAGCTTCCAAATTGAAGGAAGAATGTGTGAGGTGACTATGTTTCTTAAACCCAGGTCTAACCCAAACCCTGGTCCTCTCTCCAGACCCTGGAGACTCTGAAGTCACTGTGTTTAGAAAAATAATTGTGAGATTTTTTTTCTCCAGTGTACTGCTGACCTTGCCGTGGGAAAATGTGTGTAAAATGTATCCTAAATCGCATCTTCTTGTTGACTCTGTCCCTAGCTGAAATAGAGTAAATGTACAATGATTATCACTATTTGACATGACCATAAAAATATGAGGATAATAATCATGGAAATTATTTTCATGGAAGTTCAATTAACCAATTTTTCAACAGCAGAAACACAAACATTTAAAACTTTTTAAAGTTTTAAAGTAAACATGGCAGACTTTTTAGGTAAACTCATAGCTGGAAAGTTATGAAAAATATTTTATAACCACAAAGATGCTGTATAACAGGTCCCTCCCTATATGGCAATATAGAGCTAGTGTGGTCAGATGACTATAACAATGTTAAGAGCAAAGATTTGGTGTCAAATAGACCCTGCTTTTGCCACTTATGAGTGGCCTTTGACCAGTGACATAAACTTAGCCTCAGTTTCTTTATATTCAAGTGAAGATAATAATGATACAGACTTTGAGAAATATTAAATGACTTATTGTATATAAAATGCTTATTCAGTCCTTCAATAAATACTCATTTATATTTATTATTCTTATACACCAGGTAATAGTGTACTTAATTCACTGGCATTAATGGTTGTTGTGAAACCATTACCATTATCCATTTCTAAAACTTTTTCATCATCCCAAACAAAAATTCTGTACCCATAACAATCATTTGCCATTCAAGTAGTCATTTTTAAATGATTATTTTATTATCTTTTTACATAATGAACAGCATAATTCCCTTTAATATTATGAAGTATACCATCACTGTAGAAAATTAGAAAATATAGATAAAAATGAAAGTTAAATCATTTGAAATTTCACTCTTTACAAATCAGTAACATTAAAAATTTGGTATATTGTGCCATTAGTTTTCCTCTTACAAACATATATGTAAAGTGAAATCCTATTTTAAATTTTATTTTTTAACCACTTCAAAAATCTTTTCACTAGGTAAGCACATTTCAGTAGAAGTGGTACATAACCATGAAAAAAAGAGGCAAAAACTACTTTTTCTCTTTAAAAAGGTTTGATGGGGAAGCAGTGAGGAAAGGCCAAAATGACTTGTTTTTATGGAAACCACTTCATCTGAAGACTAATTTTCCTTAATGTACAGCTGTCAAGAGCCTAAGAATTACTATAGGAACTCAGCCTAAAGCCTAATTGTCATTCTTCAGAGTCTTTCAAAATAAACAGAAATCTCAAAACATAAGACTCAAGCCCTAGCTGGTTTGGCTCAGTGGATAGAGTGTCGGCCTGTGGACAGAAGGGTCCCAGGTTCGATTCTGGTCAAGGGCACATACCTTGGTTGCATGCTCCTCCTCAGCCAGGCCCTGGTAGGGGCTCATGCAGATGGCAACCAATCGATGCTTCTCTCACATTGATATTTCTCTTTGTCCTTCCCTCTCTCTTCTACTCTCTCTAAAAATCAATGGAAAAGCATCCTCAGGTGAGGATTAAAAAATAAATACATAAATAAATAAATATAAATAAAGGGTACACCTTAACAGAACATATTCTAAGAACAAATAGATGTACAAAGAAATCATAATGTTAGAGGCAATATTGCTATTATTATATGGAAGCTATTTAAAATAAACTATAGTTTATTGCAAATAGTAATGATATTGAGGTTAGGAACAAAGATTTTCAGTGTAAGAAAAATAAGTAGAAAGTCAAAGAACTTAAGTAAAAATATCCTACAGGATTACATTGTTCAATGTTAAATTTGAATTAGAAATACAATTTCCCTCAGCATTTTTTTCCTTTTTGAATATACATTTCCCCTAGTATTATCTACTGAAAAGGCATAGAAGCAATGACAGTCCCGTAGCCATGATGATTCAATGATGATTGAATGAAACCTTTGGTTGAAAGGCAGATGGGAACATTACCATGAGGGATAATAAGGCTGTCAGCACATGACAGGTCAATCTTAGCATCTCTAAAAGTGGAAAAACCAGATATCATATGTCTCCTGATGTGATGATGTGCCACCTCATTGGGTGGGGGGAGTTGACCCTGAATCTACTAAATTCTTTTCATCCAACTTTCATGTATAGGAACAACAGGGTATAAAGGAGGAAGTTAAATGACACCACAAGAAAGCAAACATTCCTCAAACAACTTAACATGGTTTCTGCCCCTCCTTAAAGGCAGGGAGGAAAGGAAAGGGGAAAGAGTGACTGTTTCAGATGAAAAGAAGCTGAGAGGCACAGCGACCAAATGTTTTGTATAGATGTTGTTTGTATCCTGATTCTAAGAACTGTAAAAACATTTTTTTGAGACAATCAGGAAATTTGATTATGGTCTTGGATATTAAAGGATGCTGGAGAATTATTATTAATTTTGTTAAGTGCAATAATGCCATTTTGGTTATGTAAGAAAATGTCCATTCTTTTTAGCTATTCATACTAAAGTATCACTATGATGCTTGACATGACACAATGTCTGGGATTCACTTTAAAATATTTCAGCAAAGAAAAAAGGGGGAACAGATGAAGCAAACGAGGGAAAAAACTTTTGTTGAACCTGGGTAGTATCTGTTCTTGTTACTATTGCTGTGTGATAATGTGATCTCAAGATTTACTGAATTAAATGCAATAATCATTATATCTTGTATTTTCTCTGGGTCAGAAATATGGGAAGGGCTTGGCTGGGCAGTCCTGGCTCTCGAGATTTCTCATGTGATGATGGTTGTTGCTGTAACAGATGGTGGGATGCGGTTGCAGGCAGAGTGGGTGCATGTAGTCACAGGCCTCTTCCTCTGATCTCTCCATGAGGGTTAAGTTGACCTTTCTTTCACATGATGGCCTCAGGGCAGACAGAATGCTTGCTTGGTAGCAGTTGTCTTCAAAAGCCAGTATTCCAGTGAACAGAGTAGAAGCACATTGCCTTTATGCCCTCCCCTGGGAAGTCACGTAGTGCCATTTCCTCTGTAGGGTATTGGTCGAAGCAGAAGCAACATAGGTTGCACTTTTGGGGAAAGGATTGTCAAAAACTTTGTGCACGTATTTTAAAACTGCCACATCATCCCACACATCTGGTGACTAGCCCCCAACTCAAAAGACCACAAAAGAATTGACAGCCTATTTATCATGGTTACTCATAAGTGGGGATTTTTATGATTTCCCCCGATCACGGAACAACTGATTCTTTCTGAAATTCCCATAGACCTTACAGATTTATCTAAAACTTCATAAGCTGGGACCTCTTAAATTACTTTATGAGATAGCACTTGTGAGATGCCTGGCCCAGTACTGAGTCCATAATAAATATTCTGCAACTGTTGGTTCTATCTGATCATTTGTTGTTACTGTTTGAGCACACCATTAATAAATCATAGTTGGTATGACATCATGAGTTTCTGAAAGGCCTGGCACAGATACAGTTTGCAGGAGGAATGGAACCTCTGCAGAAACTAAAATTCATTCCCAAAATGTTGAAATTGGACAATGGTTGGAGATAACAGGGAGTAAGCTACTATAAAGGCCAGAATCCTTATTTTGTTTTCCAATTTGTTTATATTTTCTGTCAGCTTTCTTTTTTCCCAGATTGCCTTTTTAAAAACTTTCCTGAGCAACAGAAAAATAAGAGCATCTCCCTTATGTGAAGTATGAATACATCGTGCCAAAGCTTTTTATAGAATACTATTGATGTTTAGAATCCCATCTGTTTTAAAATATTTCTGAAGATTAAGCAAAATATAGACCAGATTTGAATCTATAAGAAACCTCAGATTTTCTTTTTAAATCTTAAATGTAAAAGATAACCTTAAATTCTAATGTTATACACTGAAATTAATTTGCAATTTCAATTAATGTGTAATTTCTCAAACTGATAGAAATGTTAATCAGGTAATTACTATAGTGATTAAAAAAAAGAAAACAATATTTTTTCTTTCTCTTAAAAGAAACTTAATATTTTAACATTTTAATATTTTCTCTTCCCTAAAAGATCCCTTAAAATTACAAGTCACGTAACAATAGGCTAATTATAAATTATGAATATTTATTTATTAAAATACTTTATTTTCATTAATGTTATTTTATTAATAAAATTACATTGTAGTGTTCAAACTCTTTACTAATATTGTCTATCCTTCCAACAATTATAAAATTCAATGCCTTCATTTTTTTTCTCTTTAGTGGCCTTTATTACCCAGGGATATTTATGGAATTGATATTTAGCTCCACATACCTTGGCCTAATAACTTTAAGAATTCCATGTTCCCAATCAGTCAATTATGCTATATCATAGGGCATACAATTTCAGAGGTTCAAAGGCTATTGACTGAATTCAATTGTGATTTTTATATCACAGGCCAAAAAAAAAAAATCTCAAAAATTGCAAACAGATGAGTCTAGAATGAGTCCTCACATTCTTAGCAAAATGGCTTATTTACCTTCTAAATCATGTCCTGTAAGAAAAATGCTTTTTTTGTAAATGACATTTTATTGAAATCAAGAGTAGGCCTGGAAAAAAAAGGGGGGAGTACTACATATATTTTCTTTATTACATTCTTTGTGTGATATGTTCTGGCAAAATAGAAGGCATTACAGAAACCATTGAACTGAGAAAAAAATTCTACTCCTCACACAACCCTCACTGATGTCAGTGGGAGTTCTGTGAATGGAACAAATGTTGAACTTTACCCTGCAGTGTTTAAACTGCAATCCTCCCTGCTCTTGGCGGAGCCTGGCTCCCCACTGAAAGGCATTGTAGTCTGTGCAGGGATTACACAGCGGGTTAATAGTCTAGTTTTTTTTGCTTCTTTTGGAGCAACAGATGAAACATAATACCTTCTTTTAGGGCTATTACATATTTTTCAATACAAAAGACTTTAAATGAGGTGGTGTGAGAAAGTAAAAGGTAGAGTCTGTGGATGGAAATTTATGTTGGTAATGATTCTTGAACTACCTTCTCTATTAGTCACTCCGAAGCATCAGTGAGTCCTATACATTAAAGGCAAAAATATTACACACTGTATAGCATATCAGTATGGGAGCCATGCTCACTCTGTTTTTGTTATACTCCATTACACATGTATAAAGAATGATTATCACCAAGATTCCAACACAGATGGTTTTTGGTAAAATGAGATAAAGTGATTGTAAATGAGATGAAGAGAAAACACAGTATCATCATTTCAAGGTAAACTTCTGCAGTACCAAATTGGAATGGCTTATTTCTTTAAAAAAAATAATATATAATTGATTTCAGAGAGGAAGGGAGAGAGAGATAGAAAGAAACATCAACGATGAGAGAGAATCATTAATCAGCTGCCTCCTGCACGCCCTCACCAGGGATTGAACCTGGGACCCCTCAGTCCGCAGGCCGACGCTCTATCCACTGAGCCAAACTGGCTAGGGCAGAATGGCTTATTTCTTTATAATTAATCCCATGAATACAGAAGATGTGACTCTAGTCATGAATAGCACCATTATCAGGATCCGATTGTTTCTACTTGGTGGAATATTTCCCTTTTATTTTGTATACTTTGTAAGTCCTTTATTTTCTACAATGCATACACATTGCCTTTCTAATAGAAAAAGAGAGAGAAAGAGAAGAAAGGAACCAGCTTTTGTTTTAAAGGAGCAGAGGAAGAGGAAGACAAAGAAACAGGAAGTATTTCAAGGTGAAATCAAAATTGCTTTTGTTTTTATTCAATAGAAGATTGTGAATTACGAAAAAAAATCCCCAGTGATTAAAAGTGAAAATGTTGGCCAAAATATGATGTGGAAAATCTATTGATACAGGCAGTAAAAGTAGTCACAGGGCAACATAGAAGTTAATGGCACTTACACTCTGTCTCAGGCTGCTGGGTTCATATTCCAGTTCTACAACTTCCTAGCAAGGTAATCTTGTGCAGGCAGGTTATCTATTAACTGGCATCATAATTTATTGTTCTGATAAGGATGTATTGAAGAAGAGGAGTGAGTCAGAAGCTTGGGAGGAGTTTATAGAGGCCAGGCTGTGCTGCTTGGATCAGCTGTAAAGGTCAGATACTTGCTTCCAAAGGTAGCTGAGAGGAACAGTGGGGAGCCTCAATGTCTGCAGTCAAGGTTGCCCTCTGTTCCACTCATTTTCTACTCAGAGGCACTTGGTACAGCAGGATCCTGTGTCCTGGGATATCAGACGCACTTAGAAATGGAATGGCTGGCCTTTAGCAGTTTCCTTTCTTTTTAACTAATTCACAACTATTATTTTTTATAGTATAGATTTTTTTTTTTAGTTTATCTATACTCAATGTCAATGTTATTCATTTTTTATTTTTTTAAAACTTTCCCCTTATATAGTATATTGAAATCGATCTCATTTGTGGCTTTTAGGAGCATTTAGCCTTAAATTTTTTTCTCTACTTGCTGTTTTTGGTGATTTTTTAAAACTCTCATTTTCTCTCTCCCTTCACCTGTTTGTTTTCTACAAACTTATTTTAGTCTTTTAAAAATATTTTGCTGGCAAGCCAAGATGGCATACAAGTACATCCAGCAGCTATGGTGGAAGAAGTAGCCAGATGTAATGAACTTTTCCCTCAGGTTGTACCGCCCGCTCTCCACATCCACAGAGGGTCTGGGGGCCTGGCTGCAGGAATGGCCCAGTGTGTGGCAGGCATAGGGGCATCCACAGTGAGAAGGCTATACAATGCCTGCATGACTATCTGGCCTCCTACTTGGTAAAGGTGAGAAGCCTGGAGGCTGATAATCGGAGACTGGAGAGCAAAATCTGGGAACACCTGAAGAAGAAGGGACCCCAGGTCAGAGACAGGGGACATTACTTCAAAACCACCCAGGTCCTGAGAACTCAGATCTTTGCAAATTCTGTGGACAATGCCTGCATTGTTCTGCAGATTGACATCAGCCCATCTTGCTGCTGATGACTTCAGAGTCAAGTATGAGACGTAGCTGGCCATGAGCCAGTCTGTGGAGAGTGACATCAATGGTCTCCGAAAGGTCATTGATGACATCCATCTCACTCATCTGCAGCTGGAGAGAGAGATTAAGGCTCTCAAAGAAGAGCTGCTCCTCAAGAAGAAGAATCCCAAGGAAGAAGTGAATGATCAACAAAACCAGATTGCCACCTTTGAGTTGACTGTGAAGTTGGATGCCCCCAATCTTGGGACCTCAGCAAGATCATGGCAGTCATTCAGTCCCGGTATGACGAGCTGGCTCAAAATAATCAAGAAAAGCTAGACAAGAATTGGTCCCAGCAGACTGAGGAGAGCACCACAGTGGTCACCTTGCAGACCACTGAGATAGAAGCTGCTGAGATGACACTCACAGAGCTGAGACATACAGTCCAGTCCTTGGAGACTGACCTGACCTGAATGAGGAATCTAAAGTTCAGCTTGGAGAACAGCCTGAGCGAGGTGGAGATGCACTATGCCATGCAGATGGAACATCTCAACAGGATCCTGCTGCAGCTGGAGTCAGAGCTGGCCCAGGTCCGGGCAAAGGGGCAGCGCCAGGCCCAGGAGTATACAGCCTGCTGAACTGCAAGGTCAAGCTGGAGGCTAAGATTGCCACCTACCACCACCTGCCAGAAGAAGGGGAGGACTTCCATGTTGGTGACGCCCTGGACAACAGTCACTCCATGCAATCCATCCAGCAACGTGGTGTCTGAGGTCAAGACACCGAAGTTCTGAGGTATTAAGGCAGCAGAAGAGGGGCACCCCTTGGGGTGCAGAAGGCCAATAAAAAGTTCAGAGATCACTGAACATGATTTTTTAAAATTCATGTCCTAGTTTTAAGCCTTGTGTTAGTCTTTTTAAAGAAATTATCTTAAGCCTACTTTTTTCTCTTTCTCTTCTTCTACTTGATCCCATATTTTTTCTCTATTACTTGTCTTTATTATAATTGGCAGGAAGCAAATCCAAGAAAGTGTGAAGAGTGGAGAGACTTCACCTTACAAACAGAGGCAGAGAGGCATTCTTCTCTTTCCTCTTTCCTATGGCTACTCCTGCACTTGCCTCCTTGGATCCTTCCCAGGATTCTCCAGCCCCAACAGAACCTTAGTTCTCACCTTACAGAGGCAGAGAGGCATTCTTCTCTTTTCTCTTTCCTATGGCTACTCCTGCACTTGCCTCCCTGCCTTCCCAGGATTCTCCAGCCCCAACAGAACCTTAGTTCGTGAGTTGGGGGAATTGGAGAGTTAATTCCCTTCAGGGCCTTAAACTCATTACAGCACTTTTGATTTGTGAGAACATTTGCTACCATCTCATCCTGTTCAGCCCTTAGCTGAGGAAACTAAAATCTTAAAATCCATAGTTTCCACAGTGTAATCATTGGAATTTGGTCACACTGTGGCAAATACATATCCAGAAGCCTGGTGGTCTGGCCTAGGGGAATATGTCCAAAGAGGGGGTCCACCAGTGTGTGCCCAGGCCTGACCTTTGGAGGTAGTACTGTTGAGCTTCCCTATAGACAGTCATGGACAGCAGCATCAGAAAGACTCTGTGTCTAGTTTCTGGGACCATGTTTAAGCCAGTTTAATGCCAATTTATTTGTCATCACATTAGTTCACTTCCCTTTCTGTCAAGGTCAGAGGAGCACCCTTTGTTTCTTTGGCTCCTCTCTAGAGCACTGAAAAGGTACTACCCCAACTGCAACAAAACAGCAAAAGCTAGCTAGAGTTTCAGTTATCCTGGTTTTAAAATAGGGTTGCTCCCCACCTGATTTTTAATGCCTTTGTATTTCTTTTTTGTGAACTGCTGGTTTATGTCTTTTGTAAATACCTCTATTGAAAAACAAACTGATGGTTGCCAGAGGGGAGAGAATTAGGGGGATTGGGTGAAAAATGGTGAAGGGATTAAGATGGACAAATTGGTAGTCACAAAATAGTCATGGGGATATAAAGTACAGCATAGAGAATATAGACAATAATATTGTAGTAACTATGTATGATGCCAGGAGGGTACTTGATACTTTGTAAATTATATGATTATCTAATCACTATGCTGTACACTGGAAACTAATATAAAATAACATTGAATGTCAAAAAATACTTCTATTGGATTATTTTCTTCTGGGTTTTAAAGAGCTCTTTATACTTGTATTATAGATATTAGCTATTAATTCTTATACATATTTTCTCTCATACTGTCTTAGGTCTTTTAACTTTGTGGTATCTTTTGCCAACAGAAGCTTAAAAAATTTAAGTAGTTCTATCTGTCACACATTTCTTTGGTGGTTTCTGGTTGTTCGTTGTCTGGATTATAGTGGTGGCGATGTGGTATAGTTGAACACATACTGAACTGGGGGGGAAATGCGTTCTAATTATGCTTCTGCCACTAACCAGGAGTGTGACTTTGGGCAAGTCTTCAAACCTGAGGTTCTTTACCTGTAAAATTAGAAACCAGATGACCTCCAAAGTCCCTTCCTATTTATTCAACTGCTACCGAGAATTCTCAGATTCTATGTTTTAAAATCTTATTTTCTTTAAATAAGCCAAATGTTCTCCCTGAAATTAACACTTCTAAATTGCCTGGCAATGTTCTCATAGAGTAAAATGTAGCCAGTGTCTCAATTATAAAAACTCCTTGAGTTTTGGCATCTGAATTAATGACCTGAATTTTTATATGAAAGGTGAATGAGTTTATATCTACTTCCTCTTATAGGCCATAGGCTTTAGGAAATAAACTTTGCATTCAATATGTATTCTAAAGTATGTATACTATAGAACCACTATGTCAATGGACATTGAATATGGCCTAGGATATTTTATTAATGATAATGATCTTTTATTTGGTGTTTATAGTGTGCTTTCATGTACTTCTTCTCATTTGGTGCCCTGATAATCCTATGAGGTAGATAAAATAGGCCTTATCATTTCATTTTATAGATCGTGAACTACTGCACAGAGAAAATAAATTATTTGTCCAAGGTCACTAATTAATAAATTGTAATGCCAGTGCCATAACTTTTCTGAAAGACAATAATATTGAGAAAAAATTTATTGGCTGTTTCATTACTTCAGAAGACAAAATAGAAATATCAGTTATGTATGAGGTAGGGTGGTCAGAAATCAGGTAAATGAAATAAAATATCAAGACTGAAAAAGAAAAATTATGTTGAAAATTGTAAAATAAATATTTGAAAACTATTTCTTCTCTATATATTTATTTCGACATAAAGAAGTACAAACGCTTTGGAAGGAAAGTGACATTTCTATAAGTAGCTTGGTATGCTATATGGCAGGAGATATGAAAAAATACTATGTAAAGTTTTGTATAAGAAAACTAAAACCCTCAGAGGGAGTTTCCAGAGGTAGAAGGAAGAGAAACTTAGTGTCCATTTTAGAGAAAAACTGGAAGAACAAGAAAATAAAAAATGAAGAAAACTAAAATACTGTATGATCTGATGGTTGACATTAATTTAATGACATTAATTTAATGGCATTGATTTAAAGGGATTAGACTAAGGAAAACAGAAGAGAGAGGAAATATAAAAAATATTTTACTCAGATCAGCATTTTGAAGGAAATTTGCTGTCAATTCCCAGAAAATAAATTTCTTTCCAACTGAGGAAAATATGAGTATGAATGTATATCCAGAATTATTTTAGAAAATCCAACTAAGAAATATCATTTTACAAATACTTATTGAACCAGATTTGGGTGAGACTTTTCCAGTATTTTGATTATGATGTGGTCATCATCAACAATGATTTACTCCTACTTTCAAATAGAAATGACATGCTTAACTAAAAAACAGTTTTTATGTAACATCTTAGAGCAGAGCATTTAGCCTCTTACTATACCTCTGATTATGCTTGATGCCTATATATTGGCTATTTTCATGGCAGATTTGATGCTGAATAGTTTTTTTTTAAGACAAAATACTATACAAAAAAAAAAGTAAAGCTATTATGTCAGCTTAAGTAAGTAGGAAAAGCAGTTTTGTTACTCAAAGAAAGATAATATTCTTAAGTGAAAGCCTCCATTGAAGGGAAGTAGGCAGCAGTATTTACCCTTTTCTTTTGTTGATTTAATAGTGTTATGATTTAGAAAAAGTATACATATTGAAACAGATTATGATTCATACCAGGGAAAATTTGAGATGGGAGGTAGATCAGAAGAAGGTAATAAAGTTGGAAATTATAGGCTCACTATTTGCTGCAGTTGTCCTAGTTTTACATATGTTGTCCCTGTGTAATTACTATTATTGTCTATTAATTAACTCTCAAAAGTGTTCTAGTGTGGATGATATACTATATGCTGTCAGTGCATTTAAAAAATATTTTTATTGATTTCAGAGAGGAAGGGAGAGGGAGAGATAGAACATCAATGATGAGAGAGAATCATTGATGAGTTGCCTCCTGCACATCTCCTACTGGGGATCGAGCTGTACATGCCCTGACTGGGAATCGAACCATGGTCTCCTGGTTCATAGGTTGATGCTCAACCACTGAGCCATGCCAGCCAGGCCTGTCAGTGCATTTTAAAGTGCACTACTAACAATAGCTAACACTTTGGAGTCTGCCAAGCATTGCGCTAAGCACTTTATGAGCATTGTCCCATGTAGTCCTCCCAATAATCTATGAAGCTGTTAATACTGTAGTCCCCATTCTAGAGAAGAGGAAACGCAAGTTTATGTTTATAGATGCTCAGGAACTTGCCCAAGTTACTCAGTAGCCAGCTTTTGAAGTCAAGCCATCTTTTTTCAGAGGTCACACAAATAATCACCATGCATTATTTATTTTCTCCACACTTACAAAACTATAAGACATCTGAAAAAAATTTAACTATGATAGGCTACAAAATGTCTGATAGAAAAAAAAAGACTATCAAGCTTATACTAGGGGAAAAACAACTTCAAAACTTTTCATAAAACTTTTCACAAATAGAGGCAGACTTCTTGTGATTTATAAAATATTATTGAAAATATGTCTGGCCCTGGCTGGTTTGGCTCAGTGGATAGAGCATCAGGGTGCAGACTGAAGGGTCCCGGGTTCGATTCCGGTCAAGGGCACATGCCTGGGTTGCGGGCTTGATCCCTAGTGGGGGGCATGCGGGAGGCAGCCAATCAATGATTCTCTCTCATCACTGATGTTTCTATCTCTCTCTCCCTCTCCCTTCCTCTCTGAAATCAATAAAAATATATTTAAAAAAAGAAAATATGTCTGAAAGGCAGAAACATGCTGTGGGAGGGATGATTTCATCCCCAAAGTATTATAAAATCCTTAATTTTAATTCTTGCATGTACTGCCTCTTTTGAGCCCTGGCATCCCTTTCCCACACACTTGCCACCCTAACCTCCTGCTGTTTCTATCTAGGGGCTAAGATGGAAGTGAAAATAGGGAAGTCAATCCCTATGAAAAATACATGTTATAATGTGTTTTGATCTGATCTAACGCTTCTAGACTTTTTCAAAAAAGCAATCTAACCCTAATCTAGCCAGAATATTAACTTTTCCCCAAACACTACTGTATAGTGTTTCAGGAAACCAGTTTGGTTTTAGGTAACCAGTTCTTTACTAGGTGTTGAGAAAGGGAGAAAAGAAGGATGATCATTCTAAACTTTCCCTCTGCTAACTTGGTCTCCACATTGCTTCTGTGCAGCTGCTCAGGCGGCCCGGGGAAATGACAGGAGGGCCCTTAAAAACAGCGGGTAGGCTCTCTGCTGAGAAACATCCTCCCCACCCCCCATGGGTGCTGTGTGCATTCCCTGGAATGGTGAAGGCCTTGAGGCTTTCCTTCAGTTATGTGGCTTATCTCTAGTAGACAGTAATTCCCCTCCTGAATCCAGCCACTGGGAAGGGGAATCCCAAAGAAAGAATTCCTGTCTTTCACAGAGAATTATTTAGAGAAAGTATTTAGAGAATCACAATTGGGAGGATCAAGCTATACCATCCACAAATATTTATTAGCTTACTCTCTAAGGTCCTGGAGTTCAGTTTATTATTACAGAATCACAGTTAGCCAGCCCTGTTTAAGGTGAGGTTTTACTTCTCCTTTTAATCATAGTTGAAACTGTGAAGTCCATCTTAGTTCAACTATGGGAAGATTGTCAGAGAAAACTAATCTGTAAAGCACCCATTTGTTAAAAAAAAAGAACAAATGGAAGATTTGGCTATATCTGTATGTGCTGTTCATATGAGTTAGAACTAAGTAGTCAGTGATGAATAACAAAGATGCATCATCACTTCTGATTACTGAATACCCTGATCATATAGCTGTTATGTCACCATTTTGTATGAGCACAGATGCAGAGTTCCTGCTGAAGATACTTTACAAAGGGATTTGAAAAGAAATATTTGTCAAATCGTTTAATTGGTAAATGCATCCCTTCTTCCATCCTTTTAAGGCCAGTGTTTTGGAGCTCTTACTGTGTAAGTATCAAATGGGGGGCACTTTATTGTCTATACATCTGTACTCGCCATATATTGCCCTCAAAGTTAAACCACATTTTCCTCTCCTACCTACTCAGCATCAGCATATGTCATCGTTATAGTCCCTGCCATCAGAAGCTGCTTTGGGGAAACAATCTGATGAATTAGGTATAAATAACTAGTAAGGCTTAAAATATTACCTTCCCCTGGATTATGGCTTTGTGCTAGAGAAATAGACTGAAAGGGATTAAACATAATGGTAAAATATCAGGTGAGTTGGAGTAGGGACTTTTGGTTATAGGACTTTTCTAGTGCAAATGATAGGGTTGTTCCCATATATGAGTTTAACTTTAAAAACAGGCTAGGGCCAGGACAGGTCCTATTTATTTAGGGTGGGGGTAGGGGTGGGGGAAGTTAGGTTTATTTGAGTCTATGATGTCACATGTAAAGAGGTGTGGAATCAACCTGAGGCTAAACACAACCCTGGAATTCCAGCCTCCTCAGGGAGCGGGTAGGGGGTGCTTCAGGACAGTGACCTTTCAGTTCAGAGCTCTGCCCTTGAGTCTGCTCAGCGCAAACCAGTTGTTGAAAGTGGAGCAGGAAATCTTCCGTGTGCAGATTAAAAATACAATATGCTAACTTTAGAACTGATCCAATGCCCAAGAATCATGGTCACATAAAATAACCTGCGCGGTATTACCAGCATCCCTGGCTGCCGTTTCATTTCCTAGCTTCTTCTTAAGCGCTCTTCCCTCCAGTTCAGCAGTGAACGAGCCTGAACACTTTGGTCCTAACAGAGAGTGAACCTTCAACCTCTGCTCTGGGAGAAGGAGCTCCCTGTGTCAATTCCAGCAGTTTGGAAGTAGTTTAAAATGCTCCCTCCCCTAAAATGTCTTCAATACCGTGGGGAGGCATTGCACGTGTTTGTCAGTAGCGTACAGCTCAGTGCGGTGAAGAATTCTGATGGGCTGGATGAATTCCTCCCTTTGGAAGCGAGTCAGCAATCATGTGCAGGGCGCACAGCTCTTTATTCAAACTTGGTAACACGGAATTATCTCTGGGACCCAGGCGGAAGGACTGGAACGGCGACTCGAGGGACACGGAGAGTAATTACCGTCCCGCGCCCGGTTAAGCACCGCAGAGCCTGGGGGCGGGGGCGTGTTCCGTGGCCAGGACGTGCCTCCTCCGGGGGAAACCAGGCCGCCTTCTCCGCGCACACATTTAAAGCAGTAACTGCGAAAACGGCAATGTTACGGCTGAGGCGTTCTCTGCCATATGTGTTGACAGGAAGCGTTAAGAGTCCCTGCAGTAAACGCCGACGCTGCCAGGCTGAGCGACGGGGGCCATTTTAAAGCAGCTGCGAAAACGGCAATGTTACGGCTGAGGCGTTCTCTGCCATATGTGTTGACAGGAAGCGTTAAGAGTCCCTGCAGTAAAAAACGACGCTGCCAGGCTGAGCGACGGGGGCCA
>NW_005353967.1:11374222-11381279 GCF_000412655.1 Myotis brandtii
GGCCGCCCCGCATCCGCTCTCACCGGGAGGAGTTCGGCCGGAGCCCCAGTGACTAATGAAGGGGAGGAAACCATGTCTGGCGGAGCCCTGAGAAAGCTGCCCTGAGACACCGTCCGACCGAAAGGTAATGGGCACGAAGGGTGTCTCCAGGTCCCGCAGCTCCTGGGCGGGGAAGAGAAGAATGCTGCTCCCCTTTCCCCAAGTTGTCCTCAGTTCTCCTTTGCTGCTGTCGAGCTGGGTAGTGTTTCAGGTGCTAAAGAGCAGAATCGGCCCCCCATCCCACCCCACCCCCCTCCCCAGCACCATCTGGACTCGAGTTATTTCAGCAGAGGTCGGAAGAATGCGGTGGGACGAAAACTTTCAAGCGATCGGAAGAAAGACCGCCTTTGTTCAGCACTGGGTCCCGAAGTCTTGCTTTTCCGGAGTATATACGGTGTATATATATATATATATATAGTTTTTATTTATGAAGTTGCTGAGCCTGGCAACTTTTGCTGTGGGAGAAAGTTAGTTAGGTGGCTGCAGCGAGTGATTTGCTGCTGTTGAGATGGCTGCCGCATTTGTTTATACTGTGACCGAGTATCTGGCCTTTGCGTTTAATCCTATATAGATATTTTTTTTTTTAGTTCCAATCTTTAGAACTATGTGAGAAAAGCCATATAAACAAAAACAAAAAAGAACGATTCTTAGTTGTTTTTCTAGATAGGTAGTTGTTTTTCTAGATAGGTAATAATATTTCTTCAGTATCTGGTTCCTTTCAGGCATTTAGAACCTTGTAATAATCGTTGGGTTAATTAATTGAAAGCAGCGTCTGCTCGATGTTTCTATGTAACTGACTTAGTGGGAAGGAAAAGGAAGGGGTCGTGTTATGGATAAAGAGAGTTAGGATAGAAAACGAACCCCTGTGAGTGGTTGGATTTGTTGGGACTTCTCTGCAATTGAGAACAACACACAGGAAGGGAAGTAGAGCGCTTGAAATGATTTTCATGGGAATCGCACTGACTGGTAAATAGCAGAGTGTTTTTTGAATAGTAGAGTGTTTACATGTTTGTGTTGGTCCTGACGTTGTGGCCCGCTCCACCTCAGGGGCTGGTAAGAGGTGCCCCACTCGGGGGGCAGGAACTGGTGGAGCGAGGGCGACATTCCACCGGTCAGGGCTGCAAACACTTCTGAGCCAGTCGGCGGCCCTTGGAGGTCCAGCTGGTTCTGGTCGCAGCAAACACAGTGTTTCTCCAGTGGTGTCTTTAAAGTGTGTGTCTCCCCCCCCCCTAAGTTAATACTGTGCTTTTGACTAGTTATTAAATAAATGTGAGATTCTGTGGGTAGGTATATCTTAAGTATAAATTGTTGGGTTTGTCCATGCCTCCCCAAGAAAAATTGTTGGCTTAAGTTCAAAGAAAAGAAAAAGTAGGTCTTAAAGAGCAGGATCAAATTATTTCACAACTTGTTCTTTGTTATTTAGTAAATACGTTTCAAAATGGAATTCTTTTAACTGTTTGTTAGTATATATTTTGATTTTTTCCCCTCAGAGCTTAGTCTCTGGAAATCTTTTTTTTTTTTTAGTTGGTAAGATTTGGGAACCACCCAGAAATTCCAGTTCAGTCAAAGTAGCCTTATCAAGGAATTTAAGTGCATAACTGATCTACTTTATGATTTTGGAACATATCATTAGGCAGCGAAAGGTTATTCTTGGGCACCTGAAAGAGCGGAACAAAATAAATGGCATTGAACCTCAGTTTCCTTATATGGCTTATACTTGGCCTCAGAGCAACAAAGCCTTAATGGAGCAAGTCTTGTATAGAGAATTATCACTTTAATTCTCTGCATTAGTAAATTTTACATATAAAAAGTATTGCAGCACTCAAACTTAACTACTTAAATCCCTGTTTTTAGATCTTGTTCTTGAATTTTTTTCTTGAGGGAGCAGTATGTTTGCAGAGACACATTTTTAGAAGCGAGATATTCATCTTTGTAGTTGCCATCAATGCCTCCCTGCCCCTCCCCCTGAAAGGAAAAATTTACTTTGTGGATTACTTACACTTTTGTTAGTTTAACACTGAATTAACTTAATGAATATTAGGCCTTATGTTATTGTCACAGTGTAAATATTTTCAAAGCCTTGTTTAAATGCGACAATGGTTTGTAAAGAAATTTTAAAAAGGTGATAATCAGTTAAAATATCTCTAAATGACTTTAAATTTCGGATATTCTTAGTATTTGTGTGGGTTTTCTCAGGTTAAATTGTCAGATCTAGAGTATTTCCAGTATTTGCTTATATTGCATAAAATGTACATTTAATGGAACTGTTTATTTGAAGGTGCTAGTTTTTAGTAGTGATAAACTTAATCCTTCAAGTAATTAATTCAAGTATTACATTATGAAGTCAGTCTACTGTTTGAGAACAAGCGGTTGCAAACTTTTCATGTATTTTTCTAGCTTACAGAGGTTAAAAAATGGAAACCAGCATTTTATTGTAATAACTATAGATATTTTACATTTATCATTAGTAAGTCTTCAAAATTCAGCTACTTTAGAGATATTGGTGCTGAGCTCTTGGTAGTAAACAATATCATACTTTAATAAACACACTTTAACTTTTCAGAAAGTTAGATGCATATATGGCACTTATTTTAAATAATTGCTTATAGATAACCTGATTTAGAGTTCAAGCTATTTTTGGTTTAGAAATAAATAATGGCAATATTTACAGAGTATTTGGGATAATGCAGAATTTTACTGGTTTTGGATGGCAAAGCACTTCTTTATGTAACTGTTACTTATCTAGAATTTTTTTTAACACATTTTATTGCTTTTCACTCTTTCCCATCCATTTCTGTTACATGCTTTGTTTTTTTCTGGGAACACTGGATGAAAGTCCTAAAGATGTCCTTTTCTGACAACATATTGTTCACAATAGGTTATTCCGTTTTTGAGTGCATACTATTTGATCTTGAATAGAAAATGTGTACATGAATTGTTGCTATGTTATATTTGCTTTTGAATTTTCTAAGGAAATAAGCCCAGCACTTCTGTTTTTTACCTATCTTTGATTTATTCCACATTCTTTTTGCTTTTTTCTTGGTGCCTATCATCACTAATTATTGAATAATTACATTCATGTTTTGGTTTACCTTTTAGCTTTCTCCTCTATCTTATATTTCCTAATTGTAAAAAAAAAAAAATCTAGCTGTTATTCCACTTTCTTTACTAATTCCTTTAGCTTCCTATTTTTAGTTAGCTTCATTTACTTCTCCTATTTTAGCTTCATTTACTTCCCCTATTTTCTCTATATTCAGCTGATGTTTCTTAATTATATTTTGTCCTTCCTCTCTCCTAAACTTTATTAGTCCATGTTTATCACCTAAAAAACCTGTTTAAAACATGAGTAGATAAAGTTTATTTTGTCAGCCCTGTGTAATTCTGAATATCCCTTTTGCATTCCAACTCAGTTTACATACCAATATTTTAATCTGGTATTTATTAATATGTTGTTTTTATTTATACTTTGTTGCCTCAATTCTTTTTTTTCTTTAATATCCCTTAAATTACCTTTGCTAAGATCAGGTTGTTATGTACTATTGTATTAAGACTCTCTACAACCACCTATCCATATTTTATTTGTTTGGCCTCTTAAAACACACAAACTTTTTATCTATGTACCTACCTTCTACATTTTGTTCTTTTTCTCCCTATCTTGCCTCTTAAAGTTAGATGTCTTCTCTGTAGTGTTCCTAAAATTTTAAAATTGCCTTTCTTTGTCTGTTTTTATGAAATAAGCACAGTGAAATTCTGTCATTCACTTTATTCTTGTCACTTCAAATTTTGTTCCAGGTGTCATTGGATGAAGAAGGCCTTGCCAGGCTTTATAAATAAGTGATAGTATGTAAGACAATAAAAAAGAATATCAAAAAATTAAGTTAATAAAAGAACCTACTTACATGGAGGTTATTTATCTATGACTTTAGGTATAGAATGTAGTAGAAAAACTTGAAAATAAAAAGACATCTAAGAAATCAAAACAGGCAAAATAAAGTCTGAGGACTTCATTCATAAGGCCATCCTTATGCGGAGCCCATTTAATTTTGTATATAGTAAGCTGTTTCCTGCCTTTTTGGTGTACCAGAAGGGGTGAGGAGGCAGTTTGACAGCATCATAAAGTTATGGCCTATGGCAGTGGTTCTCAACCTTCCTAATGCCGCGACCCTTTAATACAGTTCCTCATGTTGTGGTGACCCCCAACCATAAAATTATTTTCGTTGCTACTTCATAACTGTAATTTTGCTACTGTTATGAATCGTAATGTAAATATCTGATATGCAGGATGTATTTTCATTGTTACAAATTGAACATCATTAAAGCATAGTGATTAATCACAAAAACAATATGTAATTATATATGTGTTTTCTGATGGTCTTAAGCGACCCCTGTGAAAGGGTCGTTCGACCCCCAAAGGGGTCGCGACCCACAGGTTGAGAACCGCTGGCCTATGGTGTGACAGCAAGGGAATAGAAAAAAGGAAAAAAGACTGAAAACTTCGAAGACAGGGTTGTCTTGGACAACTTGCTTTGGGACAGAGTGCCTTATATATTTCATTTGTCCTTAGAAGGAGACACTATTATAGCATAGTATAATTAGAAGTAAATAGCCCTAAGGTCTTGGGATCTCCTTATATTCTAGCAAATTACTGAGAACCTAAAGCTTTGGTTTATGTGGGTTATATTTCCCATATTAGAAATTTTAAAATATTAATTTAAAATAACAATAAACTATGCATAACACTGTCTTAAAAAATAACTATTCTTCAAAACAAATCTTAAGCCAAAAGTGTGGGATTGTTATATATTTCTGCAAGTCCTTTATGTATGGTTGAATAGAAAACAGCTCGACTTGTCATATCCACTTGTACATTCAATCTTGCAGTATGTTTTGGTTGAAATATATGAAGAAAATCCAACATTATACAGATATTGTTTGAAAAGGGGAGGAGTATTTTCATAGCCTTTTTAGGTGATTGAGGGTATTCTTTGATACCATACCAAAAATTTTTTAAAAAATATATTTTATTGATTTTTTACAGAGAGGAAGGGAGAGGAATAGAGAGTTAGAAACCTCAATGAGAGAGAAACATTGATCAGCTGCCTTTTGCACACCCCCTACTGGGGATGTGCCCACAACCAAGGTACATGCTCTTGACCCGAATCGAACCTGGGGCTCTTCAATCCACAGGCCGACGCTCTAGCCACTGAGCCAAACTGGTCAGGGCACCATACCAAAATTTGACAAATAGTATTTTAGAGGGTAGCTGCAATGTCAAATGTGAAACCATATCAATGAATTCTTCATTTCTTGTTACCTAAAAATTTATTGTTTTTCTTGCATTTTGAATCTTTCACCTGCTCATGGTTTAACACCATATATTGGTATTTGAAAAGTACTGGTTCAGCCCTGACCTGTTTGGCTCAGTGGATAGAGCGTCGGCCTGTGGACTGGGGGGTCCCAGGTTCGATTCCAGTCAAGGGCATGTACCTTGGTTGAGGGCACATCCCCAGTAGGGGGTGTGCAGGAGGCAGCTGATCGATGTTTCTCTCTCATCGATGTTTCTAATTCTCTCCCTCTCCCTTCTTCTCGGTAAAAAATCAATAAAATATATATTTTTTAAAAATTTTTTTAAAAAAGAAAGGAAAGTACTGGTTCATTGAATTACACATTTCCCTCCAAATGTTGACACATTTCATTATGCATTAACAAACAAAAAAATGTTAATATCACCACTAATCTCATCAGAAAGTCTTTAATTTTGTGAAGCTCTCAAGCTCAAAGTTTTTACCATTCTAAATTTTCACTTGGAAGTTGAAGTATTAATCATTGGTAACAAACATGTTAGTGTCTTTCCTTTGAAGTTGCAAGCTAACTTTATTTTTGAGAAGATGTCTGTCAAAAAACGGTAGGGTAGTTTTCTATTTGTTCGTTGGTCAAATGGTGTTCCATGAAAAAAAGGTTAATTACGCTCATAACTCAAAATAATTATACAAGAGCTTTAAAGAAAGACATGTATTGAAATGTTGAGATGGAATACAGTTATTTTTCACTGCTTCATTAGAGATAATTCTTTTTTTTAATGTTTTTTTTTGAAATTTTTTTTTTTTTTTAAATTTTAGAGAGAGAGGAAGGGAGAGGGATAGAGAGATATTGAGCCCACAACCCAGGCATGTGCCCTGGCTGGGAATAGAACTGGTAACCTCTTTGTTCATGGGTCATGCTCAACCATTGAGCCACAGTGGCCAGACCGTTAGAGATATTCTTAAATGAAAGTGGCATTTAAAAAGATATCTGGGCCCTAACCGGTTTGGCTCAGTGGCTAGAGCGTCGGCCTGCGGACTCAAGGATCCCAGGTTTGATTTCGATCAAGGGCATGTACCTTGGTTGCGGGCACATCCCCAGTAGGGAGTGTGCAGGAGGCAGCTGATCGATATTTCTCTCTCATCGATGTTTCTAAGTCTCTATCCCTCTCCCTTCATCTCTGTAAAAAATCAATAAAATACATTAAAAAAATAAATAAAAAGATACCTGGGAGTATGTAGTGTGGTATTAGTATGGCTTGGTACCACAGCTTATTGTGTGCGCTAAGGTACTAGAATTTTTCCCCCCACAATTTCTTCTGCACCATTGCTGTCAGGAAGGGGCAAATAATCTAGTATTATTATGAAAATGTTTTGACCTTGAAGACTACTTGAAAGTGTCTCAAACTTCCAGGGCCCTTAGATAACACTTTGAGAAATAGGTGAATATTGGGATTTATGGAGCTTTCATTACTTCTCTCCCTACCCCTACCCCCCCGCCCCCCCTCTGGTGTCAGGGAGTATCTTGAGGCTTGATATTTTAGCTCACTTATTTGGTCTTCAGTTCTTTTTAATTTTCCTATTTTTCGGGGGTGGTGGGGTGGATAGAGTTGCTAAGAGCTCTTTGCTTTTTTTTTTTATTTTTAAGTGTTTTTATATATTTTTTTTCTTTAATTAAATATTTATTGTTCAGATTATTACAGTTGTTCCTCCTCTTT
>NW_005353967.1:11382970-11400401 GCF_000412655.1 Myotis brandtii
TTGGAAGTTCTGGGTCTGTCTGGCCCAGCTGCAGTTTGTTAGGTAATTTTCAGGTTGCAAAGGGCCAGGGCATTCGTATGCAAAAGCCTCTGCCGCAGCTTGGGTGGGGCGGGGTCTCAGGGAATCAACAGGGTGGAGCAAGCAGCTATGGCTGATCCTCAGCCCTGCCCTAAGGGGCCCTGTGTCTCAGTGTCCCGCGGTAATCACTGCAAGCACCTTTGAGAGAAAGTCGCCCTCTAGTTCCTAGTTCTGCCCGCTGCCAGACAGTCCAGTTTCTCCCTGTATGAGTCTGGGTCCCCAGAGACTCACCCAGAACTGGAGTTCAGAGCAGTCAGGGGCTTGTGACTCCCTCCCAATTCAAAGAGACAGCCGCATCCTCAGTTGTCAGCCCTTGCCGCCTGTGCCTTCGTACCTCTGCACTTCCGCACCGCCTCTGAATCTCAGTGTGCTTTTCTCTTTCCTTCTAGTTGTAGAATTTCCACTCAGCCAGCCTTCCTGTGGTTCTGGATGATGTCCGTTTTGTCTTTTAGTTGTATTTTTGAAGTGTTTGTGCGAGGCAGCAAGTATAGGTGTGTACCTATGCCGCCATCTTGGTTTCTCCTCGCTCTTTGCTTTTTTATAGGAGTTGATTTTACTTTTACATTTTCCTCTATTATCAGTATAGGAAATTTGATCTTATTGTACTTAGTATACCCATCAGGCTTTTGCTTTTTCCTCAGATGTTAGATTTTTTTGTTGTGGTGGTTCAAGTTTCATGTTATGGTCCAGACCAGGGGTCCTCAAACTTTTTAAACAGAGGGCCAGTTCACTGTCCCTCAGACCATTGGAGGGCCGGACTATAGTTTAAAAAAAAACTATGAACAAATTCCTATGCACACTGCACATATCTTATTTTGAAGTAAAAAAACAAAACGGGAACAAATACAATATTTGTATTTGCACGTGGCCCGCGGGCCGTAGTTTGAGGACCCCTGGTCCAGACTATACCATATTGGTTATTTAAGTATATTTCCCCCACCTAAGTGAATCCCTATTCTTCTGGCTTTGGTTTATTTAGCTAATGGGTTTCTCTTTTAGGTATTTGGGTTCCTTGTCCTCTAACATGTTTCCTGTCCCTCAGGACATAATATTCTCCTGTTTTCACAATTATACTGCCCAAGTGTCTATACCTACAGTATAGAGAGTTGTGCTGGAGGCCTTAAACATGGCAGCTATTCTGTGGTTTTTACTACCTGGATGACTGCCCAGGACACACTGCTCCCAATCCTTCTTGTTAAGAAAACTTATCCTTCTTTTGGAGATCCCACTTTATGCTTGTTTTGTGTATCTGGTTCCTCAGATGTGTTGTGCTTTATTATCATTCCCCTCCCCTCAACCCCCCATTCATTTTGTGTTATCTACAAATTCCTTTCTGTTCTCATCTGTAGATATAGTACTCCCAGGTTTTTAGTACTGCTGTAAATTTTTTTGTAATTCTTTTTTTCATATTTTAAAGTTTGGAAGAATAACAAATATACAGAAAAGTTGGAAGCATAGTACAAAGAACATTTTTGTTCCTGAACCACTTGACAATAAGTTGTCCACATGATACGTCATTAACCCCCAATACTTAATGTTTATTTCCTACAGTAAACAAGGACATTCTCGTACAGAATGGCTTCGTAGCAATCAAAATTAGGAAGTTAACAAAGAATGCATAAATTTCACCAGTTCCAGTCTTTCAGAGCAAAAGGATCCAGTTTAGAACCATGCATTACATTTAGTTGCCATGTTTCTTTATTCTTTAATCTGGAAGAGTTTCTGCATTTACTTCCAGGGTCTTGACACTTTTGAAGATTACAGATCAAGTTATTTTGTAGACTATCCCTAAATTTGCATTTCTCTGATATTCTTATGAGTATATCTTTGATTAGGTTTCATGACTAGATTTGTATTAGATCTTTGGCAGGCTTATCCTGGAAGTGGTACTGCATTCTTCTCTTTGCATCTTACTAGGTTGTAGGTAGTTCCACTTGTCCCATTGCTGGTAGTCATTGATTATGTGTGTAAGGGTTATAACTGCTAGACACCTATGTGAAGGTAATCTTAACTCATTTGTAATTAAATATTTTTAGGGTAGGTTTTTTTGAAACTGCAAATATTTTCTTCCTCATCAAATTTTTAATTTATTCACTTACTTACACTTACTAGAGACCTCTACCTACTAGAGGCCTGGTGCACAAAATATGTGTACGGGTAGGGTCTCTGAGCCTAGCCGGTGATCAGGGCTGATTGGGGCCTTCTGGCTGCTGGCTGGGGCCTTCCTTCATCCCGCGTTGCCCCCTTGGTAGTCAGCGCATGTCATAGCGAGCGGTCGAACTCCCGAGGGGACACTTTGCATATTAGCCATATATATGATTATATTCACTGGGTTGTACCCCATTATCTTTTTTTTTAATCCTCACCTGAGGATATGTTTTTATTGATTTTTTTGTTGTTATTGCTTTTAGAGAGGGAGAGAGGAGAGAGAGGGGGAGAGACAGAGAGGAAGTGGGAGAGAGCAAAGGAGCATGGGGAGAGAGGCAGAGAGAAACATAGATCAATTGATTGCTTCTCGTATGTGCCCCAAAACCTAGGTATGTGCCCTGACTAGTAATCGAACCTATAACCCTTCGTTTTATGGGACGACACTCCAACCAACTGAGCCACCCCGGCCAGGGCTCCATTATCATTTATTTTGATTAAATTGTTCAAGAATCAGTACTTTTATTGTCCACATTGGTTAAGTTCCTTGTGAAGATAATGTTGGAGCTCCATTTTAGTGTGAGTACAGTGATTTTGATGCAGCTGTGTTTTTCCATATTGAGGTTATATTGTTTGCATAATTCCAATGTTTGGAGCATGTGTCTATCCTGATAATGATGTCCTTGGAATTTCAAACCTTAGAGTAATTTTAGAACCTTTGTGTATCTGGTGGTGGGGTGGGGAGGAGGTTATTTTGTTTGTATTAGCCAGTAAGAAACCCGTAATCTAAAAATGAATCTCCTTGACAAGGCTAACACCCAGCCTAGAAAAAGTTGGTTTGACTTCCCCATCCCTGAAGATTTTGGAACTGGTTTAAGAGGCATACTGGGATATCTTTTTGTGACTAGAATAGATTTACTCTCAGTTTTCTAGGAAAAGATAAGGATCCTGGCTGCAGCAAGTGGATTCTTTGGGTGCCCTATTAATCTCTGGAGACTTAAAAAGCTTTAGTTAATTGTTCTGGGGCTAACTGCAGAATAGCAGAGACTGTGTATAGTAGATACAGTTTGATTTGTTAGATACCTGATGTCAACATAGTGTCTTGATTGCTATTTCTTTTGAAAACAGTTCCCAAACCAGAAATTCTGGGAGTCATCTTCCTTATCTTCCTAACCTTAGTTATTAAAATCAATACTATTTCTAGCAAGTCTATCTTTTAAGTATGTAAGAGTGAGATACTTTAAGGTAGGCTAGGAAGGTTGGAACTGGAACAAGCAGTGAGAAGCTTTTGATAGGTAAAGGGCTAAAACAATTTTTTTTCTGGTTATAAAAATTCAAATACAGAACTTATAGAAGATGAAAAGTCTCCATAATCCCATTTCCCAGAGATACTCTTGTTAGTGTGTTTGTATTTTTGGACATTTATATGCATTACAGCATAACTGTGTGCATGTACATCCATGTGCATGTATAAGTATCTTTAAATAAAAATGGGGGATATATTTTATTTAATGTA
Organism: Myotis brandtii; assembly: GCF_000412655.1. Lineage (NCBI taxonomy): Eukaryota > Metazoa > Chordata > Mammalia > Chiroptera > Vespertilionidae > Myotis > Myotis brandtii. Next base: position 11,386,710 of record NW_005353967.1, read on the forward strand.
AGGGAATTTAGTGTGTGTGTGTGTGTGTGTGTGTGTGTGTGTTAGCATTAGGATTGTTTCTAGGTTGTTATACATGACAATACTGTACAGAATATGGATTTATTCTTTTTTTAATATATTTTTTATTGATTTCAGAGAGGAAGGGAGAGGGAGAGAGAGACAGAAACATCCATGATCAGAGAGAATCATTGATTGGCTTCCTCCTGCATGCCCCTACTGGAGATCGAGCCCACAAACTGGGCATATACCCTGCCCAGGAATCGAACCCTGACCTTCTGATTATAGGTTGATCCTCAAGCACTGAGCCATGCATACTCACAACTATAAACCTACTTTTGCCCTACCCTTAGACATGAGATGGCTTCTTGACTCTTGTGGTTTCTTAACTTTTTTGTTTATCTCTGAAAAAAACAACAACAATACTAATTGTAAACATTTTCCTTGAACTGCTTAGTATTTAGTGTGATGCACAGTAATAATTATGTATATCAGTAACAGTTATTTTGGTCTTTTATTTGATTACTAGTGGCCCGGTGCACGAAAATTCATGCACATTAAAAGGGAATTAATTAGAGGAGATATTTTAATATTGCTATTTGCCCGTTCTCTATAATAGAAGTGTCAGAGATGGAAGAAAACTAGTAAAATGTATATGAAAATCTTCCTCCTGTCAGTGTCTGGGACCCAGAGTCAAGTCCCCGCCCACCCACGTGCGCCTCAAAATCCCACGAAACCCAGACCTGGCCGCTACCCTCCTCCATTGGGCTAGATCCAGACCCGGCCGGTCCCACCCTTGTCAAGCTCCACCAGGCGGCGGGCACAGCCTCAGGTCCCCTGGCCCGGCACCTGGGCAGGGGGCACGGCCTGAGGTTCCCCAGTCCGGGGAGGGGGCCATGCCTTGAGGCCCCCTGTCAAGCCCCGCCGGGTGGGGCATGCGGCTTGAGATTCCCTGTCAGGCCCCATCAGGAGGGGGGCGCAGCCTCAGGTCCCCTGTCAAGCCCCGCTGGGCAGGGGCGTGGCCTGAGGTCCCCTGGCCTGGGGAGAGGGGAGCAGCCTCAGGTCCCCCAGCCCAGCACTGGAGTGGGGGCGCACCTTGAGGTCCCCTGTCAAGCCCCACCAGGTGGGGGGCGTGGCCTGAGGTCCCCTGTCAAGTCCCTCCAGGAGAGGGGCGCAGCCTCAGGTCCCTGGTGCCAGGGAGGGGGGTGCGGCCTGAGGTCCCCTGTCAAGCCCTGCTGGGCAGGGGGTGCGGCCTGAGGTCCCCTGGCCTGGCGCTAGGGTGGGGGGTGCAGCCTCAGGTCCCCTGTCAAGCCCCACGGGGGCAGGGGAGGGGGCACGGCCTCAGGTCCCTGCTGATTGCTCGTTATGGGAACTCGGCCTCCGCTGTGGGTGCAGCCATCTTGTGTTACGGAAACCCCGCCTTCACTGTGAGCGCAGCCATCTTTATGTTGGAGTGATGGTCAATTTGCATATTCCTTCTTTATTATATAGGAGGATAATAGTAAACTCTCTAGTTATGTAGTTTATATACCTAATAAATATTTCCCAAGAGATCTTTGCCACTACTTACACCCTAGGGTTTATTTTTGTCAATTTTCATGTTTCACTGACCTTGGTATCATCCTTCATTGTAATATATTTAATAGATGATTTGGTATAAATGAAAGCTATAGTCTCCAGAATGCTAATATTTTCTTCATATTCAGTGGATTTTATCACTGAAAGTGACTAACTTAGAAATAGTCTGTTCACATAACCTTCTTCCTTTTCTTTTTAATTATCAGAAGAGGAAACTATTGGCCCAGAGGGGGAAGTGAAATCTTAGAGGTCATCTAGTTTGCTAGTGCCATAAATGAGATTAGGAAAATAAATTCAGGTTTCCTGATTATTGGCTTTTCCCTCATACCAGCATTTTCCTAAGTATGTTATGAAGTGTACAGTTTCTTTGGAATAGCACTGTGGTTTTTTTTGTGTGTGTGTTTTTTTAAAATATATTTTATTGATTTTTTTTTTTTTACAGAGAGGAAGGGAGAGGGACAGAGAGTTAGAAACATCGATGAGAAAGAAACATCGATCAGCCGCCTCCTGCACACCTCCCACCGGGGATGTGCCCGCAACCAAGGCACATGCCCTTGACCAGAATCGAGCCCGGGACCCTTCAGTCCACAGGCCGACGCTCTATCCACTGAGCCAAACCGGTCAGGGCAGCACTGTGTTTTATGTGCCAAATGTTCACTTTTATTTTACTTTATTTTGTACCTCCTTTCAATTCGCTTCTCCTCCTGTCCCAGCTTTATTGAGATATAATTGACATATAACATTGACATATAACATTAATGTTTACAACATACTGATTTGGTGTACTTACTTTGCAATATGATTACCACCATTGAGTTAGGTATCACCTCTTATCATTGCACTATGTCACATAATTACCTTTTCTTTTTTTGTGGTGAGAATATTTAAGATCTATCTGTTAGCCACTGTCAAGCATTGTTAACTGTATTTGATCCCCAGAACTATAGTTTGTTTGTTTTTTCCTTCACAACTATACTTCTAACTGGAAGCTAGAATAGCACTGTTTTCCAAATGTTTTCAATAGATGTTATAAAAAAAAGTTTTGAGTACATAAATAAGGAAATCTTGTATTAATATACTTTTTCCCCTCTTTGGCAGATGCCAGTTCTTCATAGATGATTGTATTAAATTTTAGAAATAACTAGAATAACATCTCAATTTACAAAAAAATGTTAGCATCAATATTTGAGCCAAGAAGTTCTATGGAGCCCTGGCAGGGTAGCATTGTCCCTGATACACCAGGTTGTGAGTTCAATCCCAGTCAGGCCACATACAAGAATCAACCAGTGAATACATAAATAAGTGGAACAAGAGATCGATATTTCTCTCTGTCCCCCTTCCTCTCTCTCTCAAATCAATAAATTAAAAAAAGTCCCATGGTAAGATTTATCCTAAGGCAGTATGTAATTTATAATTTTAGATTTTAACTATTTTTTAGTAGTTTCAACTTTAAAGGAACATTAAGACAGTATAGAGTTCCTATAAACTTCACTGCCCCCATTTTTCCTGTTAACCTGTATATTTGTTATAATTGGGGAACAATTATTGGTACATTATTAACTCACATTACATTACAATATTAACTCACATTACATTACATTTACTTTAGGGTTTACTCTTTGTGATGTACATTCTATGGGTTTTGACACATGTATAATGACATGTATCCACCATTGCTGGCTAGAATAGTAGCAGTGTATTCAGTGGTGATAATTTATGGATGATTGAAATTAAAGGAGGAGAAGGAGGAATTAGAAATACTCTGTTAAAAGGTACTTGCACTATTTGAGAAAATCAAATTGCTTTTTTACTGGCACATATACAGGAATTGTGTAACATCGATGTTCAAGTTACCTATATTGAATGTTTGGAAACTAATTTTTAAAGAGATGGTAACTTTTGGTAATTCGCCTTAACAGTTTCTGGAGAAACAAGCAGAAGTGGAAGCATTCTCTTCACTAATTTTTTAGTTATTGTTCTACTTATCCATCAAGTCCAATTCAAGTACCATTGTTTCCCCTGAAGCTTTTCCAGATATTTAAGAAGTTTTCCCTTCTTTGGAGTTATAACTTAAAATCTTTTTTTTCATTGTTTTCTTTTTTATTGAATTTCTTGACATTGGTTAATTAAATTATATAGGTTTCAGGTGTACAATTCTATAATACATCATCTGTATATAGTATTGTGTGTTCACCATCCCAAGTCAGGTCTCCTTCCATCACCATCTATATCACCCTATACCCCCCTCCCCCATCCCATGTTCCTTCTGGTAATCACCATACTGTTGTCTGTGTCTATGAGGTGGTGTATTTTTTGTTGGTTTTGTTTTTTGCATGCGTGTGTGCAGGAGTCTGTATTTGCTTGAATTGTGGTAAAATACACATAACATAAACTTTACTTTGTTAACTTTTTATGTGTTCACTTTGGTGGTATTAAGTACACATTGTTGTGCCAGTCAACACCATTCATCGTTAGAACTCTCTGCATCTTGCAAAATTGCAATTTTTTACACATTAAACAATAGCTTCCCATTACTTTATTCCTCCCAGCTGCTGGCAGCCAGTATTCTTTCTGTCCATATGATTGTGATTACTTGAAGTGCCTCATATAAATGGAATCATAAAATATTTTTCTTTTTAGATCTGGATTATTTTACTTAATGTCCTCAAAGTTTATCCGTGTTAAAATTTCCTTTATGAGACTGAGTATTCCATTGAATATACCATTTATTATTATTATTATTATTATTTTGCTTAATTCATCTGCCGAGGACAGCTGGGTTGTTTCCATGTTTTAGTTCTTGCTTAGCATCACTTTGAATATTTCTTGCCACTCCCTTCTGGCCTGCAAAGTTTCTGTTGAGAAATCACTTGACAGTCTTATGGGAGTTCCCTTGTAGGTAACTAACTGCTTCTCTCTGTTCATAAGAATCTCTTTTTGTCTTTAACCTTTGGCATTTTGATTACGATGTGTCTTGATGTGGGCCTTCTTTGAGAACACTGTGCTTCCTGGACTTATATGTCTATTTCCTTCACCAGGTTAGGGAAATTTTCTGTCATTTTTTTTTACATAGGCTTTCAAGTTCTTGCTCTATCTTTCTTCTCCTTCTGGCATCTCTATGATAATGAATGAATGTTGGTATTCTTGAAGTTGTCCTAGAGGGTCCTTATACTATCCTCATTTTTTTGGATTATTTTTCTTTCTAAGGTTTTTTATTAATTTTTAGAGAGAGGAAGGGAGAGGAAGAGAGAGAAACATCAGTGTGAGACATTAATCAGCTACTTCCTGTATGCCTTCCCCCAATCTCCCCAGGATTGAGCTAATAACCAGGGCATGTGCCCTGACTGGGAATCAAACCAGTGACCTTTTGGTCATGGGACAAAGCTCAACCAACTGAACCACACCAGCCAGGGCTGGGTTCCTTTTACTTTTTACTGTTCTGGCTGGATGTTTCTGCTCCTATCTCTATCTAATCTCTGATATGATCCTCTGCTTCATCTACTCTACTGTTAATTCCCTGTAATGTATTCTTCATTTCTGACTGGTTCTTTTTTATGTTTTTAGTTTTGTTTCTAAGTTTCCTTTTTCTTTGTTGAAGGTCTCACTGAGTTCACCTACTGTTCCCCTAGTTTATTGAGCATTCTTATAACCAGTGCTTTGAACTCTGTGCCTAGTAGATTGCTTGTCTCCATTTTGTTTAGTTCTTTTTCTGGAGTTTTGTTCTTTTCTTTCATTTGGGACATGTTTTTTTGTCTCCTCATTTTGGCAGCCTCCCTGTGTTTGTTTTTATGTATTAGGTAGAGCTATAAAGTTTCCTAAGCTTGGTAGAGTAGCCTAATGTAGTATGTGTTGTGTAGGGTCCAGTGGCACAGCCCATTCACCTGAGTTGGGCATTCCAGCTGTGCTCCCCCCCCCCCCCCATGTGCACTGTGTGCACCCTCCTGTTGTAGATGACTGTGAAGCAAGGCCGGCTGCCACTAGTGCTGGGCCTGAGGCTACTTATGATTGGTATGGGCATGCCAAGGTCATATGCTGCTTGTTTGAGAGATTTTAGAAAAGTCTGAAGCATGGTCCAAGATAGGCCCCTACACATGGAAAAGCCACTGGAAACAGCTTGGGTGGGCCCTCAAGTTGGGTTCGGCAACAATGATAGCCAGGTTGATGGAGACTCAGATATGGCACCTGCCTGCCAGCTCTGTGGGGAGGGGCTCAGAAAAGGAACAGTGGCCTCTGCCAGTACTTCTGACTGGGAGAAAGCTGCTTGTCCAGCTCTCATCCTGATGCCAGACAGTTCAGTTCTTCCTTGTATGTTTCTGGTTTCCTTCAGGAAGCTACAGCCCCCATGCTTGAGCCCTTTAAGAGGAACATCTGGGACTCCAGCAGCCCTCTGTCTCACTCACCCACAATCCCCACTTGTTTTTACAGCCAGAAGTTATGGGGCCTTCTCTTCCTGGCACTGGAACTGTAGACTGGGAGGTCTGGTGTGGGGCTGGGACCCCTCACTCCTCTGGGAGCTTCTCTGCAGCCCAGATATCCCTTCTGATATTTATCAGCCACATGTGGGTGTGGGACCAGCCCCTCCTACCAGCGCTGATGTGGCTGCTCCTTTATATCCTTAGTTGTAGGACTTCTGTTCAGCTAGCTTTCTGAACAGAAATGGTGGTTCTATATGATGGAAGCCCCCTTTCATTCTTTTAACAAGTTTTTTACAGAGTAAGATTTTTCATTTACGAGGTCCAATTTATCAGTTTTTTATTGTGCTGTTCTTAAATATAAGATGCTTTGCTGCCGAAACCGGTTTGGCTCAGTGGATAGAGCGTCGGACTGCGGACTGAAAGGTCCCAGGTTCGATTCCGGTCAAGGGCATGTACCTGGGTTGCGGGCACATCCCCAGTAGGAGATGTGCAGGAGGCAGCTGGTCGATGTTTCTCTCTCATCGATGTTTCTAACTCTCTGTCTCTCTCCCTTCCTCTCTGTAAAAAAATCAATAAAATATATTAAAAAAAAAAAAAAAAAAAAGATGCTTTGCTTATCTCTATGTCCTGAAAGATTTCTCCTATAAGTTTTTCTGAAAGTTTTAACATTTGACATTTATTTTTTTTCTTGTAGTCGGTATATTAAGGAGACACTCATAAATTTCAAGAATTGCTTAATTTCTGATATCCAGTTTTAAGTTTGGGAACATGACTTTTTTTGTTGCTGTTAATCCTCATCTGAGGATTATTTTTCCATTGCTTTTCAGAGAGAGAGAGAGAGAGAGAGAGAGAGAGAGAGGAAGGGAAAGGGAGGGAGAGAGAGAGAAAAAAGAGAAACATCTATGTGAGGTAGACACATTGACTAGTTGTCTCCAGCATGCACCCAGACTGGGCAGGGAGTGAACCTGCAACCCAGTTACGTGCCCTTGACTGGGAATCAAACCCGAGACCCTTCATGAATGGGGCCACTGAGAAACACTGGCCAGGGCAACACATGACTTTTAAACAACAATTAAAGCTATTTATCATAATTTGTTAACTACCAACATTCAATTACAGTTACTTTGAAGCATAAGTTAAATGGTTTAAAGCAGTGGTTGCCAACCTTTAAGACCTTGTCCGTGGACCACCGGTTGGCGACTGCTGGTTTAAAGTATGCCTGTAACATACCTAAAAAACACCTTCATGTCTCAGACATGCAAATTGTCCATGTAAAAGTGTCATCACTCTTAATTTCTAAGTTAGCCTGCTCCAGAAGTCACTACTCTGAGGCTTATCATGTTGCAAAGAGAAGGTAAAAATGTAACCAAGGACTGATATGGTTACATATATTTTTTAAAAGATGGCATGAAGAAGGGATTCATAGGTGTAATTCTATAAGTGCAAGCCCTCAAGAAGCAGCTTATTATGATAAACCCCTTCTTTGGAAAGGTATCATTTCTATCAGTGATACCTCAGGGTAAATTATATGCCATGCCAAATAACAGTTGAGGCAATAGAATAAATGCAGAGGTGTTAATTACAGTGAATCCCACTTAATGCAAATATACAGAGTAACACTTCTCTACAAATTAAGTTGTCTTCTGACTGCCAGTTAAATTAAGGGTCGTAGACCAAAATCAATTCATATACCTAGCATTTCAGTAAGCTATTCCATGTACATAGCTGAAATTAATTACAAAGTATGGCCTATCAAATGCTAGGGAAAATTATTAAAAGTAGTTTTTACAGGTATTAAATTTACCTTGCACACTGAAGTTATAAATACAGGGCAAAGTCAGAGCTTTTATATTTGAGTTTCTTCATCATTTAACTGTTAAAGCATTGCTATTGATGTATATAAAGAGCCAGGGTCTGTTACGTTCAAAACGACCGAAGAGATGACCTAACGCCAGGCTGCGCACGTAGCAGGCTCAGGTGGGTGGGGGCTGGCGAGCAGGCTGAACTGCTGACCTCTCGGAGAGAGAGAGAGAGAGGCGGGGCTGATCAGCAGCTGCCGCAGCTGCTGGTGAAACCTGGAGAGAGAAGCAGGATCTGATCCGCAGCCTCCATGGCAGCTTGCTGATCAGCCCTTGCCTTTCTCTTTCTCCAGGCCTCACCAGCAGCTGCACCTCTCTTTCTCTCTCTCTGAGAGGTCAGCAGTTCAGCCCGCTCGCCAGCAGCCCAGGACAGCTGCTGATCAGCCCCACCTCTCTGATCAGGCCCAGAGGTAGGCCTGGAGACACTGACTGGCATAGAAACTGACCAGTCAGAACCAAATCTGGGTGAACTTCGAGGAGCCAATGGCTGCCTAGGAGGCGGAGCTTCTGATGCTGACTGGCATAGAAACTGTCCAATCAGAACCTAATCTGGGTGAACTGCAAAGGCAGAACCTAAGATATGAGGGCTGAGGAGGGGTTTTAAGGGCAACAGCTCTTTGGTGTAAGGTGTAAGAAAACGGTTCAATTTTTTAGTGACTGGTTTTGCAGTATAGTGCATATGGCTGGCTATCAGTCCAGATACAAGGATTATGTATTTTTGTCTGCCAAGAGCATCTCCTCCTGCTGAAAAAGGCTCCCCACCCATTTAAACAATCTTATCCCATCTAATAAAGAGGGAGTATGCTAATTGACCCTCATGCTGTTGCAAAGATGGCCCACCCACAGCCAATAAGGAGGAAATATGCTAATTGACCCCACCCTCAAAGATGGTGGCGCCCACGGCCAGTAAGGAGGGAATATACTAATTGACTGCCATGCCCTCAAAGATGACAGTGCCCACAGCCACAAGATGGTGGTGCCCAGACCCCTCAGCCCTGCCAGGGTGGCAGGTGTGCGGCAAGGGGGCGTGCCTGGCCGCTCCATGTGTCTGTCTCTGGAGGCTCCCAGTCCCCTCAGCCTGCCGGCCGGCCCGAAACAGACAAGCCTCAGATATCGGCTGCCCAGCTGCCCAGGGCCAGCCCGAGGCACAGGCAAGCCTCGGATGGTGGCTGCCCAGCTGCCCAGGGCTGCCCGAGGCTCAGGTAACCAGAGCTGGCCGAGGCTTGTGCTGCCGGCAGTGGCAGCAGCAGAGGGGTAATGGGGCGTTGCCTTCCCCTGATCGCCGGGTCGCCTCCCGCCCCTGAGGGCTTCTGGACTTTGAGAGGGGGCAGGCCAGACTGAGGGACCCCCCCCTCCCTTCAGTGCATGAATTTTCATGCACCAGGTCTCTAGTCCTATATAATCTATCTATACTAATAAAAGGGTAATATGCTAATTAGACCGGGTTGACCGGCCATCTTCTGGATGTCCGACTTCCTTCCGGACAAAGCCATGGTGGTGAGGGCTGAGGCAGAGCCCGTTAGGGGCGATCAGGCCAGCAGGGGTGGGCAGTTGGGGGCAACCAGGCCTGCAGGGGAGGGCCGTTGGGGGCAAGATCAGGCCGGCAGGGGAGGGCAGTTGGGGGTGAGATCAGACCTCCAGGATAGGGCAGTTGCGGGGTGAGATCAGGCTGGCGGGGGAGGGCAGTTGGGGGCGAGATCAGGCTGGCAGGAGAGGGCAGTTGGGGGCGAAATCAGGCTGGCAGGGGAGGGAAGTTAAGGGCGATCAGGCAGGCAGGCAGGCAGGTGAGCAGTTAGAAGCCAGTGGTCCCAGATTGCGGGAGGGATGTCCAGCAGTCTGACATCCCCTAAGGGGTCCCCGATTGGAGAGGCTGCAGGCTGAGCTGAGGGAACCTCCCCACCCCTCCCCCCCCCCGCACGAATTTTGTGCACTGGGCCACTAGTAGTTGAATCCTATATAATAAAAGCCTAATATGCTAAGTTTCTGGTCATCCAGTTGGCTGTTCAATCAAAGCATAATATGCTAATGATATGCTAAGGCAGCTCAACTGCTTGCCATGACGTGCACTGACCACCTAGGGGCAGACAGTCGACTGGTCGACCAATCGCTATGACATGCACTGACGACCAGGGGGCCACGTTCCGACTGGTAGGTTAGCTTGCTGCTGGGGTCCAGCCGATCGGGACTGAGCGGATGAGCCAGACACACCCTGGAGCACTCCCGCGGTCCCTCCCTGGCTGGACAACCCCCTACATCCCTCCCCATCCCCAATCGTGCACTGGTGGGGTTTCTCAGTCTGGTCTTCACCCTCTCTCAATCTGGGACCCCTCAGGGGTTTCAGCCCAGCGGCAGAATGACCGGTTGCTATGACAGGCACTCAACACAGAGGCTGCCCCCTGGTGGTCAGTGCACTCCCACAGGGGGAGCATCAATCAGCCAGAAGCTGGGCTCATGGCTGGCAAGCACAGTATGGTGGTAAGGATGTCCGACTGACGGCTTAGGCCCCCTCCCTGTTGGAGCGGGCTTAAGCCGTCAGTCAGACATCCCCCGAGGGCTCCTGGACTGTGAGAGGTCACAGGCTGGGCTGAGGACCCTCCCAAGTGCACAGATTTTGTGCACTGGGCCTCTAGTATTAAAACAAAAGCAATAGCAAGTGGTAAGTATATTGTGATTATAGTCCTTAACTCATTCACTACTGCATATAAAACGCCAACAGTGAGATTTATTCACTGGCCCCTTTAAGAAGTCTGACACTGAACACCATCCCTATAATAAATTGGCATGTCTTTATTTAGCATGCACTTGATAACTCTGTTTGACAATCAGACCTGGATGAGAGGTGATGACTGTGGTTTGGTTGTCAAGAGTAGCTATTGGCTTTTATTATTATTTTTTAATATGGAATGCTTTACGAATTTGTGTGCCATCCTTGCACAGGGGCCATGCTAATCTGTATTGTTCCAATTTTTAGTATATGTGCTACCGAAGCGAGCACAACTATTGAAAGGCACACAGTGCTTCAACCATTTGTATGTCCATACACACAAAAAGGTCGTCTCCTTGTCTAGTGAAAACACCATGGTCCTTATGATCTAAAACAGTGATAATATTTTCTGGTTCCAGTCCTGGTTTTTGGTGTCCTTCATCATGGAATGTTATCTTCTGGTCAGTTTTCATATCTTTGTCAACGTGAACTTCTAGAATCTTCTCTCCAACTATCTTCCTTCCATTGCAGCTTTTGCATCTGTCTTCAGTGCATCTGGCCTGGCATTCCATGCACACAGACTGAATTTGCTAAAGGTCCCATCTGATGAGTTCTTATTTGCATCCCAGTACCTCTGAGATTGGGCCAGTACTCTACTGCTCCTTTATTCTCACCTCTGTCTTCACATTTGTTATAGATCATATTTGTTTGCTGAGATAGTTTTCTTGTTGCACCATTATATAAATCTAAGGTTACTGAGAGCTGATGCTTCTTTTTATCTGCATCCTTCCTCCTCCTCGAAAGAATATATCACAGATGTCCATGGGATAGCCAAAACTGCCCCCTCTCCACCTTCTTTAATTGCCTTTTCTCCTCCTTTGCCATATAATTCCCTTTTCTTTGCATCAGAGAACACTTCATAAGCTTGAGAAATCTGTTTAAACTTCTCTCCTTCATTTGGCTTCTTATCAGGTGGTACTTCAAGGCCAGCTTCCTGTAAGCCTTTTCAGTTCTTCTTGGGTGGCATTGGGTTTGACTCCCAGGATATCATAGTAAATGGTTTCTTGTACCAGTTTTGACAGCCAGTGAGCAGTCCCCGGCCTGTGTGGGGGAGTGGGAAAGAGCCTATTGCTCTGTGCAGCTTGGGCAGCTGTACTCCAATTGAGTGTTCTGGAAAGTCCCACCATTTTACATTCAAATCTGTGATCCATTTTGAGTTAAATTTTAAATAAGGGGTAAGATTTAGGCTAAGGTTCTTTTTTTGGCCTATGGATGTCCAGTTGCTTCAGCACTGTTTCTTAGAAAGGCTACATTTTTCCTCTGTGGAATTGCCTGTATCTTTGTTGAAAATCATTTGGAAATATTTGTGTGGATAGGCATTTTTTTAAATAAGGAAAGGTACAAAATGGAAAAAAATCACATGCAATTCCACCTCTCTGAGATAATCTATACTTATAACAGGGTAATATGCTAATTAGACCAGATAGACCGGACATCTTCCAGACGTCCTTCCAGACAAAGCCATGGTGGCAGGGGCTGAAGCAGAGGTTAGAGGTGATCAGGCTGGCAGGGGAGATCGGTTAGGGGCAATCAGGCATGCAGGAAGAGGCAGTTAGGGGCAATCAGGCAGGCAGAGTGGTTGGGGGCGATCAGGCAGGCAGGCAGGTGAGTGGTTAGGAGCCAGTGGCCCCAGACCGTGAGAGGGATGTCCAACTGCCGGTTTAGACCTGATCCTGCAGTGGCACACCCCCCGAGGGGTCCCGGATTGGAGAGGGTGTAGGCTGGGCTGAGGGGACCACCCCCTTTCCTCCCTGGGCACAAATTTCGTGCACCGGGCCTCTAGTCTATAATAATAAAAGCGTAATATGCTAATTAGACCAGATGTCCTTCCAGACGAAGCTGGGGCTGCGAGGGAAGCCTGGTCCCAGGTGCCTGCCAGTGGCCGGAGGGAAGCCAGGTCCCCGGTGCCAGAAGGAAGCTGGTGCTGGCAGCTGGAGGAAGGAAGGCCTACTCTTGGACGAATTTTGTGCATCAGGCCTCTAGTCTATTAATATTTTGTTGTGTTTCTTTCTAGTCTTTCCTTAAGTCTGTGTGTATGTGCATAAGATGATATATTTTTTGTTCTAAAAAACACAAATTGTTCCTAGCTTTTTGTTCTTTTATTATGAGCAATCTTCTTTTATGTAGCTCTGCTGTAATTTTTTATGAGATTTTATAGTATTTCCATTTTTTATAACATAAATTCAACGCAAAATGAATAGATTCTCAGTTTTAACTTGTTAAATTAATTTAACCTATGCATCATTTACCTTAAAAAGGACAAAACTCTACTTTACTTTTTGTCCACTTTTTAACCTACTATCTCTGCCAAGCATTGCAGTATGTACTAGTATTGGGCACTTCAGAGTAGAGTACTCCTTTGAATTGTATAAGGTGAAGAGATTTCTGTGTATCAATTTACAGAGCACTGTTTCTACACTTTGGATATCAATCTAGCTTCTCTACATCCTATGTAGGAACAACGATTTGAGACAGATTTCTGGAGATTCTATTCTCCTAGCTTTAGAAATTATATATAGCAACAGCATTTATACATCTACCTTGTGCTAAGAACTGTTCTAGGCTCTGGGGAGCGGACAAGGAACAAATACTATATGAAGTCCTGCTTAATTATGTTGTAGGCTGTAACTAGCACCACCTTTATTCTAGTAAAGAAGGAAACTGAGGCATTCTTTTCTTTTGTCAGGATCCATTGTGCCATACAGCCTCTTGATTTATGTAGTTAGTTTGCTATGTAACTTTCTAGGTGTGTTTGCTTGTTTGGTTGGTTGGTTGGTTGGTTGGTTTGGGGATCTTTTGAAATGATACTTCAAGGGCAAACTTAAAAAAAAAAACTAACTGAGAGAAACCAAGATGGCGGCATAGGTTAACGCCGGAGTTTGCTGCCTAGAACAACCACTTCAAAAATACAACTAAAAGACGGAACGGACATCACCCAGAACCACAGGAAGGCTGGCTGAGTGGAAATCCTACAACTAGAAGGAAAGAGAAATCCATACCGAGACTCAGAGGAGGCGCAGTGCGGAAGTGAAATACTAAGGTGCGGAGTGCATGTGGAGCGGGCCGGCGGCGGAGGGCG
>NW_005353967.1:11401844-11404617 GCF_000412655.1 Myotis brandtii
TGAGGGCGGAGGGTGGGGTGGGAACTGGGAGGAGGGGAGTTATGGGGGGGGAAAAAGAGGAACAAATGTAATAATCTGAACAATAAACATTTAATTAAAAAAAAACTAACTTCTTTTATTCACCATATGATAGAATTATTTAAATAAGATACCTGTATGTTCAGTTTGACTATTTCGACTATTATTTTAATATTTCTTCTTAAAAATAGGATTTGAGGTGATTTTTAATAGGATGTGAATACTGTAATTAATAGGATTGGAAAATCAGATCCAAAAAAGGAGTGAGGAACTATGTAACTTTTAAGTAATTTAGCATCATTGCTGTGATAGAACATCTGATTTAACTAAGCTTCCTGTGAGCCAGTCTTCTCATTACCCCAAATAAAGATACATCACAAGTTCTTTAGAGGAGATGAAAATTTTTTTTAGTGTTTAAATTATAAATGATTTTCAAAATGTCAATTCCCTTATGAAAGAGCTACTGAGTAATGAGTGGATAGTGTTGACAACATTTAACAGCACATATTCTATGGCTCTCAGGCTCTTTTTCATAATTTTTTAAATAAAAAGAAAAGGGTATAATAACTAAAACTCAGCAAAGATGGATTATATAAGACAGTAGGCAAGTATGCTTCCAAATAATAGATTTTTTTAATACCCTAACTTGATCTAAGGTTATAGTATTTTCAATATCCCTTAACCATTATTGTTCTAGTTTGGACTTTTTCTAGCTAGATAGACAATTACAAGGTTTTGTTTTCTAATGAAAAACTAGCATATCAGAAATCTATTTTGCTTATTGATGCTCTGGAAATCAGTTGAGGAAATCATATGTTTGTTTATTATTGTGTTAAGAAAGTTGAGAAGTATTTACACCTGACTAAAAGGCTGTTTCTTCTCTACAAGGGTACTTGTTATAGTAAAGCCTGTCGTTTTCTTCAGGAGGCAAGTGTAGATCTGCTCCTAGCACCTAAATGCAAAAGCTTGACTGAGACCACTAACAGCACAAAAGAATGATACAGATGATTTTAGCTTAAGAGATTTTCAAGATTTCCATTCTTGAAATAAACATTTATATGTCTGTTATGAATGAAATCCTCATAGTCCCAGGAAATGTCAAATCGTGGGCAGCATGGTGTCCCAGTTTGCTTGACTGAGTTAGCTTAAAAAAAAAATCAAAACTGTTCAGGTAATTGATAGAGGTGACTAAGAGTGAGGTAGTATTCAACACTAAATGTTGGAATTGCATGTTGGAATAAGTGACACTGACACAGATCAGAGATGGTAATGTATAGCCATTCCTTTTTTCATAATAAGTTAAGCATCAGGTCTAGTTATACTTTTCTTTAATAGACTTGATTTTTTTCAGAGCAGTTTTATGTTCACAGCAAAATTGAGTGTAAGGTACAGAAATTTCCCATATATCCCTTGTCCCCAACATGCATAGCTTCTCCCATTCATTTAACTCTTAACAAGTGTACCACAATGACAAATAATTATCACCCCAAAGTTAGTGGTTTATTTTAGGGTTCACTATTGGTGTTGTACATTCTGTGAGTTTGGACAAATGTATAATGACATGTATTCATTATTATGGCATCATAGAGAATAGTTTCACTAACCTAAAAATCCTCTGTCCTCTGCCTGTTCATCCTCTCCCCACCCGAACTGGAAACCTCTGATGTGTCCATAGTTTTGCCTTTTCCAGCACGTCATATAATTGTAATTATATGTATGTAGCCTTTTCAGAATGGCTTTTTTTTCTTCTTACTTTGCAGTATGCATTTAAGATTCCTCCATGTCTTCCTGGCTTGTTAGCTAATTTCTTCTTAGCACTTAATAATCCATTGTATGAATGTACAGTTTATTTATCCATTTGCCCCCTGAAGGACATCTTGGTTGCTTATAAGTTTTGGCAATTCTGAATAAAACTGCAATAAACACTCATGTATAGGTCTTTGTGGAGATACACATTTTCAATTGCTTGATATAAATACCAAATAACAGTATGTTTAATTTTCTAAGAAAGCACCAAACTGTCTTCTAAAGTGGCTGTACCATTTTGCATTCCCACCAGCATTAAATGAGTTTCTTGTCCTCACCAGCATTTGATGGTATCAGTGTTACAGATTTTGGCCATTCTAATGATTTTACAGTGCTATCTCATTGTTTTGTTTTATTTCTGATGACATATGATGTGGAGCATCTTTTCATATGTTTACTTGCCATCTCTATATCTTCTTTGGTGAAGCGTTAAGAACTTTGACCAATTTTTAAATTGGATTGTTTTCTTATTGTTGAGATTTCCTAGCTCTTTTTGTATTTTGGATAACAATTATTTATCAGATGTGTCTTTTGCAAATACTTCTGCCAGTCCGTGGCTTGTCTTATTTATTCTCTTGACATTGTCTTTTTCAGAGCAGAAGTTTGTCATTTTAGTGAAGTCTAGCCCTTTCTTTCTTTCATGGATTGTGTCTTTGGTTTTGTATCTTAAAATCATCACCATACCCAGAGTCATCTAGGTTTCTTCTACATTATCTTCTAGGACTTTTATAGTTTTGTGTTTTACATTTAGGCCTGTGATCCATTTTGAATTTATTTTTTGTGACATGTGTAAGGTTTGTGTCTAGAGCAGGGGTGGGCAAACTTTTTGACTCGAGGGCCTCAATGGGTCCTTAAACTGGACCGGAGGGCCGGAACAAAAGCATGGATGGAGTGTTTGTGTGAACTAATATAAATTCAAAGTAAACATCATTAAATAAAAGGGTACGGT
>NW_005353967.1:11404627-11406243 GCF_000412655.1 Myotis brandtii
TTTTTTTTTTTTAGTTTTATTCATTTCAAACGGGCCGGATCCGGCCCGTGGGCCGTAGTTTGCCCACGGCTGGTCTAGAGTCATTTTTTTGCATGTGGAGGTCCAGTCCTGGCACCATTTGATGAAAAGACTGTCTTTGCTCCATTGTATTGCTTTTGAGGCTGAAATTTTTTAAAATTACATGAAAGTATTTTATGAATTAGTGGTCACTATTGCAAAGGACGTGTGTGTGTGTGTGTGTGTGTGTGTGTGTGTTTTCTCAATAGGAATATTGAAAGTGTAATTACTCAGAGGGAAGATGGGGGAGGGTGGGTGGGTAGGAGGAGATCAACCAAAGAACTTGTATGCATATATGCATAACTCATGGACACAGACAATAGGGTGGTGAAAGCCTGGGGTGGGAGGCAGGGGCAGACTAGAAGAGGTCCATGGGGGAAAAGGGGGCCATATGTAATACTTCCAACGATAAAGATTAAAAATAAAAAGAAAGTGTAATTAATATCATGTTGGTCCTTGACATTTTTGGTCCTTGACATTGAGAATCATGATGTTATGGAATACTGTTATACTTGGAGTCTTAAAGACTTACCTGTGTGGGTTTTTTTTTTAAGATTTTAAAATTGGTTTTTAGAGAGAGAGTAAGGAAGAGGATGAGAGAGGGAGAAACATTGACTTGAAAGCAACACATAGATTGGCCGCCTCCTGCACTCTTCCCGCTGGGAATTGTGCCCAAAACTCGAGCATGTGCCCTGACTTGGAGTCTAACTGGCAACCCCTTGGTGCCTGGGACAACACCCAACCAACTGAGGCACACCAGCCAGGACAAAGACTTACCTCTTATTTGTCCTTATTTGACCTTTGTTTGTATTTAAATGTACATAAAATACATAACATTAGAGGGACACCAGAATTCATTGTGTTTGAATGAACTTGGCACAGAGCACCTAGCAATTCTTAGCTGCTCTAACAACATTTCTCACTTCCTTTTTCTACAGAGAATTTTAAAGAAATTTGTTATTTAACAAAAGTACTTTCAAAAGTAATGTTTGAAAAAAATCAAGGCTGATTGCATGCATTATATGAATTAGATAAGCCCAAGAGGATTTAAGTATAGTATAGGTGGGGGGTTTCTACAATAGGACTTGCTGTAGTTAAGGTATGAGACCTTGGAGCCAATAAGGCTGAACTCAGGAGCTCAACTGGGCCACCTTCCTAATACAGGTTTCCTCACTATCTGAAAGCAGAGTGTTCCTATGAAACCTTTCGTAAGCCTAAATGGCATAAAGTGAAGAAGCAATTGCCATTGATTTATATGGGAAAATTTTTATTATTCCCTGACCACCACCCCCCCCCCAGTAACCTACCAAATCATCCTATCTAATAAAAGAGAAACATGGTAATTAGCCGTACGGCCGCTACCCTTCCCATTGGCTAATCAGTGAGATATGCAAATTAACTGCCAACCAAGATGGCGGCCGGCAACCAGGCAGCTGACGTGAACAGGGAGGCTTGCTTGCTTCAGTGACGGAGGAAGCCAAGCTTCCCCGCCTGCCTTGCCGGGCTCTCAGCTGCACTCTAAGCAACATTGTAACAAATATAGAAGCTAAACAAAACCC